>NC_041386.1:657203776-657300782 GCF_002162155.2 Triticum dicoccoides | reverse complement strand
AACAAAAACCACAGCCTATTGGTCCCGGTTGGTGCCACCAACCGGGACCAAAGGCCCTCCTGCGTGGGCTCGGCGCACCGGCCACGTGGAGGCCCATCTGTCCCGTTCTGGACTAAACCGGGACTAAAGGGCCAGGGCATTAGTAACGACCCTTTAGTCCCGGTTCAGGAACCGGGACAAAAGGCCCTTACCAACCGGGACTAATGGTGGTTTATCTACTAGTGGTAGTAGCACTTCTTTCGTCTGGCGCACTACTGCTATAGTCTTAGCTGCAGCGCGTTTATTTTTCGGACGCTAGTGGTAAGTAATAGTAGCGATTCTTTTTGACACGCGCTACTAGTACGTTATTGTGTATAAGGTTTTCCCTAGTAGTGTAGGTTTCTCTATCACAACCGAACAAGCAAGATAGATCAGGCACATTTTGCCTTTTAACCAGATTATCACTAGTAGAAAAAAATTTGTTGGCCAATAACCACAAAAAATGTGAATTTTGGGTGGCACAACCAATTTCTAGATGCAACTCATATGAACTAGGACAATCCCTCTAAAATAACCAAACTATACAAAGAACTGCTAGCATAAACCTCGTTGGACTCACTTTGCTAAACAAGCACACCTTCATTATCAGAGAAACAAGACTTGGCAATGCTAAGTCAAGCCCTTTATCCATGAGCTATTGGTCAAAGCACCTCCTAAAGGTGATTTTAAGGATAGATCCATTCCATACATCAACAATAGTAAGGTTATGCTCATTACAAATGATGTACAAGTGCCAAAATTGGTAGCTAGACTAGCATAACCAAACCAAAGATCATCCAAAAATTTAATCTTCTTAACATCGCCTACGTTCTAGTGATACCCAATTTTTTCAGCTTTAGTATCCCACAAAACCCATTTTCAGAAGGAGAGATCAATGTTATTAGGGTAAACACAGATATTAAGAGATTTAGTCTTATACTTCAAATTAGTAATTTGTTTCGAAAGCTTATTATCTTTCCGTTGATGCTTTTTAATCCAAGAGCCTAAAAGGTAGAGATTAACTTCAGAAAGATTAGGTAAGCCTAAACCCCTAATTCTTTTACAATGCAAACGAGATCACAATGGGAAAGGAGATATTTGTGATGTCCATCATAATTATCCAAAAAGAAATGTGCCATCCGAGAATCAGTCAGAGAGAAATTCCTTTTAGGTCATTTAATCACTTATCATATAGGTAGGGATGCTAGCCAGACAAGGATGGATCAAAGTCACTCTACCACTATGGGCTAGTGGTTTTCCTCTCTAGCCAACAGCTCTTTTGATGATCTCATCAAAAATAGGTTGAAAATCTTCTTTCCGAATTTTAAGGTGGTGCAAGGGAAAGCCAAGATACTTAATAAGAAGAGAGCTACTCTTACAGACAATTTTCTCCACATTTGTAGCCATCATAAGACCCCATCCCCACAAACAAGGGGATTCAGTCAGGTGCACCGCGGATATGGTGGTGCATGGGCAGGGCTACAAGCTACCATTATTCAAGAATAAGAAGTTCAGAACAATGGTTTGCACTTGGTCATTAGCAACAGTTACAACTGTGTATGTGTACACTGCACACACATCATATTGGATCTGTATGATTGTTGATGATGTAATTTGTAGTTATGTAACTGGATCAAAGCTATTGTACACATGTATTCTTTTCTAGAAGTAATGGATATCCGAATTGTATGTTAACTTTTCTTGTTATTTCTTTGGTAAATGGCTATTTGTTATGCACATATATCATGTTCAATTCAACTCGTCGTCTGTTAACCCATAAAACACCAATGCGTTTGCAATTTGTAAGTTGCCTACAAATGATTTAGGCATCAGTCGGTTCTATGCAGTACCAAATCGCTGATGGGGATGCTATAGCTGTTATGATCTATGGTAGTGTGCGTCGACTGCAAATTAAAATTTTCTACGTGCAGAACAACCAAGAACATGCTACGGGAGATGGATCACGGATCGTTACCACTAGACGCGCAATGCCGTGCAACGGAAGTAGAGTTGAGGCAGCACGTTCCCGGAGTCACCTCGGGTTCCCGGAGTCGTCTCCTCCTTGCCGGTCTTCCACACGTAGCCGATCTAATCCCGCGAACAGGTACGCCGGAGCAGCGCAAATGCACCGCCTCTAACGGTATCCGCACGTGCAGGAGGAACTTCGTGCGGCGGACTGCTAGGTCCGATCACACAACCAGCGGCGAGTGGAGGTGGCTAGTTGCAACACGTGCAAAGCCCTAACGACGGCACATAAGCGATCAACTCAATAAGTGTGCCGCACATCAACTCAATAAGTGTGCCGCACCTCTACTATTTCGCTGGCTCAACACTTAGGCCTTGCACGGATCCTAAAGCCCAAAGTCTACTCGGCCGCGTTCCAAGTCCAACTCTGATCACATCCGACCAGTGTCCTGCAAACCGACCTCGTAGGTTCCTTCCCTTAAGCGCGCGACCCCTTAGGTTCAAGTCGGCTTGGTCACAGTTTGGATCACCTCCGACCTGCACGGTTGGTAGCAGCCTCTAGCAAAGCGTGCCGACCACCAAGCAGACTATGAAGCTGGTTAGGCGAACTTGTACAACGTGTCACACTTCTGTTCCCTTTGTCACACGATATATGTTGTAGGGCTGAAGGCAAGACTATCATCCTTGTGCTAGCCCGACCTCTTTCTCGCTCTAGTGATACCGACCACAAGCTGGATTATCTCATAATCCTTGTCGCATGGCCATGCTTATCCTGGTCGGATCACACGATGGTCCCAGAATATATCTCTCCTGATCAGAGGGGGCAAATCTCATCTTGCTCGACCATGTCTCGCAGCATTGGTCTGGACAAATCCGAAACCTACCTTTGTAACTACCCAGTCACGGAGTAGCGTTTGGTCGCCCAAAGCAAGTCAGTCACCATCCCGAATACATGCGTCAGCTCAAGTCTTAGAACATAGAACGTATGTTGTATTAGAGACTCACATATGACAGATCGCTGTGTCTCATAGTTGGGTCTGTTCGAAGTCTTTGGGAGGATGCACGGTTGGAACCCATATGGTCACAGATTATGCTTTGTCTCGGAAGAGTAGATGGAGTTTCTTTTGATTTTCGTCGCTAGTCTGTTTCTAGATTGGATGATGTACATTTGTCGAAGTAATGTTACTCTTCCGCTGTAGCTGATGGGTTTTTGCATCCTTTAGATATGGTCATACGTCTAAGATGTAGGCTGATGGTTTTCCTTTCATGTTGCTGGATGTGGTGTTGCATCCATTAGCAGAAGAAAGTACCAGATGTAATTCTGTGATTTGGTGTATCCTGACTCCATTTTCTTTAACGAAATTCATCGAAAAAGGAATATATGTCGTACGTACGTGATGTTTTGAGTCGTCATGTGATAGGGTTACGACTACGACTAGCTGACGGATGTGATTTGTTATTTCAAAAAGATACATCAGATCAGAACACCGCAGCACGTTCTTAGTCAGTGTAGCGGAGGTCACACACCAACCACCATTGGCCGGCAGATTCAGGCCAACAAAACCAATTTTCAAATGGTATAGGAGCAGCGCACTTGCACTCCACCGCTAACCTTCTTGTTGATTGTTATTTCGCCATGAGCTCTCGCGTGCGAGTTATCGACGTCACCCGTGTCCACCCTGCCCGTGCCACTGCCGCCGACGACCTCGAGCTCGCCTTCTTCGACATCGCGCAGATCGCCAAGATACCGATCCAGCGGCTCTTCTTCTTCGACGGTCCCGGCCTCCCGCCGTTCCCGTCCGTCATCAGGGCCCTCAGGTCCTCTCTCGCCGACACCCTCGCGTCTTCTTCCCGCTCGCCGGCGAGCTGGCCTTCCGCCCCTCCTCCGGCGCCGTCGTCGTTGACTGCTCCCAGGCCGCGGTCTCCTCCGGCGTCAGGTTCGTGGAGGCAGAGTACTTGGGCAGCGCCGACGACTTGCGCCGCCTGGCCCGCGAGAAGGACCATGACACCGAGGCGTTCTCGCAGCTTGTCCCTGACCTGGACGTGACGCAGCTGCCGGCTCGCGTTCTCTCCGTGCAGGTCACCAGGCCGGCCGCGGGCCACGGCGCCGTGGCGGTAGGGGTGACCATCCTGCACGCGGTCGCCGACGGCCAGGCCGTGTGGCAGTTCATGCGGGCGTGGTCGACGGCGGCGCGG
This sequence comes from Triticum dicoccoides, assembly GCF_002162155.2. Taxonomy (NCBI): domain Eukaryota; kingdom Viridiplantae; phylum Streptophyta; class Magnoliopsida; order Poales; family Poaceae; genus Triticum; species Triticum dicoccoides. Next base: position 657,296,603 of record NC_041386.1, on the reverse strand, counting down.
GAGAGGGAGGGCGCCGCCGCGGCAGGGGGGCTCGTGCCCACGCCGACGTTTGACCGGTCCCCGATCCTGCAGCACCCCATCGCCGCGGAGCTGTACCGAACGTTCTTGCGCTTCTTCGCGCCGGCGCTGCCTCTGGTCGGTAACCCGAAGATCTACGATTCGTTTTGCTTCCTTGGTCCCAATTCATTCAATTCGCATGCCCGAACAATTTGATGGCACAGCTCAGGTCACCATCCAGTTCCAGTACATCTTCCACGGTAGACACGGCGCCGCAGATCCGAAGGACCTTCGTGCTCACCGCCGACCGGATCCGGTCCCTCAAGCAGCAGTGCACTCCGCCAAGCGGAACTGCTGACCAGGGCCAGTCGCCGGCGAGCACCTACGTCGCCATCTTGTCCCTCGCGTGGGCGTCCCTGGTCCGCGCCAAGTCCATGGACCACGCGGACGACACCCACTTCCTGGTCGCCGCGGACTGCCGGCGCCGGCTGCGGCCGCCGCCGGGCGAGGGCTACTTCGGGAACTGCATCCGGCCGTGCTTCGCGAGGGCCAACGTGGGCGAGCTGTGCGGCCAGGGCGGGGTCGCGCGCGCGGCGGCGGCCATCCGGGAGCGCGTCCGCGAGGACCTGGAGCGGGCCTCGGACCCGCTGGAGGGGATGGAGCGCGTGCTGGATGTCGTCCGTGGCATCCCCAAGGAGAGGCTGACCTCGGTGGGGTCGTCGCACCGGTTCATGGCCTACTAGACGGACTTCGGGTGGGGCGCCCCGAGCCGCGTTGAGCTCGTCTCCATGTTCTCGGCGGAGCTGGTGACGCTGCTCGGAGCGAAGGAGGCTGGCGCCGTGCAGGTGTCCGTTGCGCTTCGCCGGCCTTTGATGGAGGCGTTCGCGGCCAACTTCCTTGCGCTGGCCGGGAGCAGCTAGCGACCATAGAATCTCTTTTTTTTTGGCTGCCAATTTGGCCAATGCTTCTTCTTTTCCTGCAGGAAATGAACCGATTTCCTTGAAATTCCCACGAAGTGTGTGTCAAATGTTCATCTAGAGCGTGTCAAATGTTTGGCCGTAAAAATAATAATGGGCTGGCTATTCGTAGGGGAAATTGACTATTTGTTTATCAAGTTCGGTGTACTTTGATTATAACCAGTGGCGGAGCTTGGAAGAAATCTTTCGAGAGGCGAAGCTGTAAAAAATAAATCAGTAAAACGAATACAACAAATTAAATTAGGCAAATATTGAGAAACTTTGAGTATGGTTTTCTCCTCCGACGTCTTAGTTGTATGGGATGTCAGATCTAAAGTTCGATGACGTGTCTTGGGTGTTGCTCTAGTCTGATTCGTTCAATGGCAATGGTTTCGTCTTTGGCGAGCCACCTTGGAGGTCTCACAAAGCTGCATATAAGTGATGGAGCCGTGCCGAACTCGGGTGCGGAGGTGATCCTTCATTTTTTTCCTTTGGTGGTTGCTGTGGTGGTGCAAGAGGCAGGTGACGGACGTTGGTGTCAAGCTCAAAGGATTCTTCAACTTGTTTGTAATTTACTTATTGGCTGGTGTTCCTTTGTGCAAAGGCTAGCATTCTGCTCTCTTTTCAGTTTTGACAGGTCGGTATATACGTGACTTGTGCTATGATCCTTATAAATGAGACACATATTACCATGAAAAAAAACATAATCAAAATTTTAAATTAGTATTGATCACATCTCTGTGTTATTAAAGACCCAACTATCTGGGAAATGTCAGGTTTGCAAGGTTCCCACGAATCCTTTTCCCCGGAGGGGAAACGATCGAGTCATTTGACTTTGCCTTTTCAATTGTGGATCCACAATTTTTTTTAGTTTTATGTAGCATAGAAATCAACATATACCTCCTTTGTTTCTAAATATAAGCCTTTTTATAGATTTCATCATCAAAAAGTAACTTTGGTGGACATGAGTATTGGAGCCCTATATTTTGAATAGCGCCAAAATGATATTTTGATGTTTCAAAAAAATTCAAAAACAATTCCTCGGGTTCATATGGATGTACATGTGCAAATTCTGATGATGAAATAAGTAACCATGTGAGCTACACACAAATGACAGAATCATGATTTTGGAAAGATGAACAGTGTATGTATTACTCACTATTTATATATCATCATTTTGTCTTTTTGCAGAGCTCACAATTTATTTATTTCATCACCAAACTTTACACGTGTGTAATATCCATCCATATAATCATGTATAGTTATTTTCGGGAGTTTTAAAAAATTTAAATGTGATTCTTAAACTATTTAAAATAAAGTCCTCCAATGCATCCATGTTCCAAAAATCCACTCTCTTTTAATATAAAAAATCATGTAGATTCACTCATTTTTTATTGTAGATTCACTCATTTTGCTCCTTGTGTAGTCCCTATTGGAATCTCAAAAGGGTTTATATTTAGAAATGGAGGGACTATTTTTTGATATAAAAAGTGTAGATATATGAACATGTATGTAAGATAATTGAATTGAGGATCACGCATAGGGAAAATGATTTCCAATCTCAAGGGAAGATGGCATAATAAGGTGGAGAGGTCCAGTGGTGGACAAGTGATCAAGGAGATGAAGTCGTATCTCCAACGTTTTCAGGGGTTCAAGCTACAGTTTGTGAGAAGAGGAGCAAATATGGCTGCACATGTGTGTGCACGGGAGGCTCTTACTATTACCATTAGCTCTATTAGTCTCAAATGTAATCCCTGAGTACCTGATCGAGGTTGTTCAGTCAGAATCTGTTCCGCCAAGCTATGAATAAAGTGCCATGTTGGGCGGTTCTCAAAAAAAAAAAAAAAAGAAATCTCAAGGAAAGAGAAGGAACTTGTCTTTGCATAGGAGTGAATCAATCCAAAAACTGATCATAGTTATGAACAAAACTCTGTATGCCCAGCGACAACGATCAGGGTTCTTGGGCTAATGAGGCACCCAGGTTTGTTGACCACTTTGGCCTTCAGGGAAGAAGTTTGCTCAACTACATTGCGTATTTTTCGCAACAACAACAAAAAAAACATTGCGTAGGACTAAAAAAATATCTGGTTGCTGTAAGAAAGACTTTCACATTCGCTGATATACATCACATTAAGATCGTCAAACGGCAACATAGCCCTAGGATGTACTTACAGTGGTCAGGATTCAGGCGCTAGTGACCAAGTTTGTTCACCTTCAGAGATAGAAAAGTTTGTTCACCTTCAGAGATGAAAAGTTTGTTCAGGTGGTACATTCTCACCCAGATAAAAGAGCAAGTTGTACATCCGAATACATCCCATTAAGAATTTGAGACCAATCATAAGATCTGAAGCGTACATCATGCTAATTAGAAGTTCACGACTAGATGGTACATACCATAGCACTATGACAAGGATAACCAGAACCAGGCTGGTTGATCAACATACTACTAACTAATAACTTAAGTTGCACAATAACATATCACTAGGATAAAGATGGGCAGAACCCAGGCTGGGTTGGTTGATCGCAAAGCTTCAGCAGAGCAAGACGAGAATCTGCACACCCCTCTGTTGATAAAGCTTCAGTAGAGCAAACCCTGCTGGATTGATCACACAGCTTCAGGAGGTCAAAACCATGTCGGGCGCCACTGGCCAGCATCATGTGCAGGTGCTGCAGTCTGAGACATCAATGGCATGATCCTCTCATTTCGCATGTTGTACACACCAGAGTCACGAAATGGACTCGAAAAATACTTCGGATGGGGATAGTCACAAATGAAGTAGATGCAATCTTCTTCAGATCCGCTGCATTCTCTAGCAGGCATGGACTTGGAGCCATGCTGGCCAATAAAGAGAGCATGCCCACCCAACTCTTTGATCCTTCTCCATCGGCAAGGGTTGGAGTGCAAGTCTGCCTCAAGGACAACAAACCCACCAGTCTGCATATTTTCAAACACACAATCCCTAGAGAGAGGGCCTATGCGACGAATAAATCGTCTAACCATCAACAGTCTACCACCACATTCAACTAGATATAACCTGTATGTACACACTTCCTCTCTGGGAATGCATTCTGGTCCTCCACGACAGTCACCCAAAGACTCAATTACGCATTCGATCTTCGGCTTACTACCAAGGTTGTTATGAAACTTAAGGCTGAAGAGCTTGCCAAAGACAGACACCGCGTACAACTTTCCATCAAAGAAGGCAACATCAAATAGGTGCTGCAATGGCTTCCTATTGCCCTGTACCATGTAAGTGGCAATCGGTGGCTGGCTAATGCAAAGTGTACCATTGCCACCATCCTTGGTCAATGCCGCAATGAGGGAATCAGGTGATATGTCCAGGGCCGAGGGTGTGACCAACTTGTACAAAAGTTGCTTAGGATCAGATTCATAATGCGCCTCACGCCGCCAAACTGTGACCAGATTAGGAAACTCGAACGTGGTCTTGGAGAAAGGGTTCATCAACGTGCATGTGTCATCACTGCTCATGAGGAATAACTAGTTGTCGACAGAGCCACAGCAACTAGCATCATCTGGTACAGGCATGCGGTGAACCTCGCCTCCTGGGATGCTGAAGAAGGTACCATCAGGGAGGGTGAGCCACGGGAATGGGAGGGGAAGCTGTTGTAGCAGACCATTAGAGCACCATGGGTGACAGACTGCCCTCAGACGAACACGGTCAGCTAGGGAAGGGAGGCGCTTGAGGACAAGGCCCAGGAGTTTCGGCGGAAGATCTGACCAAGGTCTATACTGTGGAGCCACCATCACGCAAGTCTACAAGAGAAGAAATATGAGTCATAGTTAAAACAGAATAAAAACTGCAACTTGCGATGCTTATTGTACAATTCTAACAACAAAGGCCATCAACTCAGTATAATAAAAGAAGCTGAAGAAGTTCAGAGCATAATGAGAATATGAAGATGCGGCAGAAACCATCCATCCACCAGACAGAAAGAAAGTACTAGTAAAACTAAATCCACCATACCACCTAACCTTGCACTACGTATGCCTGCAGTAAGCAGTAAGTAGTAACTGCAACTAAACTTAGACAGTGCGCTTAGGCATTTTTCTTCAGAGAATGAGGAGCATGAACAAAAAAGAGAGTAAGGATCCTTTGACTGGCGTCTTATGACTAGAAATAACAACAGGAGCAGAGTATGACGAGCTATAAAATAATTTTGTTCTTGTGATGGCCCCACATCAGTGATCCTCCTAGTCGAAGTACACATGTCATTTCCATTTTTGTTTTAGACTAAAAAGGCTCACGGCATTCATATGTGATATGTGGTGTGTGTTGAAAAGGAAGTGTTGTGTTATTCAAGTACATGGCGAAGACGAAGCGCATCCCAGAAAAGTATATTACTGGATATCTTTTGTTTGTAGGGCAATTGTCGGATCAAATGAACTCCGTTGTCTCAACTAAAAGAAAACAAGTTTTCTTCGATGAGGTAAAGTGGCAATCTGTGCCACTCTGCTTCATGTAGAGCATGCTGAAACGGTGATAGGCCTGCACCGGACAGCCAAGTATATATTTCCTCACCATTTGTACCAGGCGGAATAGATAGATCTACTGAAAGGAACAAATTTTGGGTAGGTAAAGTAGTAATCTGCAAAACATGTGCCATTTCTTTTCTTTTCTTTCAGGAACAGGGTGAAACAACGGGAGATGCGCGTCAGATAAAAACTGCACTACCACTGCACAGATGATAGATCTACTGAAAGAAAGAAACAATGTTGGTCAGGCGGAGCATCGATCTGCCTAACCAGCTCAAGTGCTAAAATCCTAGGTGTAGGTAGGCACTGTCACATCGCGGAGACGGAGGAGCTCACCGCTTACGAGTCTTGAGCGCCTAGTGGCCTGGCCTGGCCAGCGAGAGAGGAAGAGGAGGAGGAGGACGGAGCCGGGCGCCGGCAGCTGGATCTGGAATCTCCCGCGAGGCTCACATCAGGATTCAGGAGGAGCTAGGGTTCGCAACCTAGCTGTGGGTGGGGAGGAGAAGGGGAACAGGATATGGCATGGAAAACTAGGTGTTGGTTTTCTCTCACTTGATACGAAAGTGTGTTCATTTCTACACTTTTTTTTCTGTTTGAAGAAATAGTTTAAAAAAATCACAAAGATGGCTCTGATATAATATGATAGACATCAAAACATTATAATAATTAATTGAGATTCTTGAACCGCGAGACGACCATTGCGACCACCATATGGAGCCCCTGATGTGTCATTATCGCAGCTCCCACTCCAGGGCCAAGGAGTTATACTCTTCAGTCGCCCAAGCGTTAGCCGCGGCGGTGGCAGTCTCTTCAGCAGCCTAGTTCTCGGCGGCCTCCTTGTCAGCTTCGAATTGCTGCTCATGGTGATGGCGAAGGCTGCGAATACGTAGTGGAAGTAGACGAACGAAGGCGAGCAATCCCATAGGAGACACCCCCAAAAACCTAAATTGCCTCTCTCCCATACAGGATCTCGAGAGGCGGGGTTTCGGAGGTATGCTCTCTAATCATTGGTGCTAGCAATAATAGAGAGTGGAACGACGGTGGCAGTGCGCGTGGGGGCAGAGAAAATGTGATATGTTCTTCATTACGGCTAGGGTTAGCCTCCACCTTCAACATATAGCCTTGGCCGGGTGGTGAGATGTGGGCTGAACCCATGTTTGAGTCGGTAATAGCCCATGATCTGACGTCTTAGATCATGACTCGTCTGCTAAAGACTTCTCCGTTCCTGCCAACAAAAAGTAAGCGCAAGCGTAGAAGTGACATAGGTCTGAGCTCGGCTTGGCTCATTCTCGAAACATGACGCGCGCGCATGCTGTGGCGAGGTGGGCAACGAAGGAGGAATGTGCGGGAACCACTTCTCTTTTCAAGCTCCAATAGGATGTGGAAGAATAACCCTTGTAAAATGGTTCAACTCTTTCTTCAAATCTTGGGTGGGACTAAACTTTCGACTACTAGTCGCGTAACCCACATAGACCCTTAAGAGTTTTTTAGAAATTGTTTAGATGGTTTAACAAAATCTGATGTACGAGGGGGACTACATCTATGTCAGGGTTAGTGCGAAAGGTAGATAAGGGCTTGACCTGTTTTTGTCCCCTTGAAAGTCACTGGTGAAGAAAGGAACACTAGTAGAAAAAGGGCCTAATGTGAAGCACATTAGTCCCGGTTTGTAACTGAACCGACACTAATGTGATCATTGGTGCCGGTTCCAATGGCTAGGCGGCGACACCCATTAGTACTGGTTCATGGCTAACCTTTAGTATCGCTTCGTGCCACGAACCGGTACTACAGAGGCGGTGGCAGGCTGGTGACAGGCTGCGGCCCCCACCAGCACCTTTAGTACCGGTTCATGCCACGAACCAGTACTATAGATGAACCGTTAGTTAATTCTTTTTGCTATTGAAGAATATTATAGCTATGTTTAAGTGGATCATAACAAAATTAGTCCCACCTCGCCAAGCAAGAGGGATTGGCAGCAGTTTTATAAGCCCTGAGTGCAGAGACGAGGAACGATGAAGGAGAGGCGCAATGCTCACCTGCACGTTGCTTAGCTTCAGGCCTTGAGGCAACGTGTCGCTGAGCATCGCGACTCTCCTTCATTTTTAATAACTAATTTTAACTCTGGACTTTTTTAGTTCATTATGCACCATTTAAAGGCACATCATCAATGTTCAACTCTTTTCTTCCTTCATTTGCTATCATTTACGGAAAAGGTTCAACTCCGGACTTAATTTTCAGCTCATTTACTGATTTTTTTAACTAAATGACCCTGAAATTTAAATGCACTACAAATGAACTCTGAAAAAGTTGAAAGTTGGCATGATATCATCATTCCACCCATATAGCATGTGCAAAAAAGTATAGAGGGCTACGGTAAAAACTGGATGCACTTCGTGTACAAAATGGACAATCTCTTACGAAGTATCAGGATTTCGGACGAAAACTCATATGTTACAAAGGCATTTCATTTTTCTAAACATATTACAACTCCAGACTTTTCGTGCGTTCAGTATGCACCATTCAAAGCCATGTCATTGACTTTCAACCCTTTTTGACATCATTTGCTAATTTTCAGCTCATTTACTGATTTTTTAGCTAAATGACCCTGAAATTGAAAAGCACTACAAATGAACTCTGAAAAGGTTGAAAGTTGGCATGGTATCATCATTCCACCCACATAGCATGTGCAAAAAAGTAGAGAGGATTACAACGAAAACTGGATGCACTTCTTGTACAAAATGGACAATCTCTTTCGAAGTATCAGGGTTTCGGAAGAAAACTCATGTGTTGCAAAGGCATTTCATTTTTTTAACTTATTACAACTCCAAAATTTTTGTGCGTTCAGTATGCACCATTCAAAGCCACGTCATTGACTTTCAATCCTTTATGACATCATTTGCTAATTTTCAGCTCATTTACTGATTTTTTAGCTAAATGACCCTGAAATTGAAAAGCCCTATAAATGAACTCTTAAAAGGTTGAAAGTTGGCATGGTATCCATTCCACACCCACATAGCATATGCAAAAAACTAGAGAGGGTTACAGCAAAAATTGGATGCACTTCATGTACAAAATGGACAATCTCTTTCGAAGTATCAGGGTTTCGGACGAAAACTCATGTGTTGCAAAGGCATTTCATTTTTTAAAACTTATTACAACTCCAGACTTTTTGTGCGTTTAGTATGCACCATTCAAAGCCACACCATTGACTTTCAACCCTTTTTGACCATTTGCTAATTTTCAGCTAATTTACTGATTTTTTAACTAAATGACTCTGAAATTGAAAAGCACTATAAAAAGAACTCTGAAAAGGTTGAAAGTTGGCATGGTATCATCATTCCACTCACATAGCATGTGCAAAAAAGTAGAGAGGGTTACGGCAAAACTGGATGCACTTCGTGTACAAAATGGACAATCTCTTTCGAAGTATCAAGGTTTCAGACGAAAACTCATGTGTTACAAAGGCATCCATTTTTTTAAACTTATTACAACTCCAGACATTTTGTGTGTTCTACATGCACCATTCAAAGCCACGTCATTGACTTTCAACCCTTTCTGACATCATTTGCTAATTTTCAGCTCATTTACTGTTTTTTAGCTAAATGACCCTGAAATTGAAACTACAAATGAACTCTGAAAAGGTTGAAAGTTGGCATGGTATCATCATTCCACACCCACATAGCATGTGCAAAAAACTAGAGAGGGTTACGGCAAAAACTAGATGCACTTCATGTAGAAAATGGACAATCTCTTTCGAAGTATCAGGGTTTCGGACGAAAACTCATGTGTTACAAAGGCATTTCATTTTTTAAACTTATTACAACTCCAGACTTTTTGTGCGTTCAGTATGCACCATTCAAAGCCACACCATTGACTATCAACCCTTTCTGACATCATTTGCTAATTTTCAGCTCATTTACTGATTTTTTTAACTAAATGACTCTGAAATTGAAAAGCACTATAAAAAGAACTCTGAAAAGGTTGAAAGTTGGCATGGTATCATCATTCCACTCACATAACATGTGCAAAAAGTAGAGAGGGTTACGGAAAAAACTGGATGCACTTCGTGTACAAAATGGACAATCTCTTTCGAAGTATCAAGGTTTCAGACGAAAACTCATGTGTTACAAAGGCATCCATTTTTTTAAACTTATTACAACTCCAGACTTTTTGTGCGTTCTGTATGCACCATTCAAAGCCACGTCATTGACTTTTAACCCTTTCTGACATCATTTGCTAATTTTCAGCTCATTTATTAAATTTTTTAACTAAATGACCTTGAAATTGAAAAGCACTACAAATGAACTCTGAAAATGTTGAAAGTTGGCATGGTATGATCATTCCACTCCCACATAGCATGTGCAAAAAAGTAGAGAGGGTTACGGCAAAAATTGGATGCACTTCATGTACAAAATGGACAATCTCTTTCGAAGTATCAGGGTTTCGGACGAAAACTCGTGTGTTACAAAGGCATTTCAATTTTTAAATAACCAAAGTATTACCAAATTGAATATAGTGATAAAACACACTAATATTAACATAAGAAAAAAGAATCACTGGAAAATCTTTTTTTAAAGTAAAGTTATTCCCAAACTAGTGATTCACACAAATTTCAAATAATTCAAATTTGAAAACTTCTGGCACTAACGAAAGTTTTTTACCTAAAGCAAAAATATTCACAAAGAAATTATAAATACAGCAAAAAACAACTCCGAAATAAATAAAAGAAAATAAATAAAGCAGAAAAGAAAAAAAGAAAAAAATTAAATAAAAAAAGCCCACCTATTGGGCCACAACGGCCTGCATACGACTAGAAACCCAACCTGTTGTTGGGCCAGGATGTAGGCGCGCAAGCCCAGTAGGCCCAACAGGGCAGGACAACAGAGGTAGGCCCAAAAGGCCTGCTTTAGAGAGGAGCTCGATAAAGCTGCCGTGGCTGGGTTTATAAATCAGTGCAGCTGCTCTTCGCTCGGCGAGGTGGGACTAGACTTTGTGCACAGCACCAGGGCCAGTGTACCCCCATTAGTACTGGTTCGTGGCTTGTAGGACCTTGAGAAGAGGTGTCTAGAGGGGGGGGGTGATTAGACACAAAGTACCAAAGTTGCAGTTTTTAAAATTTCCTTTGGTTTAAGTGGAGTTTAGGCACAAGTTTAACATTCACAACGTATAGCAAGCAAGCATGCAAAGAGTATATGAGCAGCGGAAAGTAAAGCATGCAACTTGCAAGAATGTAAAGGGAAGGGTTTGGAGGATTCAAACGCAATTGGAGACACGGATGTTTTTGGCGTGGTTCTGATAGGTGGTGCTATCGCACATCCACGTTGATGGAGACTTCAACCCACGAAGGGTAATGGTTGCGCGAGTCCACGGAGGGCTCCACCCACGAAGGGTCCACGAAGAAGCAACCTTGTCTATCCCACCATGGCCGTCGCCCATGAAGGACTTGCCTCACTAGCGGTAGATCTTCACGAAGTAGGCGATCTCCTTGCCCTTACAAACTCCTTGGTTCAACTCCACAATCTTGTCGGAGGCTCCCAAGTGACACCTAGCCAATCTAGGAGACACCACTCTCCAAGAAGTAACAAATGGTGCATTGATGATGAACTCCTTGCTCTTGTGCTTCAAATGATAGTCTCCCCAACACTCAACTCTCTCTCATAGGATTTGGATCTGGTGGAAAGAAGATTTGAGTGGAAAGAAACTAGGGGAAGGCTAGAGATCAAGATTCATATGGTAGGAATGGAATATCTTGGCCTCAAACATGAGTAGGTAGTTCTCTTTCAGAAATGGTAAGTTGGAAGTGTAGGTTTAGTCTGATGGCTCTCTCCACGAATGAAGAGGAGGTGGAGGGGTATATATAGCCTCCACACAAAATCTAACCGTTACACACAATTTACAAACTTGATGGGACCGATTCAACAGACTCGGTCAGACCGATTTAGTAAACCTAGTGACCGTTAGTGATTTTCGGTGGGACCGAAATGCAACTCGGTGAGACCGATTCGGTTAGGGTTAGGGCATAACGTAATCTCGGTAAGACCGATTACACAAACTCGGTGAGACCGATTTTGGTAATTAGCTAACCAGAGAGTTGGTCAGGCAAACTCGGTGGGACCGAATCATCAAACTCGATGGGAACGATTTTGATAATAAGTTAACCACAGAGTTTGCATTGTAATCTCGGTAGTACCGATTGCTCAAACTCGGTGAGACCAATTTTGATAATGGACATACACAGAGAGATTACAATCCCATCTCGGTGAGACCGAGATCCCTATCGGTGAGACCGATTTGCCTAGGGTTTGTGGCAGTGGCTAAGACATCCAAACTCGGTGGCGCCGGATAGGAAGAATCGGTGGGGCCGAGTTTGACTTTATATTTTGGGACATATATGTGGAAGTGAGAAAGTAGTTGAGGGTATTTGGAGCATATCACTAAGCACTTGAAGCAAGAGGCTCATTAAGCAACACCTCATCCCTCCTTGATAGTATTGGCTTTTCCTATAGACTCAATGTGATCTTGGATCACTAAAATGTAAAATGAAGAGTCTTGAGCTTGAAGCTTGAGCCAATCCTTTGTCCTTAGCATCTTGAAGGAGTTCCCACATCCTTTAGTCCATGCCACTCCATTGTTGAACTTATCTGAAACATACTAGATAAAAGTGTTAGTCCAACAAGAGATATGTTGACATTAATTACCAAAACTACCTAGGGAGCACTTGTGCTTTCAATCTCCCCCTTTTTGGTAATTGATGACAACATACATCAAAGCTTTAGATAAAGATATAAAGAGTAGCAAGTAAAGCTTTGGAAAGACATGTAACAAGCATAGACTCCCCCTACATGTATGCAATCATGTGAATATGGAATATAGAATCATGTGCGTAGGGAATATAGAATCATGTGAGGGTATAACCAAGATAGAGCAGGCAATGTGTTACATGTATCTTGGCCATATGCATGAGAGCAAATAATATTAAAGAAAATACCTTCATGCCCATGAGTCCTTCTTGCAAACAGTATGTACATCAGCAAGAATTCCTCATTCCCATGATTGTGATGCATATACTTACCTTGTAGTCTTGAGTTGGCTTAGGATGGAATGAACCTGTGAAAATAAGGTTAGATAACACAGATGCACCTACTAGCCAGAGCAAACAAAAGAAACCACAAGAATACCAAGACTGGGATGACATGTAGAGAGCGAGTACTAAGTACTACATTGGATTAGACATGTCCCCAAGAGTAAAGATATGCAATGAATTTGAATGATTTCTTTCCCTTAGATGTCTTGCTCCCCCTGAATCTAGCATGGGATATTGGGAGAAGATAGGGAACAGAAAATCAGAGCTGAAAGATATAAATGAACAGAGCTAATGCAAATAAGCACATATGATCATGTCTTTCCCCTTAAGAAGACCTATGGCATCTCTCCTCTTGAACACCAAGCATCTGGGATCCTTGAGAAATACTCTCTACTAGTATTCTCTCCCCTTGGAGATCTCTCTCTCTCTCCCCCTGAAGGATCTCTCTCTCCCTCTCTGATGTGATCTCTTTAAGTGATAAGCTTTGATGTGATCTCTCTCCCCCTTTGACATCAATTTCCAAGAAGGGTTTTCTGGAATCTGTTGAATGGGTTTGATCCTTGAGTCACAGTACAAAGCATTGATAAAAATTGTGATGCTTGTAGAGGACAAGATTCATTGGATGGAGCCGGGTTAGAAGAAATACAGAATAAGTGGCAAACTAATTTTCCTGTTGTTGAAATCGGAGGCACCGAGTGGTATGCTTCGGTGATACCGAAAGTTTTCTCTTGGACCGAAAATAACAAATCGGTGTAACCGAGTTCATCGTAGAGAAAACACTTGTCACCTCAGCTCACTAGACTAATAAGATCTCACAAAGATTTGCAAGGAATTTACTGAAAGATGTGCAATAAATTTGATGCAGAAAATGTAGAGAAAACAAAAGGAAATCTAGATGAAGTTTTTAAAAAAAAAGGGGAAACAAATATGCATGAGATGAATGAAAAAAAAACACAGAAAAGAACATAAGAGAACTTCATCTAGAGATGGTCGGTGACAGAGTCACCTATGTTAGAGTATATTGACTTAGGAGTCAAGTGAGATCGCTTGATCATAGGTCATACTCATCGTTTAAGCTCAAAATGGGGTTGCCATTTTTCATTTAAGCATCTTGATGTATTCACATCTTGTCGAGTTGCTTTAACTCATGACTTGGAGTAAAGCTTCTCTAAGATGGAATAACATACCTTGGTTGGTGGTGTTGTCCATGTAGTTGAACTTGCGTGGGTTGCTCAAGGTTGATGTAGCGCATCAAGAGTTGGGAGCACCACTTGGAATTTGAGTCCATCTACCTACATGGGTTAGTTCTTGCAAGGAAGAGCACTTGTGTATCCAAAAATGACAATCATGAAGCTCAACATAGAATTTGTCAAAGGATATGTTTGAATGGTTTTTGTGCTTCCTTGTCTTCAACCACCATAGTGTAGAGACTTGGTGATGTAGAGATTGCTCAAGATATGAGTAGATTACAACCTCATGAAATTTGATTCAACCAAGTACCTACATGGGTTAGATAACATGCAAGATCCAAATATATCCAAGACATAAGATTTTCATCATAAGAGAAATATCAAGGATTAGTCATAAGCTCATGTCTTGCATGTATCCAATGGAGTTTCTACTCCAAGTTTGGAGCATCAATGATGTTCAATTCTCCTCTTAACCTGCAAAACACTTTATCATCAAGAGGTTTCGTGAATATATCCGCTAGTTGCTTTTCGGTGCGAACATGCTTAAGATCAATGTCACCCTTAGCAACATGATCTCGAATGAAACGATGACAAACTTCAATATGCTTAGTTCGAGAATGTTGCACAGGATTATGACCAATTTTGATAGCACTTTCATTGTCACAAAGCAATGGAACATGTTTCACATATGTCCCATAATCTTTAAGAGTTTGGGTCATCCAAAGTAATTGAGCACAACATGAACCGGCGGCAATGTATTCCGCTTCGGCGGTGGATAAGGATACCGAGTTTTGTTTCTTGGAGGACCAAGACACAAGAGATCTACCAAGAAATTGACAAGTACCCGAAGTGGACTTTCTATCAACCTTGTCTCCGGCATAGTCCGAGTCGGAGTAGCCAACAAGATCGAAAGAGGCCCTCTTAGGATACCAAATGCCAAAATTTGGTGTATGGATTAAGTATCTTACTATCCTTTTCACGACCTTAAGATGACATTCTTTAGGAGCAGCTTGATATCGTGCACACATGCACACACTTAGCATGATATCGGAACGTGAAGCACATAGATATAACAATGAACCAATCATAGAGCGATAAACCTTTTGATCAACTGGTTCACCATCTTTGGTCAAGTCAAGATGTCCACTAGTAGGCATGGGTGTAGACATACCTTTGCATTCTTGCATATTGAACTTCTTGAATAGGTCCTTGGTGTACTTCGTTTGAGAGACAAAGGTACCTTCCTTAGTTTGCTTGATTTGCAAACCAAGAAAGAATTTGAGTTCACTCATCATAGACATCTCAAACTTCTCCGACATTAGCTTCCCAAACTTTTCACTAAAATGAGGGTTAGTTGAACCAAATATAATATCATTAACATAAATTTGGCACACAAAGAGTTCTCCATTAACCCTTTTAGTAAAAAGTGTTGAATCAATTTTCCCAATTTCAAAGCCTTTTTCAATAAGGAACTTGGTCAAGCATTTATACCATGCTCTAGGAGCTTGTTTAAGACCATAAAGAGCTTTGTGAAGTTTGTAAACATGATTGGGTTTCTTAGGATTGATAAAGCCGGGAGGTTGTCTAACATAAACTTCCTCCTCTATTTCACCATTTAGAAAAGCACTTTTAATGTCCATTTGGTACAAGGTGATATCATGGTGATTAGCATAGGCAAGTAAGATGCGAATGGACTCAAGTCTAGCAACGGGGACGTAAGTCTCACCATAGTCCATACCTTCGACTTGCGTGTAGCCTTGGGCGATGAGACGTGCTTTGTTGCGAACTACTTGTCCATCTTCATCTTGCTTGTTGCGAAACACCCATTTGGTACCGATGATGTTGTGGTTGTTGTCGGGCTTCTCAACCAATGTCCAAACTTGGTTCCTCTCAAAGTTGTGTAGCTCTTCATGCATAGCATTTATCCAATCCGGATCTTCCAATGATTTTTCAACCTTCATAGGTTCAATGCTAGAGATGAAAGAATAGTTTTCACAAAAGTTAGCTAAACGAGTTTTAGAGCGAGTGATTGTCCCGGTTTGAATATCATTGTAGATTTGCTCGACGGGATGATCTTTAGCAATTCTTGCTCGAACTCGTGAAAGCTTTTGCTTGGGTCTTCATTGAAAATCTTCTTCATCTTGTTCTTCTTCTTGGTCTTCTTCATTGTTGGCGTTGTCGTTCTCTTGTCGTGGTGGAGAAGGAGGTTGTTGACGTTCATCTTGATGCACTTCCTCGTTTTCTTCAACTTGGTGTGTCCCACTTGTGGATGCTTCCGTATCAACTCTTGGTTCACCTTGTCGTGAAGTAGAAGCTTCCACTTGGACGGACGAGGTACTCTCCTTCACCTCCGTTGGACGGACCTTGCCAATAGACAAGTCTTGGATTTCTTCCGAAGGATCTTTATCTCCTACATCAATTGGCAATTGCTCTACTTGCGAGCCGTTAGATTCATCAAACTTCACATCTACCGTCTCTTCAACCTTTTGGGTGAAGTTGTTGTAGACACGGTAAGTGTGAGAGTTTGAGCCATAACCTAGTAGGAAACCTTCATGAGACTTAGGAGCAAATTTAGAACGGCGATGCTTATCAAGAATGTAGCACTTTGAGCCTAATACTCGAAAGTATGCAACTTGGGGTTTGTTACCAGTGAGGAGCTCGTATGCTGTCTTGCCGAGTAGCTTGTGAAGATACAAGCGATTTGTTGCATGACAAGCTGTCTCAACCGCTTCTGCCCAAAAGTGCTTCGGCGTCTTGTACTCATCAAGCATCGTTCTCGCCATTTCGATGAGCGCCCGGTTCTTCCTCTCAACAACTCCATTTTCTTGAGGTGTGTACGTAGCCGAGAACTCGTGTGAAATCCCTTCTTCGTCAAGAAAGGTGTCCACATTTGCGTTCTTGAACTCCGTTCCGTTGTCACTGCGAACCTTCTTGATCTTCACTTCAAATTGATTTTGGGCCTTCCTAGCAAAGTTTTTGAAGATGTTTTGGACCTGCGATTTATCATCGAGAAAGAACACCCACGTAAATCTGGAAAAATCATCAACTATAACTAGACCAAAAGAATTTCCACCGAGACTCTTGTAAGAGTTGGGACCAAAAAGATCCATCTGAAGTAGCTCAAGTGGCCTCTTTGTGGTCATGATGTTCTTCACGGGATGCCTTCCTCCAACCTGTTTACCTGCCTGACAAGCACCTCAAAGTCTATCCTTATCAAATATGACATCATTAACTCCAAGGATATGATTTCCCTTAATAAGCTTGTCAAGGTTTCGCATACCAACATGAGCTAATCGTCTATGCCATAACCAACCTTTTGAGGATTTAGCAATGAAGCAAGTTTTAATTTGAGCCTTTTTAGTGAAATCAACAATGTATAGATCACCTCTACGCACACCGGTAAAGACCATTTTATGATTGTCTCGATGAAACACTTGGCAATCTACTTCAGTAAATAGGACATTGAAACCGAAATCAGCAAGTCTATATACTAAAAGTAAGTTGTATCCAAGTGATTGAACGAGCATGACATTTTGTATGGAGCTATCATGTGATATGGCCACCTTACCAAGGCCAACCACCTTACCCTTTGAGTTGTCACCGAAAGTGACATACTTTCGAGGACTATCATTATAAGCAAGCTCATGAAACATGTCTTTATCTCCGGTCATGTGATCGGTACATCCACTATCAAGAACCCATTCCTTTCCTCCTGACATATATCCCCGAAGATTTGCCATAAGACCAAAATGTCTCATTGCATCATCAAGGTCGAAGTCACTATCATCATCGTCATCATAGTATCCATGTTCAACATCGTCATGTGGTGGATCAAATCCTAGAGAGGGTGATTCGTTAGAGTGAGTTTGACAATAATCTTGCTTATGAATTTTTATAGCTTCGGAAATAATATCACTAATAATTCCAACATCTCCTTTGGCACGCATAAGGTTTGTAAGTTCAAATAGACGATCACCAAACATAGGATCACCAGTATTCATTTTACTCAAAGCAATAGACTTATGGAGAATTTCATCAAGATTTTTCAAAGAATAATCTGGAAATCGTTCCTCAAGAAATTTCCATATAGTGTAGGCACACTTAAGAGTAGGCAAACATCCAATCAAGTTTCTAGGCAATCCTCTAATAATAAGTTCGGCAGTTCTTAGATTCCTAACCATGTCAATTGACTCATCATGGGTAGGATGCATAGGGTCAACATAAGGTGCACAAGGGCTAGCAATGTACTTGTTCAAATGATATTGATTGAAGATTACAAGCATCTCATTTTTCCACTCATGAAAATACTCTCCATCAAGAATAGGCACTCTATGTCTAAGACTCCCCAAAGTAGACTCATCCATCTTCCTCCAATGGTGATTAAACCAAGGCAATTGAGACCAATGCTCTGATACCACTTGTAGGACCTTGAGAAGAGGTGTCTAGAGGGGGGGTGATTAGACACTAAGTACCAAAGTTGCAGTTTTTAAAATTTCCTTTGATTTAAGTGGAGTTTAGGCACAAGTTTAACATTCACAACGTATAGAAAGCAAGCATGCAAAGAGTATACGAGCAGCGGAAAGTAAAGCATGCAACTTGCAAGAATGTAAAGGGAAGGGTTTGGAGGATTCAAACGCAATTGGAGACACAGATGTTTTTGGCGTGGTTCCGATAGGTGGTGCTATCGTACATCCACGTTGATGGAGACTTCAACCCACGAAGGGTAATGGTTGCACGAGTCCACGGAGGGCTCCACCCACGAAGGGTCCACGAAGAAGCAACCTTGTCTATCCCACCATGGCCGTCGCCCACGAAAGACTTGCCTCACTAGCGGTAGATCTTCACGAAGTAGGCGATCTCCTTGCCCTTACAAACTCCTTGGTTCAACTCCACAATCTTTTCAGAGGCTCCCAAGTGATACCTAGCCAATCTAGGAGACACCACTCTCCAAGAAGTAACAAATGGTGCGTTGATGATGAACTCTTTGCTCTTGTGCTTCAAATGATAGTCTCCCCAACACTCAACTCTCTGTCATAGGATTTGGATCTGGTGGAAAGAAGATTTGAGTGGAAAGCAACTTGGGGAAGGCTAGAGATCAAGATTCATATGGTAGGAATGGAATATCTTGGCCTCAACACATGAGTAGGTAGTTCTCTCTCAGAAATGGTAAGTTGGAAGTGTAGGTTTAGTCTGATGGCTCTCTCCACGAATGAAGAGGAGGTGGAGGGGTATATATAGCCCCCACACAAAATCTAACCTTTACACACAATTTACCAAACTCGGTGGGACCGATTCAACAGACTCGGTCGGACCGATTTAGTAAACCTAGTGACCGTTAGTGATTTTCGGTGGGACCGAAATGCAACTCGGTGAGACCGATTCGGTTAGGGTTAGGGCATAACGTAATCTCGGTAAGACCAATTACACAAACTCGGTGAGACCGATTTTGGTAATTAGCTAACCAGAGAGTTGGTCAGGCAAACTCGGTGGGACCGAATCATCAAACTCGGTGGGAACGATTTTGATAATAAGTTAATCATAGAGTTTGCATTGTAATCTCGGTAGTACCGATTGCTCAAACTCGGTGAGACCAATTTTGATAATGGACATACACAGAGAGATTACAATCCCATCTCGGTGAGACTGAGATCCCTATCGGTGAGACCGATTTGCCTAGGGTTTGTGGCAGTGGCTAAGACATCCAAACTCGGTGGCGCCGGATAGGAAGAATCGGTGGGGCCGAGTTTGACTTTAGATTTTGGGACATATATGTGGAAGTGAGAAAGTAGTTGAGGGTATTTGGAGCATATCACTAAGCACTTGAAGCAAGAGGCTCATTAAGCAACACCTCATCCCTCCTTGATAGTATTGGCTTTTCCTATAGACTCAATGTGATCTTGGATCACTAAAATGTAAAATGAAGAGTCTTGAGCTTGAAGCTTGAGCCAATCCTTTGTCCTTAGCATCTTGAAGGAGTTCCCACATCCTTTAGTCCATGCCACTCCATTGTTAAACTTATCTGAAACATACTAGATAAAAGTGTTAGTCCAACAAGAGATATGTTGACATTAATTACCAAAACCACCTAGGGAGCACTTGTGCTTTCATGGCTCCAACCAGTACTAAAGGGGGTGTATTTAGTATCGGTTGCATCCTTGACCCGGTACTAAAGGGGGACGCTTTCCGCCTTTTCGCCTAGCCAAATTTGATCTTTAGTACTGGTTGGTGGCTCCAACCGGTACTAAAGGTCCATCCTATATAAACAACACTTACGAAAAAAATCAGTTTCTTCTCCTCTTCCTCTGCTTTAACCTCGTCGCATCATCGCCTGTCCCCGTCGCCGCCCCCATCGCGCGCGGTCGCCGTCACCGTCCCCATCGCCGCGCCCGTCCCCGTCGCCGTGCGCGCCCGTCCCCGTCGTTGCACGCCGCCCCCGGCCCGTCCCCGTCGCGTGCCACCCCGGCCTACCCTCGTCGCCGCCCCCATCGCCTCGCATCGCCGGCCATCGCCCTGCTGTAAGGCCGCCCCCTGCCGCGCCATGGCCACTCTCACACACACAGTACACACTAGAGAGAGAGAAATGGTATAAAGATGAATTCGAATTCGATAGAAATGTTAGATATTAATGTCAAATGTTAGATGAATTAGCTAGATATTAATGTTAGATGATTTAGTTTTTTATACTTTTAGTTTATAGATGAATTAGATATATTAATGTTAGATATTAGCATGATTAATTAACTTAGCAATTTGATGAAATTGTTCAAAATGAATGCCCATGGTAAACTCTATTGACAAATTAATCTAGCAACCCGCGATGAACACAAAGGCCAAGATAGCAAAAAATATTGACTCTATCACAATATTTTCTTTGACATCAAATGTTAATAATAGATCATAACTCATACGAATAGACAACCTGGTAAAGTTTGTGCTGGCTGGTCATCTTGATTTTCCTATCAGCAGTTTCCTTGAAATTAATAGAACTAGTTGAATTCTATATGAGATTTGAATTAGTAAGTGCTTAGTTGAATTAGTAAGAAAATTAATAAGTGCTTAGTTGAATTAGTAGTTAAAAATTAATAGAACCAATTTATTTTTAGTAAGAAAATTAGGTATATGAGATTTGATGATAAAATTAATCTTTTACGATAGAACTAGTTTATTTTTAGTAAGAAAATTAATAGAACTAGTTTATTTTTAGTAAGTGTTTAGTTGAATTAGTCGAACTAGGGTATTTAGTTATGCTTCTTAATCAAATGAAATGTTCGGATTATAAGATTTTCACTTAATGTTTCAACTATGAACATTGGAAATGTCTAATGACGAAAAGGAATTCGATATGTGCGAATACGGCGAAGACGAGCGCAACATGTGCGACAGGCCTCACCTAGTTGGTGGTAGGCGCTTCAGCATCATGCTGGATGAGAACTTCGAAGTGGATACAGTAAGTCACAATGACAACTCTTTTTTCATAATTAAGCATGACTTTTGTTTCTTTTACTTCAACTTATAATTTTAATTTTTACTATTCTACTAGCGTATCCCCTACCATGCAAGAAAGTATGTCTTGGATAAGGTTGGTTTCAATACTATGGAAACTATGGAGGTAAAAAAAGTTAACTTGAGGACCGAGCATGGATATAGTTTTGTCGCAAAATTATACAATTCAGACACCTACACCCATTTTGAATGCAAACAATGGAGAGCACTATGCAAGGCTTATGCATTTGAGCCTGATATGCTTATCACATTTGATATTCGTCCGGAAGATGATATTGAAGATAATATCAACATCTGGGTCGATGTACAGACGCCTCCAGTTCTACCACTATGCAAGTTTCTCAATCATATTTATGTCTTTGATATTGTTTATTCAAAAATAGTTGACAACTAATTTCTATTGACAGCTTATTTCCATTCAAGTAAACATGTCGAGCGCTTGGTAGACAGGACCTACTACTGTCCCGGGGCTGAACTAAACTGCGAGGAGATAAGTCATTATGTTTCATGGATTGAGGATCTTCATACTGTCAAGACAAATTATTTTCCTCCAACTTGAAAATCTTAGTACTCAAAACGTGCGACCAATAGTGTTCATACTGAACTATGGTCGCATCTATTTAGGAAAGATGGTAAGGTTTTTACTATTTGTACTCGGTGCCTCCTTTGCATACATTATTTTTAAGCTAAACTTCATTGCGAAGTATGTTACTACGATCTTCTTCTACAGGGACTCCCGATGATAGTTGTGCCTCAGTGGATCGAGGCTAAAGGTTGCATGTCCATAGTTAGCTTACGGTCAAGACATCCTACATTGCACATGAGTGCATTCAGGATTTCTAAAAGCGAGCAAGTCTTAATAGTCAAAGATTGGAGCAAAATTGTGAAGGATCGCAGAGAAGTACTAGGGGGCAGCAATCAGAAGCGCATCCCACAATTAGGAGACGGGTTCATCTGCATGTTCCAATATGATGAATGAGGAGTGCTACACATGTTCTATGCTAGCAGCAACAGTGATTAGCTAGCTAGAATGACTATGATGATTAAAGAGTGGTAATGACTATGATGATTATTAGCTTGTTGGTGATGATATGATGCAAGAGTTTTTATATATATTAATATGATGATGATGAGATGAAGAAGATGATGATGATGAGTTATTATATCATTGGGTGAAAGAACCGCAACTTAGTTTCAAGTGGATGAATCCTAAGTGATCAAGTAATGGATTATCATGATAATCCATGAATTGAGCACTTAGGATCCATCCACTTGAAACTAATCCGCGGTTCTTTCACCTAGTGATTTAATAACCCATTATAATGTAAAAACAATCTCTATGGTTCTATGAGAAATTATATTTATATATATGCATAACGTGTACAATATGTAGTAAAATACCAGCAAATCAAAAAAAATGGAAAACACAAACTAAAGGAAAAAATAAATAATAAAACCAAAACCCCAAAACCTTTTAGTACTAGTTGGTGTTACCAACTGATAATCCCCAAGTGCAGGGAATCATCGTAGCAATTTCCAAAGGTGGAAGTGATAAGTATAGAGTGTCGAACCCACAAGGAGCTAAAGGTAAGATCAATATTCTCTCAAGCCCTATCTACCACTAATACGACTCTACGTACACCGAATGTTTGCTTCCAACTAGAAACAAGAAATAAAACTACGTTGTGGGTATGAAGAGGATAACTTTGCATGATATCGGAGAGCTAAAATATTAAAGTTGGTGCTGTTATCATAAAGTTAGAATATATTACTAAATATTATAAATAGCGAGTGTGGAATAATGATGGATCGGTGTGCGGAATTATCCTAGGCAATTGTTAACAAGACCAGTAATCACTATTGCAATTTCATATGAGGGAGAGGCATAAGCTAACATACTTTCTCTTCTTGGATCATATGCACTTATGATTGGAACTCTAGCAAGCATCCACAACTACTAAAGATCATTAAGGTAAAACCCAACCATAGCATTAACATATCAAGTCCCCTTTATTCCCATACGCCGTGACCCACTTATCCGTGTTTATGCTTATGTCACTCAAGCAACACAGACAATAAGTAAACCATGGACATATTGCAACACCCTATAGCGGGAATCCCTCACGCTTGCGCGACACGAAGGGCACAATAGGACAACACCAAAATAAATCATACAACTCATACCAATCTAGACATCAATAAACCCAAAGACAAAGGATATCTACTCAAAACATCATAAGATGGCAACACATCATTGGATCATAATATGTGGCATAAAGCACCATGTTCAAGTAGGGATTATAGCGGGGTGCAGGAGAGTGGACCGTGTAAAAGAGATGAGGATGGTGATGATGATGTTGATGTTGATGAAGACGATCACTGCGGCGATGATTCCCCTCCCGATGGCACTCCGGCGCCACCGAGAGAGAGAAGGAGAAGTTCTCCCCCTTGTGCTTCCTCCTCCATGGCCTCCCCCTGGATGGGGAGAGGTTCCCCCTCTGGTCCTTGGCCTTCATGGCGATGATGGCCCCTCCGAGATCCTTCCCCATGGCCTCCGGTGATGTTGGCCCCCTCTGGCAGGGTGCCAAAGAGGGCCTAGATTGATTTCTCGTGGCTACAGAGGCTTGCGGCGGTGGAACTTCCGATCTAGGTTATTTCCCAAAGGTTTCTGTATTTATAGGAGGAGTTGGCGTTGATTTCACGTCAGGGGGCCCCTCGGGGAGTCCACGAGGCAGGGGGCGCGCCCCCACCCTCGTGGGGCCCACGGGACTCCCCTCCGATACATTTTTATTCCAGTATTTTTCATATTTCCAGAAAAAATCTCCGTTGATTTCAGCGCGTTCTGAGAACTTTTATTTCTGCACAAAAACAACACAATGGTAGTTCTGCTAAAAATAGCGTGAGTCCGGGTTAGTTCTAATCAAATCATACCAAAATCATATAAAACTATTGTAAACATGGCATGAATACTTCATAAATAATTGATACGTTGGAGACGTATCAGCATCCCCAAGCTTAATTCCTGCTCGTCCTCGTGTAGGTAAATGATAAAAGAAATAATTTATGAAGTGTGAATGCTAGCAAATGCATAAGTTTGATAAATTATAATTTCAATCACCTTTTCTAGCATCATTATATGTCATAACAATAGCTCATCTCATAAAACTTTTCATGATCAAGTAACAAGCTATTCACACGTTAAAGTATAGATCATAAACTTTCTTGAAACTAACAAACTATATTCTCATTCATCAAACAATTGCAATTCATCTTATTTTCAGGAAGGGTCTATGTTAGAGCTTTTATTTAGCAAACTCCACATACTCAACTATCATTTAATCTTTCATAATTGCTAATACTCATGTGATATTTATGGGTTCAAAGTTTTAATCGGACACGAAGAAAGATAGGGGCTTATAGTTTCGCCTCCCAACCTTTTACCTCAAGGGTAATGTCAACAATAATAATTTATGAAAACCTACATCCAATTGGATATATATATCCGGATCGCTCCAACACAAAGTGCTTGCCAAAGGAAAAAGTGTAAAAAAGGAAACGTGATGATCACCATGACTCTTGTATAAGGGTAGAAGATAAAAGTTAAAGATAGGCCCTTCGCAGAGGGAGGCAGAGGTTGTCATGCACTTTTATGGTTGGATGCACAAAATCTTAATGCAAAAGAACGTCACTTCATATTGCCGCTTGTGATAAAGACCATTATTATGCAGTTCGTCGCTTTTATTTCTTCCCTGTCACAAGTTCGTATAAAGCTTATTTTCTTCACACTAATTGATCATACATATTTAGAGAGCAATTTTTATTGCATGCACCGATGACAACTTACTTGAAGGATCTTACTCAGTCCTTAGGTAGGTGTGGTGGACTCTCATGGAAAAACTGGTTTAAGGGATGTTTGGAAGCACAAGTAGTATTTCTACTTGGTGCAAAGAATTTGGCTATCATGAGAGGGAAAGGCAAGCCCAACATGTTGAATGATCCAAGACAATATAACGTTTCGGATATAGGAAAACATAACCCATTAAGTTGTCTTGCTTGTCGAACATCAACTTTTTAGCATGTCATATTTTAATGAGTGCTCACAATTAAAAAAGATGTCCAAGATAGTATATTTATATGTGAAATCTCTCTTCCTTTAATATTCTTTCATGAATTGTTCAAGTGACCAATTCTGCGTTTGCTAACTTTCAATGAGTTTACTACCTATACTTATTATGTGTGAAGTCATTACTCCCCATGTTATAAGCATATGAAATGTATATAAATTATATTTATGATATTCAATTCATTCAACCATTTACTCATAGGATATACGTGAAGCACGTGAGCAAATAAAAAATTACTCCAAAAGATATAACTGAAGAACACTGAGTAGTCAAATAATTAACTAGCCATGGGAAGATTCTTTTGTATTCAAGGTTTCAGATCCAATGATTTTATTCAAACAGCAAGTAAAATTGAAAATACGCTCCAAGCAAAACACATATCATGTGACGAATAAAAATATAGCTCCGAGTAAGGTATACCGATAGTTTCAAAGACGAAAGAGGGGATGCCTTCCGGGGCATCCCCAAGCTTAGGCGCTTGAGTCTTCCTTGAATTTACCTTGGGGTGCCTTGGGAATCCCAAATCTTAAGGTCTTTCCACTCCTTATTCTCCTCATATCGATATCTCACCCAAAGCTTGAAAACTTCAATCACATAAAACTTAATGGAACTTCGTGAGATAGGTTAGTATGATAAGGAGTAAAACATTCACTTTGGTACTGTCAAAGAAAAGTTTCATAATTTTTCTCACACAATGCCTACTGTACCATACCATTTCTACAATTTATATTGAGAAATATAAGCCATAGAAACTAGAAAACAAGCAAACTATGCAATGAAAACAGAATCTGTCAAAAACAGAACTGTCAGTAATGATCTGAACATAAACCATACTTCTGCTACTCCACAAATTATGAGATAAATTGGGTGACGTGAGGAATTTGTCTATTAATCGTCTGCAAAAAGAATCAACTCAAAATCACTCTTCTGTCAAAACTGACAGCTAATCTCGTGAGCGCAAAGTTTCTGTTTTACAGCAAGATCACATTAACTCTCACCCAAGTCTTCCCAAAGGTCTTACTTGGCACTTTATTGAAACAAAAATCTATAAAACACGATTACTACAGTAGATTAATCATGTAACCACACAAAAACGCTAAGGGTAAATATTGGGTTGTCTCCCAACAAGCGTTTTTCTTTAATGCCTTTTAGCTAGGCATGATGATTTCAATGATGCTCACATAAAAGAAGAGAATTGAAACATAAAGAGAGCATCATGAAGAATATGACTAGCAAATTTTAATCTACCCCACTTCCTATGCCTAGGGATTTTGTGAACACATAATTTATAGGAACAAGAATCAACTAGCATAGGAAGGCAAAACAAGTATAACTTCAAAACTTTAAGCACATAGAGAGGAAACTTGATATTATTGCAACTCTTAAAAGCATATATTCACGCCTCATAATAATTTTCAGTAACATCATGAATGAATTCAAAAATATAACCATCACACAAAGCATTCTTTTCATGATCTATAAGCATAGAAAATTTACTCTCTCCACATAAGCAAAACTCTTCTCATTCGGAATAGTGGGATCACTAATTCCTAAAGTTGACACTCTTCCAGACCCTCTTTAGATGATAGTATTATTCATACTCCAAAAGATATAAGTGAAGATCATGGAGCATTCTACAATTAATATAGACTAATCAATATCCAAGCCCAAAATATATAAGTGAAGCACATGAAGCATTCTGTAAAACTATACTCAAAAGATATAAGTGAAGCACACGAAGCATTCAATAAATCAATGAATGGCTATCTCATACTAGAATGGTTCCTAAAGAAAAAGAAAAACACAAGGGACACAAATCATGTGAACAAAACAAAAACCGAGGTATACCGATAATTGTTGAAGAAGAAAGATGGGATGCCAACCGGGGCATCCCCAAGCTTAGATGCCCGAGTATCCTTTGAAATATTTACTTGGGGTGCCTTGGGAATCCCCAAGCTTGAACTCTTTCCTCTCTTTATTCTTCTCACATCGGTAACTCCTCGTTCTTCTAACACTTCAAAAACTTAACAAAAACTTTGTGAGGTCCGTTAGTGTAATAAAGCAAACTACCACTTTAAGGTACTGTAATGAATTCATTCTTTATTTATATTGGTGTTAAACCTACTGTATTCCAACTTCTCTAGGGTTCATACCCCCCAATACTGGCCATAGATTCATCAAAATAAACAAACAACACGCGAAAAATAGAATCTGTCAAAAACAGGACATTCTGTAGTAATCTGGAAGTTTAGTAAACTTCTATAACTCCAAAAATTATGAAATAAACATGATAATTTGAAAACTTTGTACAGAAGTAATGTGAAAAAAGGTTCAGACCCGTTTGACCTTCCAGTAAAAAAAATGTAAAATCGCGCGCTACAGCCAAAGTTTCTGTTTTTGTTCTGCACATAGTAAACAAGCAATCTAATCATCCTAAAACCAAAGCTTGGCACATTATTTTTATAATAAAATGGATATATACAAGGGGATAATTATTTACAGAGAAACTTCCATGAAAAATTCTACATTGTTTCCGTGAGCATGAACACAAGTGCTCAAGGTCGACCCTCACTTCTTCAATGCATAACTTTCCAATCACTTCTCTTTTTGAAAAACTTTTTTGACATGAAAGGCAAGTAATTTTTTGGTATTTTCATTATTCAAAAAAAATTGTATGTTTCAACCACAACTAAACAGAAACAAAGAGCAAAAAAAAATCTACTTAGTGAAGAAAGCAAACAAGCACACACGAGAATATCAACCCTACGCTATTGTTCCCTGGCAATGGAGCCAGAAAAGACCAACCGGTACTAATGGTCTCCCCGCCCCCGGCGCTGGCTTGTGCCACGTGGTGGCCCTTTAGTGGCGGTTCGTGTTGAACCGGTACTAAAAGGGGGAGGCCTTTAATCCCCACCCTTTAGTGACGGTTGCTGAACCGGCACTAAAGGGCCTTACGAACTGGTGCTAAAGTATGGTTCTACACTAGTGGAAGCGGCTGCCTATTAATATAAGCATGAGAAGATGCCATTTTTTTAGCTTGTGGTCTGATGGGGCACTCCCATGAGGAATGTGGCCATGGTGTATGGGAAAACAAGGATAAGCAATATGGATCTTGGACGATAGCCCAGAGAAAATTGGTACCTTACCCTCATCATCAGTCTGAGGGCGTCGATGGGAGGCATAGCACCAATGTGGGGAAGAGGGAGAGGTCAGCAAGGTGGAAGAGCTACTAAGAGCATCTATAGTCGGGCACCCTAAATCTATCTCAAACGTTCGGAGCGGACGGTCTGATTACTAATCAGTCATGAAAATGCAACCCAAACGGGCGCCTAAAACGGGTCTCAAATGCCCGGGCTAACCGGCACCCCTCATATCCAGTCCAAATATCACGCGGATATGGGGGCTCCCGGGCACGTCTTCCGACCCACTGCAGGTCATAACGGTCCCACCTGCAGACAACGATGCTCTTATTCTCTCATTGGTGCACCAAAATTTTAGTCCCACGTCGCTGCGTGAGGCGGATGCCGACCGGCTTAAATAGCTGCACCGGCGGAAGACGGCAAACTTCTCTGTTGTTGCACAAGTCAATCAATTCTCACTGTGTGAACGAGATAGCTTGACACTAGATTGCATTTCATCAACTGATGATTGTTCATCGAGTGTCAACTTCGTCTCGTTCATATACATTGATAGCCCTAGTAAAATGGCAATAGATTTTTATTTTGTTCATCAAGTTTTATCGACACATTGTGATTCTAAAAAAACAGTATTGACATTAATGTTTCCTCTGTCAATGAGATAGACCCTCACTATGAAACTTTTATGTTTATCATACACATAGAATATTTAACAAAGGATGCAATGAAGTCAGAAGCTTATCGACGACCCGGCTATTTAAGTCGGTCTAGCAGATCGTCATGCGATGAGGTGGGACTAATACGGATGTGAAAAATCTTAGGTAGGAGCAATTTTTAGTTTGCTTTGATAGCCCCGCATGTCAAGACGGACGTGATGATCGACATGCATGGCCCTGCATGTAATAGCTGTTTTGTAAATAAGGTATGTGGTTACAAATGGTAGAATTTCAGGCTTGCCCGGTGAGGGAGTCCTGGATTAAGGGGTCCTCGGATAGCCGGACTATATACTTTAGTCAGACTGTTGGACTATGAAGATACAAGATAGAAGACTTCATCCCGTGTCCGGATGGGACTCTTCTTTGCATGGAAGGCAAGCTTGGCGATTCGGATATGTAGATTTCCTTCTCTGTAACCGACTCTGTGTAACCCTAGCCCCCTTTGGTGTCTATATAAACCGGAGGGTTTAGTCGGTAGGATAACAACAATCATAATCATAGGCTAGCTTCTAGGGTTAGCCTCATCGATCTTGTGGTAGATCAACTCTTGTAATACTCATATCATCAAGATCAATCAAGTAGGAAGTAGGGTATTACCTCCATAGAGAGGGCCCGAACCTGGGTAAATATCGTGTCCCCTGCCTCCTGTTACCATTAGCCTTAGGTGCACAGTTCGGGACAGATCCGCCGGTTTTGACACCGACATTGGTGCTTTAATTGAGAGTTCCACTGTGCCATCATCGTAAGGCTTGATGGCTCCCTCAATCATCTACAATGATGCAGTCCAGGGCGAGACTTTTCTCCCCGGACAGATCTTCTTATTCGGCGGCTTCGCACTGCGGGCCAACTCGCTTGGCCGTTTGGAGCAGATCGATAGCTACGCTCCCGGCCATCAGGTCATGTTTGGAAGTCTGAATTACATCACCGACATCCGCGGAGATTTGATCTTCGACGGATTCGAACCCACGACAGCCGCTCCCTACAGCCATGATGAACACGACTTAAATCTGTCATCGGACTATGCTCAGGAGGCAGCACCCGTGACTGTCCTGGCCTTAGATCCAGAACAGATCGAGCCGTCCGCGGACAGGGGCTGGACCCCACCATGGAAGTTGCATACTCTATGGCACTTGAGCCGAACACAGATTCAACCCCTAGCGAGGCCTGTGCCATTGGACCCTCGGACTCGTCTCCGGATATAGGTTCCAAACCGCGTGTGTCCGCGCCCGCCGAATCTGATTGGGCGCCGATCTTGGAGTTCACCTCCATGGACATCTTTCAACACTCGCCCTTGGACGATGTGTTAAATTCATTAAGATCTCTCTCTTTGTCAGGAGATTCTTGGCCGAACTATGTCCGGCTTGAGTGGGAAACGGACGACAAAGAATTTCGCTGCCCACCCACCACCCACTTGATAGCCACTGTCGACGACTTGACCGACATGCTTGACTTCGACTTCGAAGACATCGACGGTATGGACGACGATGCGGGAGAAGAAGAGGAACCACCGCCCACAGGGCGCTGGACAACCACCTCGTCATACGACATTTACATGGTGGATACCCCAAAAGAAGATAATGGCGAGGACAAAAAGGATATAGGTGAAAACAAACCTCCCGAGAAGCAGCCGAAGCGCCACGTCAGCGGTGCCGCTCTAAACCACGCCATGGTAAAAACAGCAATACCAGCACAAGAGACAATAGCACTCCAGATGATGCCGAAGATAATGAAGACGACCCCGCCAAGCCAGGATTCGAACAGGCCGGACGGGAGGACGGGCAAGCTAGCCCTGATGAACATGCCACGAATGAAAACTCGGAGGAGGACAACTACATGCCCCCTCCAAGGATGAGGTGAGCCTCGGCTACGACGAATTTACCGTGCCTCGGGATCCTGCCGAGCAGGAACGCTTCAAGCGACGACTTATAGCCACTGCAAAGAGACTGAAGAAAAAGCAGCAACAGCTTCAAGCTAATCAAGATCTGCTCACTCGAAGATGGACAGAGGTCCTGGCGGCCGAGGAATACGGACCCGAGCGCCCAACAAAAAGCGACACAAAGCGCAGGTTGTTACCTTAATTTGACAACGAAGAACCGGAGCCTAAACTACCAGCGCGGAATAGAGCTGACCGGCCACCACGTGGCCGAGACAAATCAGCACATCAGCCTGAACACAAGCCCGCCCCGCGTTGCCGAACAAGAACAAACATGAAAGTGCAACTATCCCTCGGTGGTTTAGGTAATTTGTAACAACATATAGCTCATTGAGCTAATGCTATTTCAAGATAAATATTTCAGGAAAGCTCAATGATTGGCATGGCATGGATGAGAAAAGTGGACCCCTCAAAATGCTAAGGACAAAAGGATTGGCTCAAACTCAAAGCACAAGACTCTATATTTTCTATTTTAGTGATCCAAGATCACATTGAGTCTATAGGAAAAGCCAATACTATCAAGGAGGGATGAGGTGTTGCTTAATGAGGATCTTGCTCAAAATGCTTAGTGATATGTTCCAAAGCCCTCAACTACTTTCTCACATCCACCTATGACCCAAACCAAAAGTCAAACTCGCCGCCACCGATTCTTTCTATCTGGCGCCACCGAGTTCAGATGTCATAGTGAAAGTGCAACTATCCCTAGGTGGTTTTGGTAATTCATAACAACATATAGCTCATTGAGCTAATGTTATTCCAAGACCTATATTTCAGGAAAGCTCAATGAATGGCATGGCATGGATGATGAAAGTGGATCCCTCAAAATACTAAGGACAAAGGATTGGCTCAAGCTCAATAGCTCAAGACTCTTCATTTTATATTTTAGTGATCCAAGATCACATTGAGTCTATAGGAAAAGCCAATACTATGAAGGAGGGATGAGGTGTTGCTTAATGAGCCTCTTGCTTCATGTGCTTAGTGGTATGCTCCAAAACCCTCAGCTACTTTCTCACATCCACAAATGACCTATACCCAAAGCCAAAATCGGTCACACCGATTCTTCCAACCCGGCGCCACCGATTTCAAATGTCATAGCCACGGCCACAAACCCTAGGCAAGTCGGTCCTACCGATAGGGATCTCGGTCTCACCGAGATGGGATTGTAATCTCTCTGTTTCCCTTCGTAACGTTTCGGTCTAACCGAAGTGAGCGATCGGTCCCACCGAGATTGCAATGTAAACTCTCTGTTTCCCTTTTGTAACATTTCGGTCTCACCGAAAAGAGCAAATCGGTCCCACCGAGTTTACCTGACCAACTCTCTGGACAACTTATTACCAAAATCGGTCTTACCGAGTTTGTGTATCGGTCTTACCGAGATTACGTTATGCCCTAACCCTAACCGAATCAGTCTCACCGAGTTGCATGTCAGTCCCACCAAAAATCACTAACGGTCACTAAGTTTACTAAATCGGTTCGACCGAGTCTGTTGAATCGGTCCCACCGAGTTTGGTAAATTGTGTGTAACGGTTAGATTTTGTGTGGAGGCTATATATACCCCTCCACCTCCTCTTCATTCGTGAGAGAGCCATCA
This sequence comes from Triticum dicoccoides, assembly GCF_002162155.2. Lineage (NCBI taxonomy): Eukaryota > Viridiplantae > Streptophyta > Magnoliopsida > Poales > Poaceae > Triticum > Triticum dicoccoides. The sequence continues at coordinate 657,263,880 of NC_041386.1, read as the reverse complement.
GACTAAACCTACACTTCCAACTTACCATTTCTGAGAAAGAACCACCTACTCATGTGTTGAGGCCAAGATATTCCATTCCTACCATATGAATCTTGATCTCTATCCTTCCCCAAGTTTCTTTCCACTCAAACCCTCTTTCCACCAGATCCAAATCCTATGAGAGAGAGTTGAGTGTTGGGGAGACTATCATTTGAAGCACAAGAGCAAGGAGTTCATCATCAACGCACCATTTGTTACTTCTTGGAGAGTGGTGTCTCCTAGATTGGCTAGGTGTCACTTGGGAGCCTCCGAAAAGATTGTGGAGTTAAACCAAGGAGTTTGTAAGGGCAAGGAGATCACCTACTTCGTGAAGATCTACCGCTAGTGAGGCAAGTCCTTCGTGGGCGACGACCATGGTGGGATAGACAAGGTTGCTTCTTTGTGGACCCTTCGTGGGTGGAGCCCTCTGTGGACTCGCGCAACCGTTACCCTTCGTGGGTTGAGGTCTCCATCAACGTGGATGTACGATAGCACCACCTATCGGAACCACACCAAAAACATCCATGTCTCCAATTGCATTTGAATCCTCCAAACCCTTCCCTTTACTTTCTTGCAATTTGCATGCTTTAATTTCCGCTGCCTATATACTCTTTGCATGCTTGCTTGATTTGTGTGATGATTGCTTGACTTGTCCTAAGAAAGCTAAAATCTGCCAAACTCTAAAATTGGGAAAAGGTTAAGTTTTTAATTGGTCAAGTAGTCTAATCACCCCCCTCTAGACATACTTCAAGGTCCTACACATAGCCACTGCCACAAACCCTAGTCAAATCGATCTCACCGATAGGGATCTCGGTCTCACCGAGATGGGATTGTAATCTCCCTGTTTCCCTTCGTAACGTTTTGGTCCAACCAAGATGAGCGATCGGTCCCACTGAGATTGCAATGTAAACTCTCTATTTCCTTTTTGTAACATTTTGGTCTGACCGAGATGAGCGAATCGGTCCCACCGAGTTTGCCTAACCAACTCTCTGGTTAGCTTATTACCAAAATCGTTCTCACCGAGTTTGTGTAATCGGTCTCACCGAGATTACGTTATGCCCTAACCCTAATGATATCGGTCCCACCGGAAACCCTAACAGTCACTTGATTTGCTAAATCAGTCTGACCGAGTTTCACAATTCGGTCCTACCGAGATTGGTAAGTTGTGTGTAACGGTTAGATTTTGTGTGGAGGCTATATATACCCCTCCACCCCCTCTTCATTCGTGGAGAGAGCCATCAGAAAATGCCTACACTTCCAACTTACGTTTTCTGAGAGAGAACCACATACACTTGTGTTGAGGTCAAGATATTCCAATCCTACCATATGAATCTTGATCTCTAGCCTTCCCCAAGTTTCTTTCCACTCAAATCTTCTTTCCACCAAATCCAAATCTAGTGAGAGAGAGTTGAGTGTTGGGGAGACTATCATTTGAAGCACAAGAGCAAGGAGTTCATCATCAACACACCATTTGTTACTTCTTGGAGAGTGGTGTCTCCTAGATTGGCTAGGTGTCACTTGGGAGCCTCCGACAAGATTGTGGAGTTGAACCAAGGAGTTTGTACGGGCAAGGAGATCGCCTACTTCATGAAGATCTACCACTAGTGAGGCAAGTCCTTCGTGGGCGACGACCATGGTGCGATAGACAAGGTTGCTTCTTCGTGGACCCTTCGTGGGTGGAGCCCTCCGTGGACTCACGCAACCGTTACCCTTCGTGGGTTGAAGTCTCCATCAAAGTGGATGTACGATAGCACCACCTATCAGAACCACGGCTCAAAAATCTCCGTGTCTCCAATTGCGTTTGCCTCCTCAAACTCCTCCCCTTTACCTTCATATGCAATTGTCTTACATTCCGCTGCTATACTCTAGAATTGCATGTGTAGGTTGATTACTTGACTTGTGCTAAGTTGCTAAAATCTGCCAAGAATTAAAATTGGGAAAAGGCAAGTTTTTTATTTAGTCAAGTAGTCTAATCACCCCCCTCTAGACATACTTTCGATCCTACAAGTGGTATCAGAGCCTTGGTCTCCATTTTCTTTGATCTCCATAGCTTTTGGTAGTCATAGCCTTGGTTTCACAACCTAGGAGAGTATGGCATCTAGCGAGGGAAATTATCATCGTAGAGGTCCTTAATTTGATGGTACTAATTTTGCTAGTTGGAAGCATAAGATGAAAATGCATGTTCTTGGACATAACCCCGCCGTATGGGTTATTGTGCGTATTGGCTTGCAAGGTGAATTCTTTGATGTGAGAGAACCGAACCGTGAAGCTACCGCAGAAGAGTTGAAGATGCTGCAATACAATGCTCAAGCTTGCGATATCCTCTTCAACGGATTGTGCCCCGAAGAATTCAACAAAATCAGCCGTCTTGAGAATGCAAAGGAAATTTGGGACACTTTGATTGACATGCACGAAGGTACGGACTCCGTCAAGGAATCCAAATTGGACGTGCTTCAATGTCAAATTGACAAGTTCAAAATGAAGGATGGTGAAGGTGTCGCTGAAATGTACTCTAGGCTTGCTCTCATAACAAATGAGATTGCCGGCTTAGGAAGTGAAGAGATGACCGACAAATTCATCATCAAGAAGATCCTAAGAGCCTTGGATGGTAAATATGATACCGTGTGCACATTGATCCAAATGATGCTCAATTACAAGAATCTCAAGCCAACGGAGGTCATTGGAAGAATTGTTGCTCATGAGATGTCACTCAAGGATAAGGAAGTGCTCCACAACAATTCAAGTGGTGCTTACAAACCCTCATGTGAAGCTCCCACATCATCAAGTGAGAAACAAACCTTCAATGAAGAACTGAGCCTAATGGTGAAGAACTTCAACAAGTTCTACAAGAGTAGAAGCAAGGAAAGAAGTTCCAAGTCAAGGTCCTACAATGACAAAAGATCTTCAAGTCAAGAGCATAATTGCTATAATTGTGGAAGACCCGGACAATATTCCAATGAGTGTACGGCTCCCTACAAAAGAAGAGAAGAATCTCCAAAGAGAATAAGTAGAAGAGAAGAATCACCACCAAGAGAGAGAAGGAGTAGAGATGATCACTATGAACGAAGAACATCCCGGAGAAGCAAGGATTCGGAAAGGAAGGATAAATCATCAAAGAGCTACACAAAACGAAGACATCATGCTCATGTTGGTGAATGGGTATCCGACTCCGACTCCGACCATCACTCCGAGAGAAGCTATCACTCCGACTCAAAACATACTCAAGATGAAGGTGTTGCCGGTCTAGCACTTGTGTCAACCAACTCCTACGACATATTTGACTTGCCAAATGAAGGACTTGGAAGTTGCTTCATGGCTAAAGGCCCAAAGGTATTACACCCCGAGTATGTTGATTTCAATAATGATGAAGATGACTTGCTAGGTGATGATGATTTACTTGTTGACAACTCTAGTGATGAATACTATGATGAAACATAAAATAATCATGCTAATAAAGATAAAACGAATGACAATGATAAGGAGAAGATTGAGCTCCTAACTAAAGAACTAAATACTCTTAAGTTAGCTCATGAAACTATCTTAGGAGATCATCGAGAACTTTTAAGGACTCATGAGAAGTTACGCTTTGAAAAGCTCAACCTTGAGCAAGAACATGAGTTTTTAAAGGCTATCAATGATGATCTTCGCAAGAAAAGTTCTTCTTACATTGCCAAGTGTTTACTCTTATCAACTTACATGCCTCAAGTCAAGTCTAGTAACAAGAACAAGAAAGATTCTTCCTCTAGTAGTAACAACAATCATCATGATAAATCAAATGTTGTTGCTTCTAGTAGTTCTCTTGATTCCACTAATGATTCTCTTAGACAAGTTACACTTGAGCAAGAAAATAGCTTATTGAATGGAATTATAGAGAAAGGTGTTTACAAAAGCCTTGCCGGGAGGAAGCAATTCGAGGAAATTGTACGCAAGCAAGGAAGGCACCGGAAGAACCAAGGTGTTGGTTTTGAACAAAAGTTCAATGCCAATGGAGTTGAGTGGGAAGAAGATCAATACCCCAAGAGGAAGTTTGTTCCTCAACAAGAGAAGTATGATCCTACTTCTTTCAAAGGTACACAAGCTCAAGATGATCTTTCACCACAAGACTACAAGCAGAAAGGCAAGGACAAGCTTCAAGAGGAGATTGATGCATTTGAAGAAGCTCCTAAGGCCTTAGTCAAGTGGGTTCCCAAGACTACATCAAGTTCTACTTCATCAAGTACGACCACAACTCCAAGGATTCCCATCATGATGGTGTGGATCCCGAAGAAGAAGAAGAAGTAGAGAGTTCTTGAGGGTGACTCCGCCAACATACTTCACTCTTATCATTTTTGTGAGGACAAGTGCAACCAATTTCCACATTTTGCACTAGTTCATGGAGTCACAAACCCTCTTGTTGGTAAGACAAGGTACAAGGTAACCTAATGCTATCATGGACATCATCTTTGTGCATCACTCTATGTCTATTGATATCCTTGTTTGTTCCTTGTGGGACTAACCCGTGTAGGTATTGAAAGTGCAACTCACTCCAAAGGATTGCTCCAAATGATCTACATCAACAAAGAGCATCCACATCTTCAACACCTACATGAAGTCATCATCGACAAAACCCAAGGTTAGTTTATCCCTCTTAGGGGGGATCTCACATCTAAGGGGAGCTTTACTCTAAGAATTGAGCTAAAGCAACTCTAATGGTGTGAACACAACAATGCATTATGTAAAAGTGGTAACCCCACTTGTGCTTAAACGATGAGTATGACCTATGATCAAATGTTCTCATTTGACTCCTAATTCAATATACTCATATATAGATGACCTAGTCATCTCCAATTGCTTGATAGATTCTAGAATTGGTTGTGCATGCTTTGTCACATATTTCATTTGCCATTTTATTGTGTGAGCATGTCATTTGCATATTTTACTCATTCAAGGACACCCACTTGTTGTTTTGCTTGTTTGGTTCCTTTTCTTCTACCAAGTGGATGAACTAGAATGCCTAAGAACCTTCTCTATCTATCTATGCTCTTCTTGTCTCAAACTCTATTCATGCTACATCACAAAGTTTGATCAAGTCAGTTTTGAATCACTCTATGTGAGGAGCACTCGGAGTCCCCGATTCGTCATAGACTTAAACTTTCAAAACTTCTTTGTGCATTTCGGTCTGACCGATTCATCCATTTCGGTCATACCGAGATCACTAAGTTGATCTAGGTTTTCAATCTCAGTGCAACCAACTTGAACTTTTCGATCACACCGAGCTGCAGCAACTGCTTGCAGTTTTGCATCTTAGTGCCACCGAGTTGTTCCACTCGGTCACACCGATAGGGTCTGGCTATATATACTCACGGGTCAAATTTTTGGAAATTCTTCGGAAACCCTTCGCCCGCGCACAGCCAGCTCTGCCTCATCGGGTCTCCGGATCATCCTCCTCGTCGCCAGCGACCTCCCGCCGCTGGTCTCCGCTGCCGTCAACGGGATTCGTCTCCACCGTTGCCGCTGTAGCAAGTCCACTGCTGCATTAGGGTATGGACTTGATCTTTGTGCTATTCTTACTCCGATTCCTAGCACATTGCATTGCCATGAATCTTTCCATGAGTGAAATCTTCTTATCCAGTAAAAATACACTGTAGTTTAGACTTGGATTGAAAATTTAGGGTTAGGTTTCCGCCGAATTCATCTCGGACCGATTGAGTTGTAGAAATCGGTCTCACCGATTTGGCTTTGGCCATTGCACATGTGGTTCTCAGTCTGACCAAGAATTGCAAATCGGTGTGACCGAGATCGATTCTCTGTGAAACCCTAGCAGTCTCGGTGCCACCGAACTGTGACTCGGTCCAACCGAGTTCACTAGTTTAGGTTCCAAAAGCTGCTTCGGTATCACCGAGTTTACAAATCGATAGATCTGAAATGCTTTCTGTGGAAAACTAAAACTAAGTTTTTGACTCAATGTTTTGCAAAATCCTCTGTGCTTTGTGATGCTCATCTACTCTACCTCATCTACATCTATTCACAGGGTCTGCTGTCAGAGTTTGCAACATGTCAGATCAGAGTGACAGTCAGAACAGGTCAGAGGAGCAAGCTCAGATGAGTGAGGGAACTAGTCCCTCAAGCAGCTATGATGAGGGTAGCAGGAGCACACCTAGTAACTTGCCCAAGGCATCTACTAGGACAAGGAAGAAGAGAACCTCAAATTCTGAAGATGAGGACTATGTGGCCGCTGATGATGAGGCCACATCTAAGAAGAAGGTGCTGAAGAAGGAAATTGGCACAAGTGCTTCCATTAAGCCTGGTATGAATACCAAAGCACCTGCAAGAAGGATTCCCATGTCTAAAGCCAGAGCCTCAACTGCATATGTTCCTAAGACAACAATAGAGCTCACTCTTGAACCCAAGGAAACTGGAGATGGAAACAAAAGGAAAGAAAGGGTCAGAAAGACCACTGCCAGAGTTGTTGGAAATCCCTCAATAATGGAAGAAGAGGAAGAGGTTGCTGCACCAGCACCTAAAGCTCAGAAGCTAATGGGAGATGCAATCAGATCAGGGGCTGCTCCATCTAAGCCCAAAGATGCTCCCAAAGCTGCTTCTCCTAAGCCAAAGGCTGCACCTAAGAGGAACACTAGGAGCATTCCAGCTAAAGAAAAGGACAAGGCCCTAGTGCCTGAGGCTGCAAATGAAGAAGAAGATGATGATTCTCTTGTCTTGAGAAAGTTGAAGCCTAAGATACCTGATCATAATGATGCTCATCCAGTAGCAGAAGATATGAAGCTCAGGAAGGATGCAGGTCTGAGACTGTGGAGACAGACAGACCCCTATGCTGTCAGAAGAAGAACTGTTATGGATTACAGTTTCCACACCAAGGAACAACATGATTTCTATGAGACAATCTTGCTTGACAAGAAGCCCATAGTTTATGACATGAGATGGCTAGACTGGAAATACAGCAGGAAGAATGAAGAGCACTATCCAGGAGTGTATGATAGTTTCAATGCTTGTGGAGTAGATGACTTTGTTGGCCAGAAGCTCACCAAGTGGAATGATGAGCTCATCATGCAGTTTTATTCCATAGATCATTTCTACCCAGATGGGAGAATTGTCTGGATGTCTGAGGGTACAAGGTACCAATCCACTGTTGAGGAATGGTCTAAGTTGATAAATGTTCCAAAAGAGAATGAGGACGACTTGGATGTATATGCCACCAAGAATAAAGACCACAATTCTATGGTTAAAATGTACAGAGAGATCCCAGATGCTGCTCTAGAGACACACAAGTTTGGATCAGTACATTACCTGTTGTCAGGTTTGCCTACTATCAACTGGATCCTAAGGTATACTCTGTTGCCCAAGTCAGGAGATCACAAGATGATCAGAGGACATGCAATTAACTTGCTACACATATTTGATGTGCCTCAGAAATTCAAAGTCATGAGTCTGATTGTGGAAACAATCAAAAGGACTGCAGCTTATCAGAAGAGATCATGTGGATATGCCCCACAGATTCAGGAGCTCATAAACTCCAAGATGGGCACTAGCACATATCTTTTCGACAAAGAGCACTTGCCCATCTACCCTGATTTTGAGGACAACAACATAGTGATGGATGAAAATGAACCATCATCTGTGCAAGCACAAGAGAAGAAGGAGAAAGCAAGGGCTAAGAAAGCTGCCAATATGCCAACTGCTGAAGAGGCATCTCAGTATCTCCTGAAGAGCAAGCAAGATCAGCTTGGCTACTTGATTGCCTCCACCTTGAGGATTGAGAAGGGCTTGGCCACCCTAACTCAAAACCAGGAGAGCTTGGAGAGAATCATAGAGCAGAAGTTCTATGGTCTTGATGTGAAGGTCACTGAGATCCAATCAGTTATTGAGCAACTTCAGGAGAAAGTGGAGGAGAAGAAGGGCAAATCAACTACAGATGCATTTGCTAGAGTGCCTAGAGGATAGAGATCTGCTGCAGTGCCAGTAACACACACCAGAGCTACATTATATGCACCAACAACAGCTTCAGTGCCACTAGCTCCAGCAGCCACTCCACCAGCTCCATCTACATCGAATGATGCTTTCGTCCTTGGAGTCATATCTGCACCACCACCTGAAGACCAAGCCTGAGAGTCGTTTTAGCACTATGCATTTTCTATGAACTTTTTGGTAACTTGTTTCCAAGGGGGAGAAAAATGTATAGATCATAGGCTTCGAGAGAGAGTGTTGCTTTTGTCCTCTCTTGTTTTTGGTGGTTGAACTTTGTTTGCTTGTTTTCTTGATACATTATGTCGTTTGTGAGGTACTTGGATGATCATGTGTTTGATCATATGCTATGCTACATTAATGCTTGTTGGATGATATTATCTCTCATATTCTCATATGATCATTCACTTTGCTTGGTGATGAGTGCACGTGTTTAATCATTATCATTTTGAGCGCTCCACCAAGATGTATGTGACATGGAAGAGTAACCCTAACTCATTGTGCATTTGCATCCCAAAGCAAATCTTAAATAATGCACAAATTTAAGGGGAGCTCTTACTTTTCACATACTTCTCAAAGCGACAATGTTTTGCAATCTTATTATCATTTGTGGAAGCTTTGATCTATATGTTGTCATCAATTACCGAAAAGGGGGAGATTGAAAGTGCAACTATCCCTGGGTGGTTTTGGTAATTCCTAACAACGTATAGCTCATTGAGCTAATGCTATGTCAAGATAAATATTTCAGGAAAGCTCAATGATTGGCATGGCATGGATGAGAAAAGTGGACCCCTCAAAATGCTAAGGACAAAAGGATTGGCTCAAACTCAAAGCACAAGACTCTACATTTTCTATTTTAGTGATCCAAGATCACATTGAGTCTATAGGAAAAGCCAATACTATCAAGGAGGGATGAGGTGTTGCTTAATGAGGATCTTGCTCAAAATGCTTAGTGATATGCTCCAAAGCCCTCAACTACTTTCTCACATCCACCTATGACCCAAACCAAAAGTCAAACTCGGCCCCACCGATTCTTTCTATCCGGCGCCACCGAGTTCAGATGTCATAGCCACTGCCACAAACCCTAGTCAAATCGGTCTCACCGATAGGGATCTCGGTCTCACCGAGATGGGATTGTAATCTCTCAGTTTTCCTTTGTAACGTTTCGGTCCAACTGAGATGAGCGACCGGTCCCACCGAGATTGCAATGTAAACTCTCTGTTTCCTTTTCGTAACGTTTCGGTCTCACTGAGATGAGCGAATCGGTCCCACCGAGTTTGCCTGACCAACTCTCTGGTTAGCTTATTACAAAAATCGGTCTCACCGAGCTTGTGTAATCGGTCTCACCAAGATTACATTATGCCCTAACCCTAATGATATCGGTCCCACCGAAAACCCTAACGGTCACTTGATTTGCTAAATCGGTCCGACCGAGTTTCACAATTCGGTCCCATCGAGATTGGTAATTTGTGTGTAACCGTTAGATTTTGTGTGGAGGCTATATATACCCCTCCACCCCCTCTTCATTCGTGGAGAGATCCATCAGAACATGCCTACACTTCCAACTTACATTTTCTGAGAGAGAACCACCTACACTTGTGTTCAGGTCAAGATATTCCAATCCTACCATATGAATCTTGATCTCTAGCCTTCCCCAAGTTGCTTTCCACTCAAATCTTCTTTCCACCAAATCAAAATCCAGTGAGAGAGAGTTGAGTGTTGGGGAGACTATCATTTGAAGCACAAGAGCAAGGAGTTCATCATCAACACACCATTTGTTACTTCTTGGAGAGTGGTGTCTCCTAGATTGGCTAGGTGTCACTTGGGAGCCTCCGACAAGATTGTGGAGTTGAACTAAGGAGTTTGTACGGGCAAGGAGATTGCCTACTTCGTGAAGATCTACCCCTAGTGAGGCAAATCCTTCATGGGAGACGACCATGGTGGGATAGACAAGGTTGCTTCTTCGTGGACCCTTCGTGTGTGGAACCCTCCGTGGACTCACGCAACCGTTACCCTTCGTGGGTTGAAGTCTCCATCAACGTGGATGTACGATAGCACCACCTATCGGAACCACGGCTAAAAAATCTCCGTGTCTCCAATTGCATTTGCCTCCTCAAACTCCTCCCCTTTACCTTCATACGCAATTGTCTTACATTCCGCTGCTATGCTCTAGAATTGCATGTGTAGGTTGATTACTTGACTTGTGCTAAGTTTCTAAAATCTGCCAAGAATTAAAATTGGGAAAAGGCAAGTTTTTTATTTAGTCAAGTAGTCTAATCACCCCCCTCTAGACATACTTTCGATCCTACAAAACACAAAAGCTCGAAGATATACAAATGACCTGCGGCACGACTTGGAAAGGAGAACAGGTCAACCTAGATCGATCTACGGATCGCGGGGGCGCACCCTAGTGCACGACGACAGCCGCCACACCAGGTACAATAAAAACCAAACTTTCGGGGCCGAATATCATAGATCAGCTCTATCCGAACTGCGTCGCGATGTAGCCCGACATAGAGGCAACGCACACCCCCTGTGCTTCCCTGATGAAGTAATGGAACATGAGTTCCCAGAAGGGTTGAAACCCGTAAACATCGAATCATATGATGGGACAATAGACCCTGCGGTGTGGATTGAAGACTTCATTCTCCACATTCACATGGGCCGTGATGATGATCTCCATGCCATCAAGTATCTCCCAATAAAACTCAAGGGACCAGCTTGGCATTGGTTGAGTTGTCTACCCGAAAACTCCATCGGTAGTTGGGAGAACCCGGAAGACGCATTTCTTGACAACTTTCAGGGCACTTATGTACGACCACCGGATGCTGATGACTTAAGTCATATAATCCAACAGCCCGGAGAGTCAGCCAGGAAATTCTGGACTCGGTTCTTAACTAAAAAGAACCAAATCGTTGACTATCCGGATGCCGAAGCCCTAGCGGCCTTCAAGCATAATATCTCTGACTAATGGCTAGCCAGAAACCTTGGACAAGAGAAGCCAAAATCCATGGCAGCCCTTACGACGCTTATAACCCGCTTTTGTGCGGGAAAGGATAGCTGGCTAGCATGTAGCAACAGCACCCCAAGTAAACCTGGACACTCTAAATCCAGAGATGACAACGCAAGCCCCGGCACAGCAAGCACAAACGTCGAAACAACGGCGATAGTGCCGAAGACACAACTATCAACGCCGGATTCAGCGGCTCTAATACCGGTCAAAGGAAGAAACCATTCAAAAGAAAGAATCCGGGCACGTCCAGTTTGGACCGCATACTCGACCGGCCATGCCAAATTCACGGCACCCCAGGTACACCAACTAATCATACCAATAGAGAATGCTGGGTCTTCAAACAGGCCGGCAATTCAAATTCCGACAGCAAGGAGAAGGGGTCACAAAGCAATGACGATGACGAGGAGCTCCGGCCACCGAACACAGGGGGACATAAGAAATTTCCTCCCCAAGTTAAAACGGTGAATATGATATACGCCACGCACACTCCCAAGCGGGAGCGGAGGCGCGTACTCAGGGGCATTTACGCGATGGAGCCAGTCACCCCAAAGTACAGCCCATGGTCGTCCGGCTCAATCACCTTTGATAGCAAGGATAATCCGACCAATACCCGTCAAGGCGGCTCAGCCGACACTGGTCCTCGACCCAATAATCGATGGATTTCGCCTCACGTAAGTCCTCATAGATGGAGGTAGTAGCCTGAACCTACTTTATCAGGATACAGTGCACAGGATGGGCATAGATCCTTCAAGGATCAAACCCACTGAAACCACCTTCAAAGGTGTCATACCAGGGGTAGAGGCGTGCAGTACAGGCTCAACCACACAAGAGGTGGTATTCGGATCCCTAGATAACTTCAGAAGCGAAGAGTTAATCTTCGACATCATCCCTTTCCGCAGTGGCTATCATGCACTACTTGGACGAGCCGCACTCGTCCCATTTAATGCGGCGCCGCACTATGCTTCCCTTAAGCTCAAGATGCCTGGCCCACATGGCGTTATAACAGTCAATGGAAACACTGAGTGCTCCCGCCGTACCGATGAGCACACCGCGGCCCTAACGACATAAGGATGGAGTGGTCTCTCACTGTCGAACATTAATTCGACAGCCAAGCTCCCGGACACTGACAAAAAGTCCAAACTATCTCGCGGTACAATAGCTCAGGTTCATTAATAATTTTGGTAATGAACGGCGGCGCAGCCAGGTGGTGTCCCATAATACAGATCAATCACTGGGGGACACACAAACATTTTTTGCATTTTCTTTTCTGGTTTCACCTTTTTGGCCTTGCTCATCATCAGGCGACCTGGCGACCAGACCCATGAAGGGACAGACACATCACGGCGGGAAACAACTTGAACGCGCAGGGGAATCCCTGGATATTTCCCTCGATGATCATCATACTACTACCCGGATCCGCATGCAGCTCCCGCCGTGGCCACAACAGGTTTCAAGGTCACATTCCTTTTTATCGCACTACTTGTATTCGTATGCTTTGACGTATTATTCAATTACACAGCTACGTCTGCATATGACGTTCACTTGCCTTCTCTTTTTATTGATATTCTCTGTCAATTAGCAGTCGTACACTCTGGTACGCATCAGTATGCCAGGGGCTTTACTGTACCCATAACACGACAAACAAGTCCGAACACCTTCGCGGCTGTTCGGCACCCCGAACTTATAGCACTATATGCATCAGCTCTGAATCATGTCTTTGGTCAAATGTTGGGTTTGCACGGCTCTCATGTTTTGCTACCTTACGTTCCTCTACATCGGCTAAGGCGGCACAGGGAGAACTACTGCGATTGTGTCCCGGTTCTTCCGGAAGAGCACCTCGGTAGAGAAAGATTAAAACTGACTGTCATGATGCGGCGAGAGCTGGTCGCTGTTCGAGAGGTCTCAAAATCCATAAAGATTTCTTCCGCATTATGCGATAATTAATGCAGCATGCGATGGATCGGTTTTTGACAGTCAGGTGCTGATAGAGCCCCTAGTCCGGTATTCCGAGCACTAGGGGTTGTGCCTACCTTTTTTTCTCGTCAAACTCCTATGGCTAAGTGAGGGTGATAAAGCCGTATAGTCCGATTGGCTGGTTCGTTGTGTCGAACACCTCCTTAAGGACACAAAACTGGGGTAAAGAGTGTTTGGATTTATCCCAAACACCCCCGTACTTCCTACGTGGGGGCGGAAGCCGACGACTGGCCAACTCTCAGAATTAATATAAATAACGGCCGCACAGGAGGCAAAATTATTAAAAAAAACAAGCACTATATAGTAACTTTGTTTCATATTACAACGCCGGACGACATGGATATTCATGGGTAAATAATGTCCTTGGCACAATGCTCTGCCACAAGGCGGGATCCCTCCAGGACACCTTCGTAGTACAATTCAGGCTTGCGGTGCTCCTTCCCTTCGGGTGGTCCTTCAGTCATCAGTTTAACATCGTCCATCTTGGGCCAGTGCACTTTGACATATGCAAAAGCCATTCAGGCACCTTCAATATAGACTGACCGCTTGATCACGTCAATCCAAGGACATGAGCTAACCAGCCACTTAACGAGCCTGAAGTAGCTGCTAGGAATTGCTTCGGCAGGCCATAGCCGAATTATCAAATCTTTCATGGCTAGTTCGGAAGCCCTATGCAGCTCGACCAAATGTTTCAGCTGATCGATAAAGGGCACAGGATGTTCTGGCGTAAAGTATTGCGACCAAAACATCTTCTCTGTAGAACTCCCTTCTTCTGCTCGATAAAATTCGCGGCATCAGATATGCTGTGTGGAAAATCTGCAAACGCCCCTGGAGAGCCCCGAATTCAGGTTAGCAACATGAATCTTTCCTTCACATACTTGCTTTGCATAGAAAAAGCCTTACCCGCCGCGATCTTTTTGGCCTCCTGGATTTCCTGGAGGGCGCCTTGGGACTCACTGTCACATCCCTGGTCCTGTTATGCATTAGGCTAGACCTCATGTGAGCTTCATGTTTTAATTCAAATGAAATTTGAATTGAGGAATTTTCAAAGCCTCAGAATCCTTTAAAAAAATGATCAAGATAAAAATTGCTTCAAATAAGTCCAAGAAAATGTTCTTGTTATCCTCTGGAAATATTGGCAAGAGGTAAAATCCAAACCAATATTTTCGGTATCTCAGAAACATTTATTTTGGGTATTTGAATTAAATCAATAGCTATTTGAATTGGACTTATATCTACTGTTAAATAAATATAGGTCCAATAATTCTGAAACATTTTTGTGGAGCATTGTTTTAATTCTTTTTAGCTCCTAAAAATATTGTCAGAAGCAAAATAAATTGAATTGGTTTCAAAACCAAATTCAAAACAAACCTGCAAAATAGAAAACAGAATTAAAACAAAACAGAGAGAAAAAAATAAAAAGAACAGAAGCCTACCTAGGCCACTTACCTGTAGCCGGCCCAGCTGGCCAGCTCCTCCCGCTGGCCCAGCCCACCGCCGCCTCCCTTCCCTGTCGCCTTCCTCCTCGCGCCAGTAGGCAGAGGAGGGACACGGCGCGCGCGCCCGAGCTCGCCACGCCACCACCCTGCTCATCTGCATCGCCTGGCCACCGCGACGCCCTGCGTCATCTCCTCGGCGCCGCCCCGACCCCCCTGGACCCCCTCGCTCTCTCCCTCTCCCTTGTATCTCTCCTCTGCTTCCTCTCTCTCTCACTCGCCGAGCGCAGCCGCAGCCGCGCCACCGTAACGCCGCGGCCACCGTATCCCCCTCGACCCCTCGCTGTGCTTGCGAGCTCCGCCTCGACCCTCTCTTCCTCCCCACCGATCCACGGCCCTCCGGAAACCCTGCATCGCCGCCCACGTCGCCGTTCCCCTCCTCGGCCACCGGAGATCGTCGCCGTCGATTCGCTGCACTCCGGCCGCCCCCGAGCCCACTAACCCTCCCTACAGCTCCGCGGTGAGCCTCCGTGCCGAACCCCTCTCTCTCCCCTCGCGTTTGCAAGCTCTAGGCCATAGCTCCGCCGCGGCCGAACTCCGGCCGCCGCTGACCTCGTCACCGCCGTCACTACAGCCGCTTGAGCTCGTCTCGGAGCGTGTCACCGCACTCAGGAAGCCACCAGGAGCCTAACGCATATCCTAACTCGCCCTCCCATGCACCACAGCGCCAACCCCGCACTCACCGAACTCCGGCGCCACCGCGAGCTCCGTTCCGACGAGCCCCGGCGTCCCCGCAGCCTCCCACCTACCCCATCAGATGCGGGAGAGCCCGGGCTACGCCCCGGTGCCCTCAGCGCGCGAATCCGATGCCCCTAGCGCAAGTCCGGCGTGCCCCGCCGTGCTCTGTGGTCACCGCCGGCCAAACTCCGGCGGGCCGATGTGGCCACTTAGTTAGGGGCTAATCACCCTATGAGCCACTGCCATGTGGGCCCCGAGCCTAATTAGGTTAGTTTAATTTTTCTGTTTAGATTAGTGCTAATCTGTGGACCCCATGTGTCAGATTTTGACTTAGTCAAGTCAACGTTGACCGGTCCCACCTGTCAGTGAGTGAAACAACCCTGTGTCACTGACGTGTGGCCCCCACACGTTAGGTTTGACCAGCAGCAGCGTCTGTTGACCTGCTGACGTCACGGTGATGCACTGCTGACGTAGTAAATGTTTCTGGAATTTAAATAATTCTTAAATGATTTATTAATTCCAGAAAATGCCTAAAACTTCTAAAAATCATAGAAAATTAACCGTAACTCCAAATTAAATAAATTATATATGAAAAATTATCAGAAAAATTCAAGGAATCCATCTGTACCATTTTCATGCATGTTAGAACAACTTATAGCTGCTGTTTAGCACAAATCAATTACATGGCATTTGAATAATCACATATGGAGTTTGAATTTGAATCTTGGATTCAAACCAACTTCATTTAATCTGGTTTTAGTTGCATTAGCCCAAAACACATTCATTTTGCCATGTCATGATCATGCATCATATTGTGCATTGCACTGATCGTGTTTTTCTGTATTTGCCGGTAATTGTCCCCTCTCGATAGATGTGTACCGATGATGTGATCGTTGACACTGATGAAGACTCAATGTTATCTTCAGAAGTGCCAGGCAAGCAAAACCCCCTTGTTCATTCCGATAAAATCCCACTCTCTCGCTCCTGCTCTCTTTTACTGCATTAGGACAACATCGATTCATCTGTTACTTGCTGCGGTAGCTGAACCCCTTTATCCTTTGCATGACCTGTCATTCCACAGTAAATAGATGAAACCCACTAGCATGAGTAGGAGTTGTTTGAGCCCTGTTGTGCCTACTCATTCATGTTTGTTTGTCATGCCTGCTACTGCTTAGAGTTGAGTCAGGTCTGATTCATCGGGGATGAATCAGAGGTGTGTGAACATGTCCTACTGTGTGTGAGCTAAGTGTGTGAACACGATTTGGTAAAGGTAGCGGTGAGAGGCCATGTAGGAGTACATGGTGGGTTGTCTCATTGCAGCCGTCCTTAGGAACTGAGTTCTGTGTTTGTGATCCATGATTCAGCTACTACCACGCATTGGGCCCGAAACCAATGGACCCTCTCGGCTTCTTAATCACCCTTGTCCTCTGTCCAGGAGTTGCAAGTAGTTTCTGGTGTTTGTAGTATGCTGGAGGCCGTGGACAGCGCTGACCGTAGGGGTGGGCTGTGATGCGGTAGGCACGTGGCCGGGTAAACCGGGCGCCCGTTTGGTGTCACGGAACCCTGTTCACATCGTTTGGGGCTGTGAGCGAAACTCCGGCCGGATCTCCTCATGGATGGAACCCGAATAGGCGATAAACCTGGACTAGAGACTTGAGTGTTTAGGCAGGCCGTGGCCGACACCCACGTTGGGCTTCCGCTTGAAGGTTGCCGAGTACATGTCGTGTAAACGGCGGTAAGTGGTGAGAGCGTGTGTGAAGAAGTACACCCTTGCAGGGTTAATATGATCTATTCGAATAGCCGTGTCCGCGGAAAAGGACTTCTGGGTTGCTTATATCAGTTCATAGACAAGTGAAAGTGGATACTCTAAAATACGCAAGATAAGCGTGAGTGCTATGGATGGCGTTCTCGTAGGGAGACGGGAGCGGATCCATAGTGGTGTATTGATATGGTGAATATGTGGACTCGTGTGCGCCACCTCAAAAGAGTCGCTTGCAGTCGTAGTTTAGGATAGCCACCGAGTCAAGCTGGCTTGCTGCAGTTAAACCCCACCATTCCCTTTGTTGATAATGATGCATATGTAGTTAGTTCTGATGTAAGTCTTGCTGGGTACATTTGTACTCACGTTTGCCTATTTTATGTTTTGCAGAGAGACTTCGGTCTCACTAGTAGTTTCGCGTGGACTTCGACGTTTAGCTTGTTACCTCAGCTACGATCTTGTGCCCTCGGCAGGATCTGGTAGATAGTCAGGCTTCTCAGCCTTTTTCATTTATAGATGTCTGTACTCAGACATGATAGCTTCCGCTTGTGTTTGATTTGTATGCTCTGAATGTTGGGTCATGAGACCCATGTTTGTAATATCTCGCTCCTCGGAGCCTATCGAATAGATTACTTGAGTCATAGAGTCATGTTGTGATGCCATGTTGTATTTGCACATATCGAGCATATTGTGTGTATGTTATTGAAATGCTTGGTATGAGTGGGATCTGACCATCTAGTTGTTTATCTTTAGTAGCCTCTCTTACGGGGAAATGTCTCCTAGTGTTTCCACCGAGCCATGGTAGCTTGCTACTGCTCCGGAACACTTAGGCTGGCCGGCATGTGTCCTTCTTCGTTCCTGTGTCTGTCCCTTCGGGGAAATGTCACGCGGTGAATACCGGAGTCCTGTTAGCCCGCTACAGCCCGGTTCACCGGAGTCCTGCTAGCCCAGTGCTACAGCCTGGATTCACTCGCTGATGACCGACACGTTCGATGCTGGGTCATGGATGCCTGTCCCTGTAAGTCTGTGCCGCTTTGGGTTTACGACTAGCCATGTCAGCCCGGGCTCCTTATCATATGGATGCTAGCGACACTATCATGTACGTGAGCCAAAAGGCGCAAACGGTCCCGGGCAAAGGTAAGGCGACACCCGTGGGGATACCGTGCGTGAGGCCGCAAAGTGATATGAGGTGTTACATGCTAGATCGATGTGGCATTGAGTCGGGGTCCTGACAGCGTTGGTATCAGAGCTTGGCTGCCTGTAGGATTACTAAGCCAAACTGGTCGAAGTTGAGTCTAGAAATTCTTTAGTTATATAAGGGAATTGATTGTGGGATGGAACGTAAGGCTCTTTTTACTCCTTATACCTCATGCCCTTCTGATCTGAGTCATCTTATCTTTCCTACGGGGTTAAGAAACTAGGCTATCTCTTCTTTTTATCAGGATCACGTGTTATTAATTAGTGGACTTATAAGATTGTTGGATTTAAGTCTCAGTTCAATTTCTACTACTTCCGTATGTTAATTGTTGATCTTGAAACCTTGATATCGTGCTTCTGAGTGGTTATGCCACCATTTTGTGAATGTCTCAAATCTTTTCTGAGCATTTACAGCCGTTATGCTGTCCGAGTCATCCCAGGTTTCTAAATAGTTTGAAGCAATTTGCAAAATCCTTTCCCTCTGGTTTCGATGTTCCTTTATGCCAGCTCAATCACACTAATTGTTGAGTTGAGGTAATTTATTGCCCTGACATATATGTTGGAGCTATTATTATGACCCTAGGTGTCTTAGGGGATCACCTAGTAATTTAGCCATGATTGGTGTCCCAGTGTGATGATTCTGGCCTTTATCCTCGAAAGCATTCCGTGATGCTACTTAGTAATAGGTATTCTGTTCCTGGGTTCTTGAACCCGAGATTCACTCCACCTACTTCGTGTTGATAGTAATTGTTAGTGCCTTCAGGATATTAGTAACCTTTGCGATAGTCCTTGAAGTCCGTGGTATCTTCTTCTTCCAAATACCATGAACTACTTATGGCAGAAGTTCCTCGTTGAACTGAAATATCACAACATGATTATTCTTGAGGAGTTCTCCATTCATAAATCGTGACTCTGCCAGTTCTACCTTTCTGCATGGGTTATCCGGAAGAATTATGTTGAACTCGGTTCGACATACTAATTTATGCATCCACAACTCAGAAAGTTATATGTTCCTTTGAGTTGTCCCTCTTTAGTTGTCTACTGACCTTCGTCTATCAATTGATAGTCAAGAGTATGCGCGCGTTCGTTTGTCGATGCCTATTACTCTTGTGGCCCGTCAAGCCATTCCGTCCTGAATGACTAGGAGAAACAAACTCCAGTACCTCATACATATTTAGGATTGGGTCAAAGTAGTTGTGTTCCGCAGATCAAGTTACAATCCAGCTTCTGGTCTGCTCTACCCTGAAGTATTACCTTCTTTATGACAGGAATTTCATGAGAATTGCACCACCTTTTGTGAATTCTTGACATAGTGATACTTCTCGCCATCCTTTTTCATTCCTCGGTTCCGTGTTGATGCAACCGGAATACCGACAAATGAATTGTGATGTGTGAAATCAATACTCCTAGCAACCTCGTTGCTTGGTAGTTAAAGGATAATAATTTTATTTTTAGTATGTTGGTTATTGAATCACCATTCTAAGATTGATCGTGCTACCTAGTCCTTATTTCCTGGTGCACTCTTTGATTGATGAGTTAGGATTTGTCAAGTCCTCGCTCATTTGATCATATCATCTTGCCTTGAAAAGCAAGATTGTTCTCGAGCTTAGTAACATATCGGTGGTTCGTGATTTTCCGAAGATCTTCTCGGAAGTACTACCAGGTCGTCACCTGACCGTTATGTTGACCCCGTGATCAAGTTGGTTTCTTATGAACCACCTTCTTTCCAAGAATCGGTGTTAGATATCCCTGAGCTAGTTGGTTAAGCTGGACAACAACTTGGAGAGCTGGAAGATAAAAACTTGTCTGACTTAGTTCGTTCCAAAGGGATATTCTTGTGTAGTGTGTGTTGAAGAAAGATGATATCTTCATCGATTGGTCCCTGTGATCAGTTGCTGGACCTATTGTCTTATCAATCCCTTGATTTGAGTGTGGGCTATCGTCAAATCAAATCAGTACCAACGATGCTCGTAATGTTGTCCTACTCGTGGTTGATCCCTCGAGCATACACCATTACATCTTTGGTCTGACCAATGCTATCACCGTGTTCACATGATGGTGGAAGTCCAGTGATATGGAAATTCCGATGAGTTGCTGTTGAGCCCATCAGTAGCATTTTGTCTCCCCCATGAATCATGTTGAACATCAACCTAGTGTTGGAAATTTGTGTAAGCATTTCTTCGTGTTTCGTTCATGAAGCATATGTTTGAATGAAAGTAGTGATTTTCCCTAATTCATGTGCATATGATGCAAGTTGCCGCCATGAATTTGAGGAAGATTGTTTTGTTTCCCTGGAATCATTCCAAATTAGTCATGCACACGTGCGAAGTATTCTGTGGTCTGGAGACTTGCAACCTTCATTCCATATGTGTCCCGAGCACACCAAGCCACTGATTGATTTGTTCAAGGGGAAGAAGTTCCTTCATAAGAGCTAATCATATGACTTATGCAGGGACTTCGTTATCCACGGTAATGGTTCCCAACCAGAACTCGGTAGTGTTTTATTGTAAGACTACCACGTGGTCATGCTTGTCCGGGACAACGTGTTCACATGTTTGTAGCAGAACCAGCTCATGTTTTGGAGCTTACTATCGTAGTTCATTTCCCGAGAATCTCGCAACGTCATCTCGTCGATTTGTGTTGCAAACTTTCATTTTTCTTTCTAGACTTGATGAGTCTGGGATATCCTGACACCAACCAGATCTGAATCTCAGGCAGATATGATGGTTGGAACATTCTCCAAGAACTATAATATTGGTCCCTCGATAACCGGTAAAGTGGATGTCGTGGCCAACACACCCAGCCGGAAGACCTGTTATTATAATATCTTGATTGAGGAAGTTGGCCACCTCCCCATAGGGATTTCGTAGGATTTACTCCCTAGTTGCCCCTATGGATTTTGAGATCCCGAAGTCCGACCTTTTACTTGATGCCCTAGATACCAGACCATTTCTATGAATGGGTTACACTAGCACATCAAGGAGAACATTAGAAGCGGAGTGCTAAATGTTTCTCGGTCGATCATCCAGATTTTGTTTCCTTGGCCTCGCTAAGATGAAATCTGAGAAGGTGTTATCTTTCTTTGCATCTACATCCTCCATCATCATTCATCATGGTAGCAAGTTGTGTTGCCGGACCCTTGACACGGATGTTGGTAAAACCTTGATGAATATGGAAATGCTCAAGTTCTTGAGAGCACGCACAAGCGTTACGTGTTATCATCGGCTCTAACTGGGATTACTCTCAGTTTCCTCGGCAATGCTATGACCTCTTCAAACAGTGAATTCACTCCCTATTGTTGGGTTCTTCCCCAGTTACCAGAATCATTCCTAGCATTTGCATTTTGTTCCTAGCTTGCACCGCCAATGTGCCATTCTACCATGGGTCTCTTCCATTTCCGGTGATAAGCAAATTCATCCATTACGTTGTCTTCAACAAGGTAATCCACATCATCCAAGTCCGAGTATGCCATTCTATCGACCCCCTCCAAACGATCGCTCGAGAATTGCCTTAGGCTGGTTTAAAGAGTTTCAATGATCTCTGAATCAAAAGTAATTCTTTTTGCCACTTAAGGGGATATCTCTAGAGTCACCTTCCCTAAGGTGTATCGTTATGGTATCATGGCAACTCAACTCCTCGCTATGTTGACAATCGTTTACCACCTTCTTAGGTATGAAATTGTTGTCTACCTAGTGAACCTTCGTCATCCGTTTCTTCCACCCCTATTGATGTGTATCTCGTGTCTCAACCCGAAAGATGGTTCTATGTCTCATTCCGTAAGTTAATCTTGAGTTGTTCGATCTTCGAGGAGATCGACCCTTCTAGAGTCTCCTTCTTCCCCCCCCCCCCTGTCATGTTGACAGGATTTCTCAGAGCAAGACAACAAGACAAAGATGGTGTTCAAATCAACGTTCATTTGAAGTGCACCCTGGATCGTGAACATTATACTAGTTGCGTTTCCCCTTCACCTTACCCTACGCTTGAATCTCGAGACGAGATTCTTGTTTAGTGGGGGTGAGTTGTCACATCCCTGGTCCTGTTATGCATTAGGCTAGACCTCATGTGAGCTTCATGTTTTAATTCAAATGAAATTTGAATTGAGGAATTTTCAAAGCCTCAGAATCCTTTAAAAAAATGATCAAGATAAAAATTGCTTCAAATAAGTCCAAGAAAATGTTCTTGTTATCCTCTGGAAATATTGGCAAGAGGTAAAATCCAAACCAATATTTTCGGTATCTCAGAAACATTTATTTTGGGTATTTGAATTAAATCAATAGCTATTTGAATTGGACTTATATCTACTGTTAAATAAATATAGGTCCAATAATTCTGAAACATTTTTGTGGAGCATTGTTTTAATTCTTTTTAGCTCCTAAAAATATTGTCAGAAGCAAAATAAATTGAATTGGTTTCAAAACCAAATTCAAAACAAACCTGCAAAATAGAAAACAGAATTAAAACAAAACAGAGAGAAAAAAATAAAAAGAACAGAAGCCTACCTGGGCCACTTACCTGTAGCCGGCCCAGCTGGCCAGCTCCTCCCGCTGGCCCAGCCCACCGCCGCCTCCCTTCCCTGTCGCCTTCCTCCTCGCGCCAGTAGGCAGAGGAGGGACACGGCGCGCGCGCCCGAGCTCGCCACGCCACCACCCTGCTCGTCTGCATCGCCTGGCCACCGCGACGCCGCGCGTCATCTCCTCGGCGCCGCCCCGACCCCCCTGGACCCCCTCGCTCTCTCCCTCTCCCTTGTATCTCTCCTCTGCTTCCTCTCTCTCTCACTCGCCGAGCGCAGCCGCAGCCGCGCCACCGTAACGCCGCGGCCACCGTCTCCCCCTCGACCCCTCGCTGTGCTTGCGAGCTCCGCCTCGACCCTCTCTTCCTCCCCACCGATCCACGGCCCTCCGGAAACCCTGCATCGCCGCCCACGTCGCCGTTCCCCTCCTCGGCCACCAGAGATCGTCGCCGTCGATTTGCTGCACTCCGGCCGCCCCCGAGCCCACTAACCCTCCCTACAGCTCCGTGGTGAGCCTCCGTGCAGAACCCCTCTCTCTCCCCTCGCGTTTGCAAGCTCTAGGCCATAGCTCCGCCGCGGCCGAACTCCGGCCGCCGCTGACCTCGTCACCGCCGTCACTACAGCCGCTTGAGCTCGTCTCGGAGCGTGTCACCGCACTCAGGAAGCCACTAGGAGCCTAACGCATATCCTAACTCGCCCTCCCGTGCACCACAGCGCCAACCCCGCACTCACCGAACTCCGGCGCCGCCGCGAGCTCCGTTCCGACGAGCCCCGGCGTCCCCGCAGCCTCCCACCTACCCCATCAGATGCGGGAGAGCCCGGGCTACGCCCCGGTGCCCTCAGCGCGCGAATCCGATGCCCCTAGCGCAAGTCCGGCGTGCCCCGCCGTGCTCTGTGGTCACCGCCGGCCAAACTCCGGCGGGCCGATGTGGCCACTTAGTTAGGGGCTAATCACCCTATGAGCCACTGCCATGTGGGCCCCGAGACTAATTAGGTTAGTTTAATTTTTCTGTTTAGATTAGTGCTAATCTGTGGACCCCATGTGTCAGATTTTGACTTAGTCAAGTCAACGTTGACCGGTCCCACCTGTCAGTGAGTGAAACAACCCTGTGTCACTGACGTGTGGCCCCCACATGTCAGGTTTGACCAGCAGCAGCGTCTGTTGACCTGCTGACGTCACGGTGACGCACTGCTGACGTAGTAAATGTTTCTGGAATTTAAATAATTCTTAAATGATTTATTAATTCCAGAAAATGCCTAAAACTTCTAAAAATCATAGAAAATTAACCGTAACTCCAAATTAAATAAATTATATATGAAAAATTATCAGAAAAATTCAAGGAATCCATTTGTACCATTTTCATGCATGTTAGAACAACTTATAGCTGCTGTTTAGCACAAATCAATTACATGGCATTTGAATAATCACATATGGAGTTTGAATTTGAATCTTGGATTCAAACCAACTTCATTTAATCTGGTTTTAGTTGCATTAGCCCAAAACACATTCATTTTGCCATGTCATGATCATGCATCATATTGTGCATTGCACTGATCGTGTTTTTCTGTATTTGCCGGTAATTGTCCCCTCTCGATAGACGTGTACCGATGATGTGATCGTTGACACTGATGAAGACTCAATGTTATCTTCAGAAGTGCCAGGCAAGCAAAACCCCCTTGTTCATTCCGATAAAATCCCACTCTCTCGCTCCTGCTCTCTTTTACTGCATTAGGACAACATCGATTCATCTGTTACTTGCTGCGGTAGCTGAACCCTTTTATCCTTTGCATGACCTGTCATTCCACAGTAAATAGATGAAACCCACTAGCATGAGTAGGAGTTGTTTGAGCCCTGATGTGCCTACTCATTCATGTTTGTTTGTCATGCCTGCTATTGCTTAGAGTTGAGTCAGGTCTGATTCATCGGGGATGAATCAGAGGCGTGTGAACATGTCCTACTGTGTGTGAGCTAAGTGTGTGAACACGATTTGGTAAAGGTAGCGGTGAGAGGCCATGTAGGAGTACATGGTGGGTTGTCTCATTGCAGCCGTCCTCAGGAACTGAGTTCTGTGTTTGTGATCCATGATTCAGCTACTACCATACATTGGGCCCTGAAATATGACCCCGCTCGACTTCTTATTCACCCTTGTCCTCTGTCCAGGAGTTGCAAGTAGTTTCTGGTGTTTGTAGTATGCTGGAGGCCGTGGACAGCGCTGACCGTAGGGGTGGGCTGTGATGCGGTAGGCATGTGGCCGGGTATACCGGGCGCCCGTTTGGTGTCACGGAACCCTGTTCACATCGTTTGGGGCTGTGAGCGAAACTCCGGCCGGATCTCCTCATGGATGGAACCCGAATAGGCGATAAACCTGGACTAGAGACTTAGGTGTTTAGGTAGGTCGTGGTCTACACCCACGTCGGCTTTCGCTTGAAGTCTGCCGAGCACATGTCGTGTGCAGACGCTAAGTGGTGGAAACATGTATGAAGAAGTACACCCCTGCAGGGTTAATATGATCTATTCGAATAGCCGTGTCCGCGGAAAAGGACTTCTGGGTTGCTTATATCAGTTCATAGACAAGTGAAAGTGGATACTCTAAAATACGCAAGATAAGCGTGAGTGCTATGGATGGCGTTCTCGTAGGGAGACGGGAGCGGATCCATAGTGGTGTATTGATATGGTGAATATGTGGACTCGTGTGCGCCACCTCAAAAGAGTCGCTTGCAGTCGTAGTTTAGGATAGCCACCGAGTCAAGCTGGCTTGCTGCAGTTAAACCCCACCATTCCCTTTGTTGATAATGATGCATATGTAGTTAGTTCTGATGTAAGTCTTGCTGGGTACATTTGTACTCACGTTTGCCTATTTTATGTTTTGCAGAGAGACTTCGGTCTCACTAGTAGTTTCGCGTGGACTTCGACGTTTAGCTTGTTACCTCAGCTACGATCTTGTGCCCTCGGCAGGATCTGGTAGATAGTCAGGCTTCTCAGCCTTTTTCATTTATAGATGTCTGTACTCAGACATGATAGCTTCCGCTTGTGTTTGATTTGTATGCTCTGAATGTTGGGTCATGAGACCCATGTTTGTAATATCTCGCTCCTCGGAGCCTATCGAATAGATTACTTGAGTCATAGAGTCATGTTGTGATGCCATGTTGTATTTGCACATATCGAGCATATTGTGTGTATGTTATTGAAATGCTTGGTATGTGTGGGATCTGACCATCTAGTTGTTTATCTTTAGTAGCCTCTCTTACGGGGAAATGTCTCCTAGTGTTTCCACCGAGCCATGGTAGCTTGCTACTGCTCCGGAACACTTAGGCTGGCCGGCATGTGTCCTTCTTCGTTCCTGTGTCTGTCCCTTCGGGGAAATGTCACGCGGTGAATACCGGAGTCCTGTTAGCCCGCTACAGCCCGGTTCACCGGAGTCCTGCTAGCCCAGTGCTACAGCCTGGATTCACTCGCTGATGACCGACACGTTCGATGCTGGGTCATGGATGCCTGTCCCTGTAAGTCTGTGCCGCTTTGGGTTTACGACTAGCCATGTCAGCCCGGGCTCCTTATCATATGGATGCTAGCGACACTATCATATACGTGAGCCAAAAGGCGCAAACGGTCCCGGGCAAAGGTAAGGCGACACCCGTGGGGATACCGTGCGTGAGGCCGCAAAGTGATATGAGGTGTTACATGCTAGATCGATGTGGCATTGAGTCGGGGTCCTGACACTCACCCTGGGCATCATGTGCGGCTTGCTGAGCCTTGCTGAGTTCGGATTCTCTATCCAACAAGCTTTGCTCCAAGGTCTCGCACCTTTCCACAGCTTCCTGCAGTTCTTGTTGAACCTCGGTTACCCTCGCTTCGTGTTTTTCACGATCGTCCTGATCCTTGGCTGCCCTCTTTTCGGCTGCGGCCACCGCCTTCTTAAGAGCTTCGACTTCAGACATCGCTCTTGGCACACAGCACGACGTTCTTCATCAAAATCAATCATCGATTGATAATAAATTAAAACAAGGTTTTACATGCCTTGATTATCTTCCAACTGCTTTTTTACTTGGCTGAGCTCTTCTTCGGCCCGCTCCAGACGCTGCTTCAGTCTGAAGACTTCCGCGGTATGGGAAGCGGCAGTCAACAAAGACGCCTGCTTAGACAAAACATGATAGTAAAATAAGGGTGTTGCACGGCAAGTCTCCTGCGAGCATATATTCGATCCTCTGTCCGGTTTTTCTTTTCGAATACCGAACAGTGTATTAGGGGATACTATCTATACTATGACACTCTTCAAGCCTCATCACTTACCTCAAAACTTGTCAAAAGGCTGGTGCAGGCTTCATTCAACCCGCTTTCCGCAGACCAAATCTTCTCAATCACCACACCCATAAGGGCGCGGTGTTCTTCAATGATGGACGTGTTCTTTAACGCTATCAACAAAGCGTTTGGCACCTCTGGCTGGACAGAGGTTGCCGGTGGAACAGGCACACCTCCTTCTGTCAAAGAAGGTTTCCTGCCTGATTCTGGAGCCTTGACGGTCTCCGGCACCGTGTCCGGATGGGAGTCGAATTCAAGGCGACCCTCACCGAAAGTACCCGTGGCGGTCTCCTCCCCCGTGTGGCCGGACGTCGGGATTTGGCCCTCTCGCGCTGCTCGAACAGTCTTCCCAGCCCCTTCTTGGCCTAGGCCCATTAGAGACGACACTTCAACGTTGTCTGCATGTTTGGGGGAGGTGGCCGTTGGGGGAGTTCTGCTGTCCATCACGTCCGAACCTAGTGAATCCTCCGACGAGGACTGCTCGGCGCGGGACTTGGCCGAGCTACAATATGTGTGGCTCAATACAATCAGCATTGCGTGATAATGAGGTCAGATATGTTAATATATTCGGATTTTGTGTACTCACAATTTAACCAGGGACTGGACCCTGGGATCCCACTCCAGGCTGCTGTCGGTGGCGGTGGTGGAATCATCTACGGAGGAGGTTTTTCCCCTCTTAGACGGCTTAGCCTCCAAGTGTTTGGAGGCCGTTCTTTTCTTTCTCCCCTTCGTTGGGGGATTGGCTTTCCTCCTTTTCCTCTTCTTCTTCGGAGGAAGAGCGGGCCTCTGAGTCTTCGGAGATTTTGTCCGAAACACCCCTGCGACGAAGGCCTCCCCTGGTCTCTTTGGCCTTCTTCTCGGCTTTCTTCTCAGGCGCCTTGTAAGGCGTCGGGACTAGCATCTTCATTAGGAGTGGGCCGGCTTGCTCTTCTGGCAGTGGGGCCGGACAATAGATCCGCTACCCCTTCTTCGTCCAGCCCTGGGAGGATGGTCGGATAATATATTAAGCATTTTCTTTAAAATACACGGCTGAAACGTACGTTTGGTTAAATTATGAAAACTAACCGAACTTGCGGGACGGGACAGTTTGTACCCACGATCCTCGACCGAGTCCGGCCACGATTTGCCGGACTTAAAGAGCATCTTCCAGATATCTTCGTGCATTGTGCTGAAGAGCTCCGTCAGGGTCTGGTGCTCAGCTGGACCAAATTCCCATAAATTGCAAGCCCTACGTTGGCATGGGAGAATCCGGCGAACCAACATCACTTGGACTACGTCCACAAGTTTGATGTTCTTATCTCCCATGCTCTTGACGCGCGCCTGGAGCATTGCCAGATCATCTAGCGAAAACCAGTCTAGGCCCTTCTTGGGCCAGGACCTAAGCCGCAACGGGGCTCCGGATCTGAATCGGGGATCCGCGGCCCATTCGGCACCGCATGGCTCGGTGACGTTGTAACGCCCCGGATACAACTTTCCATATTCGTAACTCCGACTCTTGCCATTTCCGGCTATGTGATTTGTTATTTCCTCCGTGGTTGTTTTTTTGTTTTGCATCTTGTTCATGTCTTGCATTTCATCATCGCATCATTCGCATTGCATCGGCACTCCGTTGCCGTCATGTTTTAAAACTTGCATTCGTTCATCGTTGGCATTTCTCCCTTTGCCTTCATCACCTTCCCTCGGATCGCCTTGCTCGCGCTGACCGTTCCGAGACCAACTGGGTTTTCCATTCCCTCTTGTCAAACCAACTAACCTCTCTCAGACCCCCTCGTGTGCGCGTCCGAAACTTGCCCGAACCCGAACCGCTCAGTCATCACCGTTGGATTCAGATCATCCCCAAACATCTACAAAACATCTCCGTTTTCTTATTTGGACTCCCTAGCCTATTTTTTCCAACCGTCTGATTTTGATCGTAGGATCAGACTAACCCCTACCCTAATCCCACTTACTATATATAACCGGTGCATTTCTAGACCAAACCTTATCTTCTAGGGATCCTCACGTGTCCAATCACCACCGCCGTCAGTCAACCACCCCTCTTCCCCTTCGGGATCTCCCCCGTCCCATCCAGCAGCCGCCACTCCTCTCCTCCTCGATCTGCATGCCCGGCCAACTAGAGCTCCCCTCGATCCCCTCCTCCCGAGCCACCTCTCCCGTCCATCCCCATCGGAGAAGAAGCTCCCGTGCCCGAGCGCCTCCTGGAGCCAAACCTCGCACGGGCCTCGAACCTCCTCGTCGTCTCGAGCAGGAACGCTCGTCCTTGTCTCCTCTCGACCCCGAGTCAAGTCCTCTGCATCGCGAGTTCCTCCGCCTCCTGTAACCTCCCGAGCCTCGTCGGACTGCGCTCCCGCCAGCGACCAGTAGGTCGTCGAGCCCATCCGGCTGCCGCCGCTGCTGCCGTTCCCCTGCCATTGCGCCTCGGCCTCCTCTGCTCCCGCACCTGAGGCCCCGAGCTCCTCCAGCTCGACCTGCTGCCGGCGACCTCGACTACTAGGCCGCCCCTCTTCTCCCCTACACCCTTCCCTTTTTCCTCTCCTTCTCTCTCTCGGCTCACATCTCTCTCTCTCTCCCTGTAGCTGTTGCAGCAAGGAGCCGCCGTCGCCAAGTTCTTGCCGGGGGCGCCGCTGCCTGGATCTGGTGTTCCCACACCTGCATCGCCTCTGCCTCGAACGCCTGCATTGACCGCGTCCCTGCACCGTTGCTGCCTTCTGTCGAGCACGAGCTCGATCCCCTGCTTCCCTGCATCGAAGGAACCAGGCGCGTTGACTTCGCCTGGGCCGGCCTCGCCTCGGCCTGCATCCGCCCCCTGCCGGCACCCCTCTGCACCAGCCGGGCCAAGCCCATGGGTGAGCAGGCCCCTCCAGTCCCTCTCCTGTGCACTGCTGGGCCAGCCAGATTCGGCCCATGCATATTTTTTTTCGTGCCCTGCGAATTTTGCCATTTATCCTAAAAACTGCATATTTACAGATTGGACCCTAAACTTCATGCATATAATAATTCACAAACCGTGCATCGGATTAAAATGATTTAAACATGTAAATTGCTTAGAATTTCATCTAGTTTCATAATTTCCAACTCTCATCCATGTTTAAAATGTTTAACTTGCTGTTTGCATTAATTTGCTAAAATGCCATGTTAAAATGATTTATTTCATAACTAATTAACCGTAACTCGGTTTTTAATAAACTTTATATGTAAATGGGGTGGAAAAAATGCATAGAATAACATGGTCCACTTTATTTTCCTGTTTAACAACCTTAAAATATGGTTTAGGGCAGAACAGTACCAAAACTAAAATATGGACATGAGGATTTTCTGGAGTTGTTGTTTGTTATTTCTGGCCTCATTTAAATTGCCTACAATGTGTAGTTTACTTATGCTTCACCTCTTGCCATGGTTAAAAACATTTAATATTGTTGAGTAGCTTAAACAAGAGTGAACGAAATAACTCGATGTGGTGTTTTGTCAATATGCAACTCGTTGCATATTGAGCTCCACTTAAATTGTAGTGTTGTTTGTTGCACTTTGCCATGCCATGCCTCATTAAAACGGACATGCATCATACTTGTTTGTGCATCATGCCATGATTATGATTGTGATGGTTGTTTACCATGTTGTTTACTTCTTTCCGGTTGTGCTTCTCCTTGATAGTTCCGGTAACGCTGCGTTTGTGAGGATTCGTTCAACTACGCCCGTTCGTCTTCTTCATGGACTCGTTCTTCTTCCTAGCGGGATTTCAGGCAAGATGACCGCTACCCTGGATCTCACTACTATCATTGCTATGCTAGTTGCTTCGTTCTATCGTTATGCTGCGTTACCTATCCGTTGCTCTTCAAGCCTCCCAAATTGCCATGAACCTCTAACCTTTGACATCCTTCCTAGCAAACCATTGTTTAGCTATGTTACCGCTTTGCTCAGCCCCTCTTATAGCGTTGTTAGTTGCAGGTGAAGTTGAAGATTGCTCCATGGTGGACAGGATTATGTTGGGATATCACAATATCTCTTATATTATTAATGCATCTATATATTTGGTAAAGGGTGGAAGACTCAGCCTTATGCCTGGTGTTTTGTTCCACTCTTGCCGCCCTAGTTTCTGTCATACCGGTGTTATGTTCCCGGATTTTGCGTTCCTTACGCGGTTGGGTGATTTATGGGACCCCCTTGACAGTTCGCTTTGAATAAAACTCCTCCAGCAAGGCCCAACCTTGGTTTTACCATTTGCCTCACCTAGCCCTTTTTCCCTTGGGTTTCCGGAGCCCGAGGGTCATCTTTATTTTAGCCCCCCCGGGACAGTGCTTGTCTAAGTGTTGGTCCGAACCGAGTAGACTGCGGGGCCCCCTCGGGGAAACTTGAGGTCTGGTTTTACTCGTAGGATGTCTCATCCGGTGTTGCCCTGAGAACGAGGTACGTGCGACTCCTATCGGGATTTTTCAGCACATCGGGCGGCTTTGCAGGTCTTGTTTTACCATTGTCGAAATGTCTTGTAAACCGGGATTCCGAGTCTGATCGGGTCTTCCTGGGAGAAGGTATATCCTTCGTTGATCTCGAGAGCTTGTCATGGGCTAAGTTGGGACACCCCTGCAGGGTATAATCTTTCGAAAGCCGTGCCTGCGGTTATAGGCAGATGGGAATTTGTTAATGTCCGGTTGTAGATAACTTGACACCAGATCCGAATTAAAACGCATCAACCACGTGTGTAGCCGTGATGGTCTCTTTTTGGTGGAGTCCGGGAAGTGAACACGGTTTTTGGGTTATGCTTGACGTAAGTAGGAGTTCAAGATCACTTCTTGATCATTGCTAGCTTCACGACCGTTCCGCTTGCTCTCTTCTCGCTCTTATTTGCGTATGTTAGCCACCATATATGCTTAGTCGCTGCTGCAACCTCACCACTTTACCCCTTCCTTTCCCATTAAGCTTTGCTAGTCTTGATACCCATGGTAATGGGATTGCTGAGTCCTCGTGGCTCACAGATTACTACAACAACAGTTGCAGATACAGGTTACGCGATGATCATGACGCGAGAGCGGTGTTTGCTTGTTTTGGAGTTCTTCTTCTGCTTCTTCTTCGATCAGGGGATAGGTTCCAGGTCAGCAGCCTGGGCTAGCAGGGTCGATGTCGTTTGAGTTTCTGTTTGTGATTCATCCGTAGTCGGATGATGCTCTTATGTATTGTGATGTTGTATTCGTGTGGCATTGTATGCCTCTTGTATGTATCCCCATCTATTATGTAATGTTGATGTAATGATATCCACCTTGCCAAAGCGTTTCAATATGCGGGTCTATCCTTGGTGGGACCTTCGAGTTCCTTTTGGATAGGGTCGCATATTGGGCGTGACAGACATAGAACCATTGTTACTTCCACCCTTTAACGAAATCGTTAAATGTACCTGATGGCCATGTGACATTGGGCATCTTGCTCACCATGGTTCCTCCGCACTCGGCGTGCTCGCCGCCCACCACCTTGGGCTTCACATTGAAGATCTTAAGCCACAACCCAAAGTGTGGAGAGATGCGGAGGAAGACCTCGCACACGACAATGAACGTCGAGATGTTGAGGAAAGAATTGGGGGATAGATCATGGAAATTGATCCCATAATAATACATGACGCCACGAACAAATGGGTGGAGAGGAAACCCCAACCCGCGGATAAAGTGAGGGAGGAATACGACCCTCTCGTGGGGTTCCGGAGTAGGGATGACTTGTCCCGCCATCGGGAGACGATGCCCAATCTTTTTGGCTAGATACCCGGCCTCCCGAAGTTTCTTGACATCCTTCTCCTGGACAGTGGAGGCCATCCACTTGCCTCCAGCTCCGGATCCGCACATTTTCAGAGTGCTCTTGCAGGCGGGGAGGGAGAAGGCTTGAGCGTTGGAGCTCGAGAATGAACGAGTAGAGGAAGAAGGCATGAGTGAGAGAAGGAAATCCTTGTCCCTTTATAAAGGCAGGTCATGTGCCTCCCCACATGCCCTAAAAATCGCTTATTCCCCAAGCGCCGTGCTAATGACTCGCTTGGGTTACCCACACCCGTATTGATGAGAATCCCATGATAAGGGGACACGATCTCTGCTTCAACAAGACGTGCCAATGAAACCTCCTCGTAAATCGTGTTGTGGCAGGATGATAGAACGGTTCGAATAATAACCGGGTCATGGCGTGATGTCATGCTATGAATAAACTGTCAGCAGATTGGATCCATGAAATATTACAGTCTCTACGGTGGTATGTGGAATTTGTTTTTGCAGAGCCGGACACAATTCTTGTGTTCAAAATCAACTTTGGAGTATTCGGAGAAGGAACCCGCCTTGCAATGCCGAAGAAAATCTGCGCGCCGGACTCAATCGTCATTGAAGCCTGGTTCAGGGGCTACTGAGGGAGTCCTGGATTAAGGGGTCCTCAGACAGCCGTACTATATACGTTAGCCAGACTGTTGGACTATGAAGATACAAGATAGAAGACTTCGTCCCGTGTCCGGATGGGACTCTCCTTTGCATGGAAGGCAAGCTTGGCGATTCGGATATGTAGATTTCCTTCTCTGTAACCTACTCTGTGTAACCCTAGCCCCCTCCGGTGTCTATATAAACCGGAGGGTTTAGTCTGTAGGACAACAACAATCATAATCATAGGCTAGCTTCTAGGGTTAGCCTCATCGATCTCATGGTAAATCAGCTCTTGTAATACTCATATCATCAAGATCAATCAAGCAGGAAGTAGGGTATTACCTCCATAGACAGGGCCCGAACCTGGGTAAACATCGTGTCCCCTGCCTCCTGTTACCATTAGCCTTAGACGCACAGTTCGGGACCCCCTACCCGAGATCTGCCGGTTTTGACACCGACACCCGGTCATTGTGTGCAGGTGCGTCTGTGGATGTTTGAGAGTCTAAATTTGCAGGTTGCCGCTGTAGATGCTCCAACACCTCTTAGAACAGATCATCCATCATGCTGACAACAATATTTGTTTCGAGTTTTTTTTAGGAAAGCATAAGCTTTATAACTTAACTGTGCTGGCCAACATCAGTCGTAGCATGCACCGCTACAATGTCCAGTACATTAGACACCCACTGCATACAATGGTACAGATCACACAAATGCCCCATAGTAGCTAGTTCATGGGTTACAGAATTTGCCATGCGGCAACATACAAGGATTACATGATGAGAAAACCACAACTTCAGTTGGTACTTCGTGTCCTTAATTATAGTTGAATAAGCCGAGGAATCTGCTTTGCCCAAGTCCATCGCTTCGAAAAGTAATTGTAAGTCGGTCTCAAAGATCACTCTAACAACGCCCAGGTCAGCAGCAAAAGAAATTGCATGGGACATGGCATACGTTTCTACAACAAAGGCATCATGCACATTCTCCTGTCCCCCCGCCCTGGCTCCTACGATGCTGCCATCTGCAGTTCTCGCAACCACGCCCCAGCCGACAAAGTCTTCACCAGGCACGAAGGACCCATCTAGATTAATCTTGATCATGTCACCATCCGGTGGCCTCCAACTCTCCGGCGGAATTTTCTTTTGAGGGAACATGAAAATCTCTTTATATTCAAGCGCATAGCATCTTGCTTTCCGTGCCACTTCTTTTGCTGTGAGGGGTAACTCGTCCTCCCTCAGCTTATTCCTGTTGTTCCACCAAAGCCACCAGAAAGTGAACACTAGGATTCTTTTCCCCTCATCTAGGCCCCATAGGTAATTGAACATTGTATGCACAGAGTTAATATCTTCCAGTTCCATTCTCTCCTTTTCTAGAGCCATTTCTCTCCAGACTGGTTTTACAAATTTGCATTTTATGAAAAGATGTGCACCATCACTACTAGGGAAAACCTTATACACAAAATCTTACCAGCAGCACGGTATAAAAAGAGACGCTACTGCTAATTAGTAGTAGCGTGGGTTAGAAACCCACGCTACTACTAAGTTGATAGTAGTAGCGCGGGGTATAAACCCACGTTACTACTAAGTTGTCTCCACCATGCCCGCCGGGACAAGCAGTAGTAGTAGCGCGGGGTATAAACCCACGCTACTACTAAGTTGGTAGTAGTAGCGCGGTGTATAAACCCCACGCTACTACATGGTCTCCATCGTGCCGCCCGCGACATAGAGAAGAGAGCAACAATCAATTTTTCTTTACTCGTCGGCCCAGTAAAAATTTCTATATTGGAGAGAGAAACCGTCCCGTTCCATCCCCTCCCCTCCTCCAAGTCCTAGATCACCGCCGCCACCCAACGCCGACCTCGCCGCCGGCCATGGCCTCCACTCTCTCCCCCATAGCCTTCGCAACCACCCTGTCCCATCCAATCCCCTCACTAGAAGACAATAGAAGAGAGAGATCGAGCGAGCAGGTCGAGCGGCGGCCATGGCGCCCCCAGATCCATCAGCCGCGGTTGTTAAGGCCTTCTCCGACCTGTAGCTCCATCCCCATGTCCGCTCACTCGCTCGCGCAGGCGTGCCTGATGAGACGGCCGCCAGCTCTGTCCCAATCCTCTCGTCTCCACCTCACCCGACGGCTAGATGGAGGATTCACGCCGTCGTCAAGATCCTGTACGGAGATGCTCGCAAGCTGGCTTCTACTCGCCCGTGACGCACGTAGATCTTCCTCACCCATCAAGGTAATCTCTTTCCCATCTTCTCCTCTTTGATCTGCTCTTCTCACCTTCCCTTCCCTTCCCCCTTCCCTGATACGCCATTCCCTTCAACACGCAGGTGCAGGCACGCGGCAGACACCACCAGTGCCCAACCCTAGCCAGCGGAGCGGCGCGGCGCGCACCGGCATTCATGCTGGCCGTACCTCGGAGCGGAGATGTTTGGCCTGCTCCTGGATGGCTTCCCATGCCTGCCCACGCCTCTGGTAAGCCCCTCCACTCTTCTCTATGATCTTTCATCATCAGTTGGTTGGTAATCTTATTATTCCTGCTGCTTGCTGGTTGCCGTAAAAATTAGTGACAGACTGAAACTTTCAGCAGAGATATAAATCAACGTTTATGAGCGACCCTCACCATTGTGGAGCTGTGCTCCTCATCTAAATTGAACGTGTACATATTATTGTAGGCAACTATGGTGTTGTATCATCTGCAAATGCTCAGTTCGTGCGGGAGTTTTTTCCCAATGTGCAGTGCTGACCATGTAGAGGCCGGGAGTCACATAGGATGATATTCTAATTAGGAAGCTAGTTTTTCCACTATGTTTCTGCCTTTATAGACACATAGGATGATATTCTAATTGGGTCCCTTCTAAATTGCCCCAGCAAGTTGTTGTTCTAAATGTTGCTCTTCCTCAATATGTTGTACAAAAATTTTCTAAAGCTAATAGAGTTTTGTTTGAAGTGTTACTATTCATCCCATGTTCTATTTAGTTTGGTGCCACTTATCTTTAGTTTGTAAAATGAAAGCTACATTTTGTGTTGACACGTGAATGAGTTTCTGTGAACTCTGAACTGCACAGATTAGTTTGCAGTCAAAGGAAGTTACAAAAGTTAGTGAGATTATCCATTACTGCAGTTACATTACTGAAAATAAATGGTAGCATCCAGTGCTATAAGTAACACTTTCAAATTCATTTCAAAGTACTCCATACTCCAAAGCATTTCCCTTTCATCCATTCAGGTTAGCAGCGAGCAAGGCCATGGCATCTTTCTTTCCCTTAGAAGTTTAAAGAACCCAATCTTTCTTTCCATGACAAATAATTTATGACAAATAGTTGATG
This sequence comes from Triticum dicoccoides, assembly GCF_002162155.2. NCBI lineage: Eukaryota > Viridiplantae > Streptophyta > Magnoliopsida > Poales > Poaceae > Triticum > Triticum dicoccoides. The sequence continues at coordinate 657,227,279 of NC_041386.1, read as the reverse complement.
GTGTATATGTGTAACACGTGGAGAATATCAATGGAAGACATGATATGAGTTGGTGTAGCAGGTTCATTTGTTTGTAGCTATTACATAGGCAATCTCTTGTTAATAGAAATCACTCACTTTTTTGTTTTCGTATATTTATTCCCGTAGATATTGTACAACACAACATGCAAGGAAACATATGTCTGCTGAAATTTAATTTAATTTGTTCTTTGCTCTTTACAGAAATCTTGGATTCATAAATGGGAGAAGCACATAAGGGAGAAGAAGATGATTGCAAGGATGGAGAGGGAGCAAATTATTTGGACAGATAGAATGCCAGTATTTGGTGTTTTTATGCATTTTTATTTGCTTTCAACTCTGTTTGCATTACACACTAGCTGGGAATAAGTGACTAGGCAATAAGTGTAGATGTATGGATATGCTCTAATGCTCCTGGTTTACTATAAATCTTCGATTTGTAATTATGTGTAATGCTGCTGGTTTATTACAAATCTGGGCCTGTTTTAGTTGTTAGAATTGTATGCATAAAATGGAATTGCTGGATTTTTTTGTAATTAGTTACTAGTAGTGTCGGTGTCAAAACTGGCGGATCTCGGGTAGGGGGTCCCGAACTGTGCGTCTAGGCGGATGGTAACAGGAGACGAGGGACACGATGTTTTTACCCAGGTTCGGGCCCTCTTGATGGAGGTAAAACCCTACGTCCTGCTTGATTAATATTGATGATGTGGGTTACAAGAGTAGATCTACCACGAGATCAAGGAGGCTAAACCCTAGAAGCTAGCCTATGGTATGATTGTTGTTCGTCCTATGGACTAAGGCCATCCGGTTTATATAGACACCGGAGAGGGCTAGGGTTACACAGAGTCGGTTACAATGGTAGGAGATCTACATATCCATATCGCCAAGCTTGCCTTCCACGCCAAGGAAAGTCCCATCCGGACACGGGACAGAGTCTTCAATCTTGTATCTTCATAGTCTTGGAGTCCGGCCGATGATGGTAGTTCGGCTATCCGGACACCCCCTAGTCCGGGACTCCCTCAGTAGCCCCCGAACCAGGCTTCAATAATGAAGAATCCGGCGCGTATGTTGTCTTCGGCATTTGCAAGGCGGGTTCTCCTTCATGCTCCATGTGTTTGCCGGATAGTGTTCGGTTGCTTCATAAATGCTGCGCTCCTTGGCTTCCGCATCCAATAATGGTTTTCTTCCACGCGTCGCACGAATGCGAAAAGCCAGGGTATTTTTATGTTTTACCCCCTAGCCGCGCAAATAAGCTGCCTATAAGAGAGGCGAGGATCCAGATCCAAATCACATCATCCTCCTTCCGCAAGCACTCATCGAGGCACATCTGACACCAAACCCATTCCAACATGGACAGTCGACGCGGCTCCTCTTCTCGCGCTCCCAGCCCTAAGCCAGGAGATTGGAGGAGATGCTCAGTCCCGCACAGCGAGTTAGTGACGCTCCAAGAAGAGGGATATCTTCCCCCGACCTTCATGGTTCCGGTTCGAGCCGGACTGGCCACCTACAAAGGTGGGAAGCGGGCGGAGAGCGCGCCCAATCCCTCCAAAGGAGAGCGGGTGTGCTTCGTCCCCTATTTAATAAGGGACTCGGATTTCCTATACATCTGTTTCTCCAGGGGCTCCTGGAGTTCTACGGACTCCAGCTTCATCACCTTACACCTGCCTCCATTTTGCACATCGCGGGCTTCGTAGCTCTGTGTGAGCTGTTCTTGGGCATTGAGCCCCATTTTGCGTAGTGGAAGAGGCTTTTTTGCCTCGTACCCCGCTCTCACGAGGGGTCGATATATCAAGTGGGCGGAGCCGAAATATGGCGCATCGCCGGGACCGGATACCTGTCCGGGACCCCGAAGAAGACGTTCGAAGATTGGCCTTCGGAGTGGTTTTATATGGAGGACGCTCCGCTGCCGGATCCAGTTCGGATCGGCCTTCCGGAGTTCAGCAACGCTCCCCTGAAGAAACGCCTAAGTTGGCGCCCACGGAGCCCTCGACGAGAAGATGATAGTAGCGTCCATTACTTGATGGGCCGGATACGGCTGCTAGCCCATTCTGGATTAACCATGGTCGGAGTCATGGCCACATGCATTATGCGTGGGGTGCAGCCGCTCCAATATAGGGGCCACCCCATGTGGGACTTCAACGGAGATGACGACGCCACCCATCACGGCCGCAAGGGGCCTGGGTCGGCCGACGATCTGGTGAAGATCCTGTCCGGCTTGTACAAGGGGGAGAAGGAGGACTTCCTCCGCACGAATCCTCTGAACGGATTTTCCATGAACAACCCTCGGAGCTGGGTAAGCGGTCGCATGCATATCTGAATCGTGCTTTTAAAGGCAATTGTCTTATTGTATGATTTTGACACAGGAACTGCGTCGGGACGTGGAGGGCATAAAAAGCCCAGCCCCACAACCTGAAGACCCAGAAAGGTCCCTTGATCCGGCCTCCGAAGAGGATCCGGACTTAGCGGTGGAACTGATCGACGGGGTGTACCACCAGCTCAGCATAGATAATGCTTTAGTCGCCATTATGGCTGACTACCCCTGTTTGTGTCCGGCTTCCCCGGTGAGTACGACCGAAGTCCTGGTGCCGTTACTTCTTTAATGCTTAGTTCTGACCACCGTGCATCAATGGTGTTCGACAGGAACCGCCTTTACAGCAGGAAGTCGAGCCCGCGGCGACCGGCCAACAAGGGTTACTCCGGCCCAGCAGGCGGAAGAGGAGTGCGACGCGAACTAAAATGACGCCGCAACGGTACGGAGCATCGTTATTTTTTAAGGGAAGGATTCCCAGGAGGTATATTAATGCTCATAACTTTTCCAGAAAGAGCGCTCGCCGGACAGTGTCCGGAGAGGTTGCCAATCAAGCCTCCGCCAGCCATGCTCCAACGCATGGCCCGGAAGGGGAGGCGAATACAAGGCATGAGTCGGACGCTCCTCCAACAGAGGATGCCGACAGGCTGTCCGCCACCCGGTCTGAGGTGGAGAGCGCCATGAATCATAGGCGTTGCCGGACAGTTCTTCGTGACGCGTGTTTCTCCCCAGAGGCGTTAAATGCCTTTGAGACGGGAAACGCGCACCTTCGTGCCGCTCAAGATGGGTTAACCAGAGCCACGGAGCAGTATGTGAAAGACATACGTGTAAGTAATTTTAATAGTTATATATGCCAGTAGCCCCCGAGACTTAAAATTGTTAAAATAACTGATTTAAGGATCATTTTTTATGCAGGATCTTACGAAGAAGAATACCCATCTGTCCCAGGAGCTCCAAGAGTGCAAGGCCCAACTTGAGGCCGCACTGGCCGCCACAGGGGGAGCCACAGAGACCCCCGCTGGTAAGACTTACTTTGAAAAGATAACTAATTAACAAAGTGCGGCGTGAATCTGACAATAATACCGTAGAGGGCGCCAGACTAGATCCGGACAAGCAACAGCTACTGCGACAGCTAAAGGCTGGCGAGAGGGTGCTTATGAAGGTGCAGCAGGAGAGAAACAAGCTCCAAGATGCCCACACCCAGCTAGGCGAAGAGCTGAAAGGTGTTCGGGCCCAGCTGTCTGGCTCCTTGAAGGAGAATCAGCGACTTCATCGCAGCATTTATAGTAAGTGCTTGAGCAAATTCCTTTGAAAAGAAGAATTCGGCGAGGAAGTCGTTTGACAGAAATATGTCTTTAGGTGTGCTCATAGGTCGCCCTGCAGAGGAAATGCCTGGGTCAACAGGTGACCAACTTCCCGAGCTGGTTCAATTGTTCGAACGTGTTCGGCAGGCGGTGAGTGGCGTCGTTCAGGCTTTATGGCCATCCGTCTCCCTACCCGAGGGCCTTGGTGAGCTTGCTGAGAAGCTCCAGGGAGCACGGCGACGCCTCTGTTTGTGGAAGATATCGGCCTGCCGTCAGGGCGCCAGGGAGGCCTGGGCCATGGTGAAGACGCGCTACCTGAAGGCTGACCCAAACCACATGGCCGAGGTCGGACCTGCGGGGCCTGATGGGAAGGATATCCCTGTGAGCTTGATGTATGGCCAAGTAGAACTGGCCGCGAAATATTCCCAACAGGACTATAAATTAGACAGCCTGTTAGATGGGATTGAGGAGGAGTACAATCAGTCAGTTTGACGATGTAATTTGAAATGACATGTAAGATGCCTTCTAGCCGGATTGTAGATCGTTTGTCTTTGCGGACCGTTTCGCTTCAATCTCGGGACCCAACAGTCCGGAGTGTGTCCGAATACCCCTATGGTTGTAAAAGAACAGGGGCATGCATGGAGGCAAGGCGTCGGGGTCATAATTGCTTTATCAGACAAGTGCCCAACTAGTTATGTTATATTACATGGTTAGTAAGAAACATCTTCCAGGGAGAATAGTTCCGTTAAGGGTTCCTTTCCTTGGGAGGCATGCCCTAAGGTGCAATGCCGGACTGCGAAAATAGCAGAAAAAGCATCTGGGGGCTTATAAATAAGTAAGTAATAAATCATCTTTCAAGTCACCTACCGAATATTCTCTTAAGAACGCTAGCTTTCGGCTTCACCCAGTCTGAGGTACACATCCGGCTGACCCGACAGTAACAATCGCAGAGGTGCTCCCTTTACCTCCTAGCCGAACAATCGGGAACGTAGGGGTAAGCACAGGAGCCAGGCAACCCAGCTTGGCCAAAACTTAAGTCATATCGATGCATATAATGGTGAATAAAAGGGGACATGCGGAAGTATGACACATGTATTGGGCGTGAAGCCCATATTAATAAGCTTCTGGTAAAGAAGCCCCCAGGTATAATGAGTGCTAGGGGCACATCAAGTGTGTGCGAACAAAGCGCAAATCAGCCTATAAAGGTATTGAAAAAAAAGTGGGAAGAAGGAGGGGGACAAGAGACAGTAAAAAATATAAAAAGGTGGATGGGGGAGTGAGACGAACTCTGAGTCCGGTGTTTTAGGCGTAGAATCTTCGGAGACGGGCTGAGTTCCATGGGTTCGGCTCGAGTCGGTTGTCAGATGCTTTATGTAGACGGTATGCCCCGCCGGTCAGGACTTGGTCGATGATGAAGGGACCTTCCCACTTGGGCTTAAGTTTGTCCTTTTTCTTGTCCGGTAGGCGTAGAACGAGTTCGCCGACATTGTAAGTTTTGGCCTGTACTTCTCTGCTTTGATATCTTCGAGCCTGCTGCTGATAGAATGCGGAACGAGCCTTTGCCACGTCCCGCTCCTCCTCTAAGGCGTCCAAACTGTCCTGCCGATCCAACTCGGCTTCTCTTTCTTCGTACATGCGCACACGAGGTGAGTCATGAATTATATCGCAAGGCAGAACTGCCTCTGCGCCGTACACCATGAAAAATGGTGTGAATCCAGTAGTTCGGTTTGGCGTGGTCCGCAGCCCCCAGAGTACGGAGTCGAGCTCCTCTACCCAGTGCGTGTTAGATTCCTTGAGGGACCGCACTAGTCTGGGTTTGATGCCTCTCATGATTAGACCATTTGCTCGCTCGACTTGACCATTAGTTTGGGGGTGATAGACTGAAGCGTAATCGAGCTTGATGCCCATGTTTTTGCACCAGAGTTTAACCTCGTCGGCAGTGAAGTTCGTGCCGTTATCAGTGATGATGCTGTGGGGAACGCCAAAACGGTGTACTACCCCGGATAGGAAGTCTATCACCGGTCCGGATTCTGCCGTTTTAACCGGCTTGGCCTCAATCCATTTGGTGAATTTGTCCACCATGACCAATAAGTATTTGTGCTTGTGGGTTCCCCCTTTAAGGGGTCCGACCATGTCAAGCCCCCAGACCATGAACGACCAGGTAATGGGTATAGTTTTGAGGGCTGTGGGTGGCATGTGACTCTGATTAGCAAAGAGCTGGCAACCGGCGCATCGTTGGACTAAGTCCTGAGCATCTGCCCGGGCTGTCGGACAATAAAATCCTGTACGGAAGGCCTTGCCTACGAGTGCCCGGGCTGCGGCGTGGTGCCCGCCGAGTCCAGCGTGAGTTTCAGCCAGGAGATTCCGCCCCTCCTCTTCGGAGATACACCTTTGAAGGACTCCGGTTGTGCTTTTCTTATAAAGTTCTCCCTCATGGACCTTGTAGGCTTTAGATCGCCGAACTATGCAGCGGGCCTCATTTTGGTCTTCGGGAAGTTCCTGCCGAATTAAGTAGGCTAGGAATGGTTCTGTCCACGGGGCAATTACTGCCATTATTTCGTGAGCTGAAGGTGTTATTTCGTTGGCTGAGCCGCCGATTGTGTCAGAATGGTCTGAGTTCGGTGATGCAGCTGGCTCCGGATTGTTATTTCCGGACTCCTCTTCCCATAACACGGATGGCTTGAAGAGCCATTCCAGGAACATGTTTGGAGGGATGGCGTCTCGTTTCGCGCCGATGCGTGCTAACACATCTGCTGCCTGGTTATTATTCTGGGCTACATGGTGGAATTCGAGTCCTTCGAACCGAGCTGACATTTTTAGGACGGCGTTGCAGTAAGCTGCCATTTTTGGATCTTTGGCATCAAAGTCTCCATTTACTTGGGATATTGCAAGGTTTGACGCCCCATGCACCTCTAGGCGTTGAATGCCCATGGAGATTGCCATCCGGAGGCCATGTAGAAGGGCCTCATATTCGGCTGCGTTATTGGAGTCCATGTACATTATTTGAAGTACGTATTGGATTGTGTCTCTAGTTGGGGACGTCAGGACGACGCCAGCCCCCAAGCCAGCCAACATTTTGGATCCGTCGAAATGCATGATCCAATTGGAGTATGCGCCATACTCTTTAGGGAGTTCGGCTTCGGTCCATTCGGCGACGAAGTCGGCCAGAACCTGCGATTTTATAGCTCGCTGTGGTTTATAGGTTATGTCAAATGGTAAGAGCTCAATAGCCCATTTTGCAATCCTGCCCGTTGCGTCGCGATTGTTTATAATATCGTTGAGAGGTACGTCGGAGGCCACCGTTATGGAACACTCTTGAAAGTAGTGTCGCAGCTTCCGGGATGCTATGAACACCGCATATGCTATCTTTTGATAATGTGGGTACCGGGACTTGCATGGAGTTAGAACAGTGGATACGTAGTACACTGTTTTTGAAGAGGGAATCTGTGCCCTTCTGTCTCTCGCTCGACGACGAGTACCGCGCTGACAACTTGATGTGTTGCTGCGATATATAATAACATAGGTTCGCCCAGGTTGGGCGCGGCCAGGACCGGATTTGTTGCCATTATGGCCTTTATTTCTTCGAGTCCGGCTGTGGCAGCATCCGTCCATTCGAAATGTTCGGTGCGCCGGAGGAGGCGGTAGAGGGGCAGAGCCTTTTCTCCTAAACGGGAGATGAAGCGACTTAAGGCCGCTACACATCCGGTTAGTTTTTGTATTTGCTTGAGGTCTTTTGGAATATCCAATTGTGACAGAGCTCGGATTTTGGCCGGGTTTGCTTCAATTCCTCTACCGGATACGATGAAGCCCAAGAGCTTTCCGGCTGGTACACCGAAGACGCATTTTTCCGGATTGAGCTTAATGTCATATGCTCGGAGGTTGTCGAATGTCACCCTCAAGTCTTCTACTAGAGTTTCGACGTGTTTGGTCTTCATGACCACATCGTCTACGTATGCCTCTACTGTTTTGCCTATCTGGGTAGCCAGACATGTTTGAATCATGCGCTGATATGTTGCGCCGGCGTTTTTGAGTCCGAAGGGCATTGTGTTGAAGCAGAATGGCCCATATGGAGTAATGAATGCCGTTGCGGCCTGGTCTTTCTCCGCCATCTTGATTTGATGGTATCCGGAGTATGCGTCGAGGAAGCACAATGAATCGTGCCCTGCGATAGCATCGATGATTTGGTCGATGCGAGGGAGGGGGAAAGGGTCCTTTGGACAGGCCTTGTTAAGGTCTTTAAAATCGACGCAGAGGCGCCAGGATTTGTCCTTTTTTGGTACCATTACTAGATTGGCTAGCCAGTCCGGATGTTTTATATCTCTGATGAATCCGGCTTCTAAGAGTTTGGCTAGCTCTTCTCCAATTGCCTGTCTTTTGGGTTCGGAAAATTGCCGAAGAGCTTGTTTGACCGGCTTGAATCCTTTTAGGATGTTTAGGCTGTGCTCTGCCAGCCTACGTCGGATTCCTGGCATGTCTGAAGGGTGCCAGGCAAAAATGTCCCAATTTTCCCGAAGGAATTCTCGTAGTGCGGCTTCGACATCAGGACTTAATTGTGCCCCAATGGAGGTCTTCTTTGTGGGGTCCGTTGGATGGACCTGAAATTTGACTATTTCGTCTGCTGGTTTAAAAGAGGTGGACTTGGACCTCTTATCGAGTATCACATCGTCCCTATCCACCATGGAGCGCAGCGCAGTTAGTTCCTCTGCCGCTAGGGCTTCGGACAATGCCTCTAGGGCCAGTGCGGTTGTCTTATTTTCAGCGCGGAGTGCTGTATCTGGATCACTGGCAAGAGTGATTATCCCATTGGGTCCGGGCATTTTGAGTTTCATGTACCCGTAGTGGGGTATATAGCTTGGAAGATTGTGAATGCCTCTCGCCCTAACAAAGCGTGATATCCGCTGCCGAATGGGGCCACTTGGAACGTGACCTCCTCGGACCTGTAATTGTCCGGTGAGCCGAACACTACATCTAGTGTGATTTTTCCTGTGCAGCGTACTTCTCGACTAGGGATTATCCCTCTGAAGGTTGTGCTGCTTCGCTCGATGCGGCTCCAGTCAATATCCATTTTTTGAAGGGTTTCCTCGTGGATGAGGTTTAATCCGCTGCCGCCATCCATGAGTACCTTGGTAAGGCGAAAGCCGTCCACTATCGGACTGAGGACCAATGCGTCTGGTGCTCTAGCTGTTCGGAATTTAGGTTCATCGCTGGCGTTGAAGGTGATAGCTGTGTCACTCCATGGATTTGCTGTTGCTACTTGGTAGACTTCGGCCAGGCCGCGGATTGTTCGTTTTCGCATGTTATTTGATGCGAAAGTCTCGAAGACTGTTAATACCGTACCGGTACTGCTGGGCTATTTGCCCGGGGCTAAAAAGCCTTCGCCACTTTTGGCCACCTGCCTTAGTATCCAACATGCTCGAAGGCTATGTGTTGGAGTGGCGCCCTCCGTACTGTGGATTTTGCAGGGTTCGTTGAGCCAGCCCTCCAGTACGGTTCCATGCCCTTTAGGGGGTCTTTGCTTTTTGGTTTTTAACCCAGGTGCTTGAGTATGGCACACCTTTTTACTTCGGACTAGGGTTGTGATCAAGGTCGGACTGTCCCAAAACCTAGTTCCGGTGTTCCTGGCACTCTCTACCACACAATATTTTTGTACGATAGCCGCTAGGTCGATGAAGCGTGTAACTTCGCGACGACTTATGGCGTTCATGATTCCCTTGTCCGTGCAATTGTTGCAGAAAGTTGAAATTGCGCTTTCTTCGCAGCAGTCCTTTATCCTGTTCATAATCAGGAGGAATCTGGCCCAGTAATGATGTACTGTTTCATCGGGCTCTTGCCGCATTCGATATAGATCACTTATGTTTGGGTGGGCGGGTGGAATCAAGTTCGGAACCCCGCCCGATCTGAGGCTCAAAGGCCAAGAAGTTTCCGGATTCGGAAGCTTGACTTGCTGGATGCTTTCCAAGGAATCTAGTCCGATGCCTGACTCTAAGCTCAGTATTTGATTAGCGTCCGTCCCTTCGCGGGAATCCGGCTTGGAGGGATCGAGAATCCGGACGTAGTTGGTTTTCAACGTAGAAGAAGGGTTGCCGCATTGTTCCTCTACCACGACAACATGGTGGGTGGCCTGAGGAGAGTTAATCTCTCTCAGATCGGGTTTAAGCCCAATCTGATTGTAGTCTGTAGCGACTCCCAGGGCGCCAATGCGATCCAAGAGCTCATTTACAGAGCAGAGCTCAATCGGATCTAACTGCTCGGCGAATTCCGGGCTGACGTGAAGATCGCTTTTGATGACTTGAGAGGTCATCGTCGGAGCGGTGGCCGAACAGGCGGTCATAAGAAAACCACCTAGCCGGACAGTTTGGCCGGCGGCCAAAGCTCTCTTGACGACGGTGCCGTCTTTAAAGACGGGAGAAGGCATCCTTCCTAATCGCGATGGCACAGAGGAACTCTCAATGAAAGCACCAATGTCGGTGTCAAAACCGGCGGATCTCGGGTAGGGGGTCCCGAACTGTGGTCTAGGCGGATGGTAACAGGAGGCGAGGGACACGATGTTTTTACCCAGGTTCGGGCCCTCTTGATGGAGGTAAAACCCTACGTCCTGCTTGATTAATATTGATGATGTGGGTTACAAGAGTAGATCTACCATGAGATCAAGGAGGCTAAACCCTAGAAGCTAGCCTATGGTATGATTGTTGTTCGTCCTATGGACTAAGGCCATCCGGATTATATAGACACCGGAGAGGGCTAGGGTTACACAGAGTCGGTTACAATGGTAGGAGATCTACATATCCATATCCTCAAGCTTGCCTTCCACGCCAAGGAAAGTTCCATCCGGACACGGGACGGAGTCTTCAATCTTGTATCTTCATAGTCTTGGAGTCCGGCCGATGATGGTAGTTCGGCTATCCGGACACCCCCTAGTCCGGGACTCCCTCAAGTAGCGTGGGGGGAAACAGAGCGCTACTAGTATTTAGGTTACTAGTAGCATGTGGTACTATAGACACGCTACTACTATTTCGTTAGTAGTAGCGTGGGTGCAAAATAGTAGTAGCACGGGTGACATCCGCGCTACTAGTAAAATGTTAGCAGTAGCGTGGGTTTACCCCGCGCTACTACTAACTTTTAGCTGTAGCGCGATACTAGTAGCGCGGGTACCCGCGCTACTAGTAGCCTATTTACCTGCGCTACTAGTAGCCTTTTTCCTAGTAGTGCATCCTCATCCACCCTTCCACAGAACAAGCACTTGGCGTCCGCAATGGGGATTCCTCTATGCTCGATGTTTGTCCTTAGGGCGAGTCACTCATGCTTCATTCGCCATGCACACATCTGAATCTTCTTCGGGCACGGCAATTTCCAGATTCTTTTCCACGTGTCATCCTGGGTGCTATCTAGATTGCCTGCCGCTGATGTGCTCATCCCCACACCCCCGTTTTATTGGTGAGTAGCAAGCTGCACATGAAGCTTATAGGCATTTTTAATCGAATGTAGACCCTTTGCATCATACTGCCATGCTATGAAATCATGGACCCCTTCTCTGAGTGGAATTGCGAGTATGTGTTGCACATCATCCACCCAAAAAGTCTCTCTGGCCAGTCTTTCATCCCAGTTCCCGGTCGCCGGGTCTATCAAATCACACACTCGCTCCAGGAGATGTGCGCCTCTTGGTGTGATAACACGTCACGACTAAGGTCTTGGAATCCAAGGGTCAGCCCAGATGTTGACATCCATACCATCTCCAATTCTCCAAATATATCCCTCCTTGAACAGCTCCAGTCCATGCAACAAGCTCCGCAAAGCATAGGAAATACCATCTTTTGGAGCTGCCTCCAAGATATGTGTCTCGGGAAAGTATTTTGCTTTCAGTAGCTTTGCACATAGCGTGTCTGGGTTCTGAATAAGTCTCCAGATTTGGCGTGAAAGCATCGCTACATTGAAGCTATACATGTCTCGAAATCCAAGCCCGCCCCTCGCGTTTGATTCCGTTAGTTTTTGCCAACTGATCCAATGCATTGTGTTCTCCTTCTCTTGCTGACTCCACCTGTAAGTACCAATGAGTGAGCTGAGTTCCTTGCAAAAAGTTTTTGTCAAGTAAAAACAAGACATAGCAAAGGTTGGAATCGCTTGGGCCACATCCATGACTAGTGTTTCCTTCCCTGACTTTGCGATCATCCTCTCCTTCCACCCATAGACACTTCCAGCCATACCACTCTTTACAAAGGAGAACGCCTTCTTCCTCGATCGACCCACATGTACGGGTAGACCAAGGTATTTCTCATTCCATGTTTCACTCCGAATCTACAACGCCTCCTTCACATCTTCTTTCACTGCCGTTGGAGTGTTTGCGCTAAACATAATGGCAGATTTATCTGTATTGATACACTGGCCCGAGCAGTCCTCGTAGAGGTCAAGTATTTCTCTCAAGGCTGCTCCCTGTTCTTGGTTTGCTTTCAGCAGCAGCACTGAGTCGTCGACAAACAAGAGATGGGACACCATCGGGCCTGCATTGCATACTTTCACTCCGCTGATCCTACCGGCCCTTTCTGCATCTTGGAGTAAGGCTGAGAGTCCCTCTGCACAAATGACAAAAAGATATGGGGACACTGGGTCCTCCTTTCTTAGGCCACGTGTAGGGTAGAATTGTTGAGTTAGCTCGTCGTTCACCTTGATCTGATAGCGGACCGAGGTTATACATTTCATGTCAACTCAACCCAGGCATTGCTAAATCCCAACTTGGTAAGCATGGCTTTCATGAAGCTCCATTCGACACGATCATATGCCTTACTCATGTCTGCTTTTACCGCTGCCACCCCTTCTCTTCCCTTCTTTTTATTGAGCAGGTAGTGCGACACCTCATAGGCCATGAGGATGTTATCTGTGATCAGCCTTCCAGGGACAAACGCATTCTGGTTCTCCAATATGATAGCTGGTAGAATCAACTTCAGTCGATTAGCAATAACCTTGGACACAAGCTTGTAGATAATGTTGCATAAGCTGATGGGCCGGAGATCCTTAATCCGGTTCGGGTTCTTGACCTTCGGGATGAGCACAACCATCGTATAATTCCACCCTTCCGGCATCTCGGCCCCATTAAGAACTGCAAGTACTTCTTCGACAGCCTTATCACCCATAAAGTGCCAATGTCTCTTGTACACTAGAGAGGGCATTCCATCTGGTCCAGGTGCTTTAAGGTCCCCAATATGATCCAACGCTGCCTTGACCTCCTCCCGAGTAAATTCAGCCTCCAGTATGAGTCTCATGCCCTCTGTGACCCGTGGCTCGACTTTCTGTATAAGCTCATTCATCCTGGTACCTGCTGAGGAGGTGAATAGTTCCTGAAAAAAGGAGCAAATATAGTTAGAAAGCCCTTCTCCCTCCTTCACCACTGATCCATCCTCCCTTCTTAACTCCTTCACTCTATTAGCTTTTCATCTAGCATTTGCACGGCCATGAAATACTTCGTGCTTCTGTTACCATCTCGCAGCCATGTAACATGTGATCGCTGCTTTGCTTTTATATTCTTCTTCTCCTCTAACTCTTCCACATCACACCGAAGCCTAGCCGCCTCCCTAATCTTTCTCTCTGACACCGGGGCACACATACACTTCTCCAGGTCTCGTTTTGCTTTCTTAAGGCGACCATCTAGCTCCCCCGCAACTTCCTTGTGCCATTTCGTCATTCTACCTGCAACACACCAAAGCGTGTGGGCCACATTTGTTGTCTCTCCCAGCATACCTTCCTCCCATGCTCCTTGTATTTCAGCAATGCACCCCTCTTCCTTAAGCCACCACGCCTCGAACCGAAACCCCCTATCCCCACGTGCAGGCATTCTACCCTCTCCTCGAGTGCACACTATTACCGGCCGATGATCCGAGTGGCGAGACGGCCCATTGATCACAGTATAGTCTGGGAACATCTCACACCAAGCTGAGTAAGTCGTGGCACGGTCCAACCTTTCACATATGTAGTTGTTGATGTCCTTGCTATGATTCTTCCAGGTATATTTATGCCCTGAATAGCCAATGTCGCTGAGTTCACAAGCTACCAAAGCTTCCCAGAAATCATCCATCATGATTTGTGGCCGCAACACTCCTCCAACCTTTTCATCATCCGAGAGTATTTCATTAAAGTCTCCTAGACATAACCACAGCCTCCCATCCTGATGTTGTTGCCCCAGCAGTCTTAGGGTATGCCATGTATCTCTCTTCCGCTCCGTAACTGACTCACCATACACACCCGTCAACCTCCACATCCTTCCATCCTCCTCCTTCACATCCACATCTATATGTCTCCTACCATATGATCTGAGCGCCACGTCTATACCCCTTCGCCAGAACAACGCCACACCCCTACTTCTTCCTTCTGGGTTCCATGCTGTCATATGAACAAGACCTATCATCCACCTGAATTTCTCGAGCTCTTTCACCGTCATTTTTGTCTCCGCCAAGAACATTATGTCGAGCTCTTCCGTCCTCCCCAAGTCAAGGAGGCTGCAAACTGCCGGGCCGTTCCCGAACCCCCGGCAGTTCCAACCAATGATTTTCATTGCTCCCGGTGGGGCTGCTCTGATAGCCCGGCCGATATGCTAGTATTATTGACTTCCACCTCTGCCGCCTCTACTGGAACAACCTTGTCATTGCCAACCGTTTTACCCTTCTTGTGGTCCCTCTCCATGTCTTCATCCACCAAACTCTTCTTCTGACCTAGCACCACTTCCCTCTCCTTCGACCTCTTTGTATGCTTCTCCCTCCCTTCCTTGTTAAGCCTTTTGAAACGTTTGCCATCTACATTTCCCTTCTTCCCTCTCCCCCCGCGGAACCCTTCTTACCAGCCTCCTCTTCCTCTCCACTCCCACCACCTTCATGCACAGCCTTGTGACCTTTCAGATCCACTACCATCTCATTAACCTGATCACCATTTTTAACCTCCTAATCATCTCCAACCACTGGGACCCCAGCATTCTCCTTGTTCTTACCCTCACTCCCTCCTCCTCCCAGTAGTAGCTTCCTAGGGATGCCCGTTCTTTCACGCGGGTAACCAATTTTAGATGGGCTAGTCACTTCCTCCGCTCCTTCCGTCTTACCATAAGCTCGTCCACTCGACCAAGAATCACTCTTCCTCCAGGAAAGGCTGTCGCTGCCACTCCCCGATTTACGACTCGATCTGTTATAGCCAAGTGTATTGTTTCCACCACCCACACGCCTTGAGGTGCGCCAAAACCCCTCATCTGATCCTGTCTTCCTATACCCCATATCTGCTTTTAACCATCGACCAAATTGTGGTGCTTCTCCTTTCTTCAGTTTTTTCATACAGTCCTTCTCCCCATGTCCAATCATCGCACATGTGTAATAGAAGTCGGGAAGATACTCATACTCAAAACGACACCATCCACCTTCCTCTTCCTCCCTCCCACTCTCAGCTACCTCCCCTTGCTTCCTCCCAGAACCCTGACTCACTTCATCCACCTCTCCATCCAGCGTAAACCCTCTCATGAGGGGCTTATTAATCATCATCTGGATCTTTATCCTCAAGTACTTCCCTATTGCGTTTCTGCCAGATCCCATATCCGCTTCCACAAACTGCCCTATGATGTTTCCTATCTCCTCAGCTGACTCAGCAGTCATCATACCTAATGGCAGATTAAAGACCCGAACACAGATCAGAATATTAGTGAACTCATAGTCATCCAGTCTTTTGCTCGGGTTGAAATCCTCTACCACAACTAACTCTTTATCGAACATCCACGGCCCGCTGTCTATCGCCTTCTTCTTCCCGGATTCCTGGAAGAAAGTGAATAGGAACATGTTCTCCCCCACCTCCTTACAATCGATCCCCTTGATAGGGCACCACACTTTGCCTAGAGACAGCTTCACCGCATCAGGATGTGCAAGCTTTTCCGAGATCACTTTCCCCACCGCCTGCGCCTCGCCACTCTTCCCCTTCTCCTTGGCTGCGGTTTTGATTCTGATCCCCTTCCTTTCCTCCTCCGACAACTTCAGGCCCCTCATCAACCCTGCAACACCATCCATCACTTCCAACCTACGAACCACCCCCGACTCCACCTAGGGTTAGGGTGTTTTACGACCGCACGACGACTAAATGGAGAGATCACCAGGACGACGGAGGGCTTCCAGATCGGAGACCAGATCGGGATCTACGAGAACTGGAGACGGGAAACCCCCAGGTCGTGGGTGCGATCGCCTCCGCAATCGCCGGACAAGGACACCAACCGTCACCTATTGGGACGGACTCCGCACGGTGTAATGGAACTTTTTTAGCTTTGTTTCGAGTTTGTCAACCTTCAGGGAAGTTGTTCAATTACATTGCATAGCACTTGAAAGAAAGATCAGGTTGCTGCAAGACTAATTGCATAGTTGTGAGCAGAACTCGGTAGATCCCATTAAGATCGACAGATCATCTACTGTAGGAGCTTGAAGTGTACTCCCTAGGATAAAGATAACCACACACCAGGCTTAGATCATCTCCAGCCGCGCCCAGAACAGCCTCCCAGGCGATTTTTTTGCGCCGGCGCCGAAAAAACAGCCCAGTCGCGCCCCCAAGACGCCAAATTCCGCTGGCTCGGCCTGTTTTTGTGCCCGGTGATCGCAGGCCGAACCCGGCGCACTGGGGGCGCTCGGGGGCTCCGGCGCAAGAGAAAAGCATTCCTGGGGCCACATTGGCAGGCGAAAAGTCAAGCCACCCGTCCAGATTCGCCTCCTACCCCCCGCGCTCGGCCGCCACCCTGCGCCACCCTGCTGATCCTGGTGCCGTCCACCACCCACCGCAGCTAGGTAGACCATCTCCCGCTGGGAAAAAGAAGGGGTTTCGCTAAGGCATCCTGTTCGCCGCCGTCCGGGCAACTTTTCCGCCATTCCGGCCGCGTAGGGTTTGTACACCGGCGGGCTTGCGCCCCACCTCGCCCGCAAGGTGTTCCGTGAATTGCCCGGCCCGGCGATGGAATCCGAAGATGAGGAGGCGCTCGCAGCGTTGCTGGAGGAGGAAGCCGAAGCCGATGTCCAGGAGCAGGAGCATCTCATGGTGCTCACTGCCCTCACCGGCCTGCTCGCAAGCAGTGAAAATCCACGGCGAGGTGGCTCGGCGCTTGGGCGGGTGAAAGCAAAGAACCAGTATCGTCTGGAAGGCTACTGCATGCTCTACTCGAACTACTTCGTCGATGCTCCATTGCACGGTGAGAAAACATTTCGGCGCCGTTATCGGATGAGCTGAAAGCTTTTCCTCAGGATTGTGAATTCCATCCAGGAGTTCGACAGCTACTTCAAGTGCAAGATGGATTGCACTGGCACACTTGGATTTACCTCGATCCAGAAGTGCACGACAGCTATGAGGATGCTTGCATACGGAGCCCCCGGTGATTCACTCGACGACTATGGGCACATGGCCGAGTCCACCACCATTGAGTGTTTCTACAAGTTCTACAGGGAAGTGATGGCAGTGTTTGGACCGCTGTACTTGCGAATACCCAATGCGAAGACACTGCTCGGATCCTAGCACAAAATGAAGCAAGAGGATTTCCTGGGATGCTTGGAAGCATCGACTGCATGCATTGGAAATGGAAGAATTGTCCATTTGCTTGGCAGGGGTTGTACAAAGGCGCCAACAGCGGTTGCAATGTGGTACTTGAGGCAGTGGCCACACATGACCTCTGGATTTGGCACTCTTTCTTTGGGATGCCAGGAACTCACAATGACATCAACGTCCTACAGTGCTCCCCAGTCTTTGCCAAGCTTGTTGAAGGTCATTCTCCTTCGGTGAACTTCGAGGTCAATGGGCGACAGCACAACAAGGGGTACTATCTAGCTGATGGCATCTATCCGAGATGGTGGACATTTGTGAAGACCAACTCAAACCCTGCGCCAGGAGGCAAGAACGCCTGGTTTGCGAAGGTTCAGGAGGCTTACAGAAAGGATGTCAAGCGGGCATTTCGTGTGCTCCAATCTCGATTTGCTGTTGTCCGGTTCCCTGCTCTGACCTGGTCGAAAGATCAAATGTGGGAGATCATGACTTCCTGTCTCATCTTGCACAACATGATCATTGAGAGCGAGTAGGAAAAGCCAGTGTTTGACACTGGACCATATTGCAAGCAGGGTCCTCTTGCCCAAGTTGATCACAAGCTACCGGCAAACTGGACTGACTACCTCAATATGTGTCAGGAGATCCGAGACCCACAGGTGCATCAAGAACTGCAACACGATCTGGTGGAGCACCTATGGAGGCTCAAGGGCGAGGCCGGGAATGACGTATGATGAAACTTGAATTTTTATTTGTTAAACTATATAATTTGTATTGAACTATTTGTTGAACTATTTGATTTATGTGATGAAACACGCCGAACAATGCCTAACTATGTGACAAACTAATTGATTTCTATTTGTATGCGAAAATTCAAGCCAAAACACACCGAATATGGGCCGATTCACGTAGATATCAAGCGGTTTTTGGACATAATTGGGCTGAACACTGGGCCAAAATCGGCGCCTGGGGATGACCTGAGGGGCAACAGCTGAGTGCCGAACCGCCACCATCGCCGAGTTTATCGCCGGCTCACCCCCAGGCCGCTCTTTTTCGGCGCCCTGGGGGGCCGAACGGCTGGAGATGCTCTTACTTCACAGTGGTCAGGATTCAGGCGATAGTGTCCAAGTTTGTTCACCTTCAGAGATGAAAATTTTGTTCAGTTTTTTTTTTTTTGCGGGTAAAAATTTGTTCAGGTTACATGGCATAGCTTACATATCACTCGGATGAAAGATCAAGTTGCACATCCAAATACTCCCTCCGCCCCCATCAAATAAGATGTTATTACATCCAACGTACTCACATATTAGATGTAATAACATCTTATATTATGGTATAAGTACATCCCATTGAGATCATTCGTAAGATTTGAAGCGTACACCAGCATACTAATTAAAAGTTCCCAATGGTACTAGGATAAAGAGAACCAGAACCAGGCTGGTTGATATCATCATACTACTAACCAATAACTTAAGGCGCACGATAACAGATCACTAGGATAAATATGGCCAGCGCCCAGTCTGGCATGATCACAAAGCTTCAGCAGAGCAAGTTAGGCATACATATGAGAATCTGTACACCCCTCTGTTCATAAAGCTTCAGTAGAGTAAACCCTGGTAGATTGATCACACAGGTTCAGCAGGGAAAAACCATGCCGGGCGCCACTGGCCGGCATGATGTGCCGGTGCTGCTGTCTGAGGCATCAATGGCGTGATCCTCTCATTTCGCATGTTGTACACACCAGTCGCGAAATGGACTCGAAAAATACTTTGGATGGGGATAGTCACAAATGAAGTAGATGCAATCTTCTTCAGATCCGCTGCATTCTCTAGCAGGCATAGACTTGGAGCCATGCTGGCCAATAAAGAGAGCACCCAACTCACTGATCCTTCTCCATCGGCAAGGGTTGGAGCCCAAGTCTGCCTCGAGGACAACAAACCCACCAGTCTGCATATTTTCAAACACATAATCCCTAGAGAGAGGGCCTATGTGACGAATAAATCGTCTAACCATCAACAGTCTACCACCACATTCAACTAGATATAACCTGTATGTACACACTTCCTCTCTGGGAATGCATTCTGGTCCTCCACGACAGTCACCCAAAGACTCAATTACGCATTTGATCTTCGGCTTACTACCAAGGTTGTTGCGAAACTTAAGGCTGAAGAGCTTGCCAAAGACAGACACCGCGTACAACTTTCCATCAAAGAAGGCAACATCAAATAGGTGCGGCAATGGCTTCCTATTGCCCTGTACCATGTAAGTGGCAATCGGTGGCTGGCTAATGCAAAGTGTACCATTGCCACCATCCTTGGTCAATGCCGCAATGAGGGAATCAGGTGATATGTCCAGGGCTGAGGGTGTGACCAACTTGTACAAAAGTTGCTTAGGATCAGATTCATAATGCGCCTCACGCCGCCAAACTGCGACCAGATTAGGAAGCTCGAACGTGGTCTTGGAGAAAGGGTTCATCAACGTGCATGTGTCATCACTGCTCATGAGGAATAACCAGTTGTCGATGGCACCACAACATCTAGCACCATCTGGTATAGGCATGCGGTGAACCTCGCCTCCTGGGATGCTGAAGAAGGTACCATCAGGAAGGGTGAGCCACGGGAATGGGATGGGAAGCTGTTGCAGCAGACCATTAGAGCGCCATGGGTGACAGACTGCTCTCAGACGAACACGGTCAGCTAGCGAAGGGAGGCGCTTGAGGACAAGGCCCAGGAGTTCCGGCGGAAGATCTGACCAAGGTCCATACCGCGCAGCCTCCATCGTGCAAAGTCTACAAGGGAAGAAATAGGATTCATGGTTAAACAGAGTAAAAGCTGCAACTAGAGATGCTTAGGGCATGCACAATGGTGCTATCTTAGGAGTGCCATGTAGGATAAATGATGAGGTGGAGGAGAGAGAACTCATAAGAAAAGGCTTGTCTTCTCTTATTTAGGAATGACTAGTTATTAAAGACAAGGCTAAGAGATGACCCATTGTAGACATTTTTCTTGTCAACTCTAAATTAAAATGCAAGACTTAAGATAAGATAATCTCATCAACCATTGTACATGCCCTTATTGTAGAATTATAAGACCAAAGGCCATTAGCTCAATTTTATAAAAAAGGCTGAAGTTCAGAGCATAATGAAAATACGAAGATGCGGCAGAACCCATAAATCCACCAGAGAGAAAGGAAGTAGCAAAACCAAATTTGCTGTACCACCTAACCGGGCACTACATATGAATGCTTCTTGCACTTGGTAACAACAGCTGCAGAAAGTAGTAGCCCCAATTAAGCTTAGACAGTACGCAGAGCATGTTTTTCCAGAGAATCAGGTGCATCACTAATAAAATACAGAAAAGAAGACTTTTGTTTGTCGTCCTCTGGTTTAAAACACCAACAGGAGCAGAGTATGGCAAGCTGTAAAAGAAATGTTTTCTTGCAATGGCCCAGCATCAGCGACCAGTGACCATTTCCATTTCTGCTTAGATGAAAAGGGCTGATGGAAAATTACTGGACATTTGTTGTTTGTTGCTTGTATAGCAGATCAAAATTAACTCCATTGCCAAGCTCAGATGAACTAAAAGAACACAGATTCCGATGAGGCAAAGTGCTAGCAATTTTGGGCCATCTGCTTTGGAACGGACATTTGTTGTTCGTACTGTAAAACAGGCTGAAACGGTGGCAGGTCTGCTGTCTGCATCGGAACCGAGTAGACATTCCTATTCCTAACCATTTGTACCCGGCGTAATAGATAGATCTACTAAAAGGAACGCATTTTGGCCAGGTAAAGTAGCAATCCGCAAACACTTCAGGTAAAAACTGCAGTACCAAGCACAGATGATAGATATAGATCTACTGAAAGAAAGAAACAATGTTGGCCGGGCAGAGCCTCGATCGATCTGTCCTAACTCCTGGTAGACAATGCGCAGATGGGGGAGCTCACCGCGGACGAGTCTTGAGCGCCTTGTGCGAAAGGGGAAGAGGAGGAAGGCCGGGGGACGGAGTCGAGCACCGGCAGCTGGATCGGGAATCTCCGGGCGACGCTCACATCAGCGAGGAGCTAGGGCTCACAACCTAGCTGTGGATTGGGGAGAATAAGGGGAACAGGAACAGGAGATGGCATGGAGAGCTGGGTTTGCCTTTTCCATCTCAGGTACGCATTTTTTCTTTTGACAAAAGTATGTTGTTGGTACTCAAGTTAACCAAAAGTATAGACTAGGCCCCATAATTTTTTTTTATACATTTGGTCCTTCAAGTATCAAAACCAGATAAGCTTGGTCCAAAATTTTAAGCACATTGACCGGGTTTGACCTTGTTGACCAGGTTTGACCGGTGAACAACAAATTAAGAAAATAGCAATAAAATCTGAAATTTTGTGGCAACCAAGATGTTTGGGTGCTCTAGGTGCGTGAAAATTTGTTTGGGCGTTTCGACATTCGAGGGAGGTTTTTTTTTTGCTAGAGCTCCAAGGATGTTATTTAACCATAAAATTTTACACGCACCTTGTGCACCAAAGCATGTTGGTTGTCACGACATTTCAGATTTATTTTGAATTTGTTTGCTATTTTTTTGAATTTACTGTTCATCGGTTAAACCTGGTCAACGTGGTCAAATCCCGGTCAATGTGCTCAAAATCTGGTTTTGGGGTAAGCTTATCCGGTTTTGAGACATGAAGGACCAAATGTATACCAATTTTTTTTGAGGGACCAAGTCTATACTTTTGGAAAACTTGAGGGACTAAAAACATACTTTCTCTTTTTTTCTGTTGAAGAAATGTTTTGCTTTACAGTGTCCAAGGAAATAGCTATTTGTTTTACAATCAATTCGAATAAAAGGATATTTTGGTCCATCAATTCTAATCGTCCGATCAAATCTAGATCTATCTCCCTTTAAGAGGGTTTACAACCGGACTTCACAAATGCAGACCCTTGTAGGTTTGCGGATGTGTCGATGCATGTCTGTGGACAGCGCCTATCCGCCCCTCAAATGTCTCATTTGTAAATACATCCTCATTTTTTTAAACCCCAAATCCATGCAAACACATACACACCGATCATTAAACACAACCAATTAATAGCGTACCCAAATAAAAATTATTTGTACATAAAAATACATGGTTCAAACATAAAATTTGTTCATAGTGCATGATTGAAACATAGAATACATAGTTCCTTGATTTCGAAGTTGCATAAGATCATCGAGAAGTTGCATGTGCACGTGTTCATCTCGAAGTTGTCGTTGCATCTCTAGAAAATTGACAAAATGCTCCACATCTTGTTCCCGAGGTGGACATGAATTCTGAACTTCTCAAGATCATGCATACGGGCTTCATGCACTCTGACTGCCCTTTACAAATCCTTCCTAGCATATTCTTACATTTGTGCAAAGAGGTATCATTTCCTACCTCGGAGATTAGATATAGTCTTCGCAAACGCCATCTATTGAGAATAGATACAATTGGCAAGGTAGTACCCTAATTTGTAGTTGTGTCCGTTGATAGTGTAGATGCATGCCAGAGTATCCTCACCACAAAGTCTATTGAACAAAGGCGTGCCAAAGAAATATGCAAGTCCTTTGATGCCACTCCTTCAAGTATGTTGGTGGTCCCTTTGGTGTGAGCTTGGTAATGCATGGGCAAACCTTTCAAGCTGTTCTTTCATTGTCAATGCATGAAATCGACTGAATTGAGCATACCTGGGAATCCCCATGCTTCAATTGCAAACAATTTTTCTGTGTCCTCCGACTTACATCCATTCTTCCTCCTATAAATTTCAAATTTTGTGAAACCCTTCGCAAGTTTTTTTTGAGTTTTTCCACTACCGCAAGCTTCTGTTCCAAGGAGATCCAATCTGGAGGCATGTTCCGTTACTCTGCTGAAGGAAGAATCCATTGTCGGAGGCTTCTTCATCAACCTTGTTGTCTCCATGACCATGTATGAGTAGTTCCCTTAGGACCTTAGGGTCCATAGCAGTAGCTCTCTGTGACGCCCGGGTAATTATGCTACAGTAATCCCCACTAATGTTGCCACGTCACCTCGGTTACTGTGGATAAACTCGCGTTAGTTCGAAACCGGTTCGAATTCAAAATCAAAACAAAAGCAAAGATAAAAGGTTTCAAAACAAAGACTAAAAATGTTCGGGGGTTGTCTAAAATAGCTAACCTAATTATGGTGGGGTGCACTAATTTTGGTAAAATGCTTTGGCATTTTAAGTAAACTAAAAACAGAAAAGAGAAATAATAAAAGAAAAAGGAAAGACAAAAAAGGGGGGGAAGGGAAAACCCCTGGCCCATTCCCCCTGGCCCATTCCCCCTCCCCACTTGGCCCCTCCCCCCCTGGCCCATTCCCCCC
>NC_041386.1:657195419-657202771 GCF_002162155.2 Triticum dicoccoides | reverse complement strand
CGTTCCCTCTTGGCCGTGCCTTGCCTCGACCTTGCGCCGGCGACCGTTGGCCGGCGCCCCACTGTGCCCCGGTGGCCTGCGCCGACCGCCCTCGCCGCGCCCACGGCCACGCCTCCCCGGTGCTCCTGGTGCCCCGCTGCGGCAACCCCGCCGTGGCCACGGCCACGCCCCGCCCCGGGCAGGCTAAGGGCTCCCTGTCGCCCTGGCCGGTTGTCCGCTCCAGCGCCCGAACCCACCGAACCCGTTTGGCCCTGGGCCAATGACATGGGGGCCCCACCCCCCTAAAAAGAACGGTTTTTATTAAGACAAAAATAAAAATAAAATGAAAATGAATTAAAACTAATTAACTAATTAGTTAATTAATTAATTAATTAAGTATTTAATTAATCTAATTAATTCTGTTTAATTAACCCTAACCACTAATTAACCTAATTAACTAAGCTTAATTAACTTTGATTAGGCTAATTAAGTTAATAGAGTATGACGAACGGGACCCACATGTCAGGGTTGACTCAGTCAACCCCTGTTGACTGCTGACGTCATTAATACATTTTTTCGAATTAATTAAATAAATAATTAAATTTCAGAAATTAATAAAATCTTTAGAAAATCATATCTTTTAATCCGTAACTCGGATTAAAATGTTTTCAACATGAAAGTTGCTCAGAACGACGAGACGATGTCGGATACGCAGTCCGTTTGTCCGCCACACACCCCTAACCTATCGAACTCGCAACTTTTCCCCTCCGGTTCATCTGTCCGAAAACGCGAAACACCGGGAATACTTTTCCGGATGTTTCCCCCCTTCGTCGGTATCACCTACTACCGCGATTGGGCGCACCTAGCATCGTTACTTGTCATGTCATGCATTGTTATGCAGTTGTTTGCATTGTATTCATTGCTCCTTCCCCCTCTTCTCTCCCGTAGACTACGAGACCGACGCTGCTGCTGCCCAGTTCGACTACGGAGTTGACGACCCCTCTCTCTTGCCAGAGCAACCAGGCAAGCCCCCCCCTTGATCACCAGATATCGCCTACTCTTCTCTATACTGCTTGCATTAGAGTAGTGTAGCATGTTACTGCTTTCCGTTAATCCTATTCTGATGCATAGCCTGTCATTGCTGCTACAGTCATTGATACCTTACCCGCAATCCTAAATGCTTAGTATAGGATGCTAGTGTTCCATCAGTGGCCCTATACTCTTGTCTGTCTGCCATGCTATACTACTGGGCTGTGATCACTTCGGGAGGTGATCACGGGCATATACTATATACTTTACACCGTTACATTACCTGTGATACTGTTCGGAGTTGGGGGGCTGAAAGGACAGGCGGCTCCATCCCGGTAGAGGTGGGCCTGGGTTCCCGACGGTCCCCGACGGTTACTTTGTGGCGGAGCGACAGGGCAGGTTGAGACCACCTAGGAGACAGGTGGGCCTGGCCTTGTTCGGCATGCGCGGATACTTAACACGCTTAACGAGATCTTGGTATTTGATCTGAGTCGGCTACGAGCCTATACGCACTAACCATCTACGTGGGAGTAGTTATGGGTACCCCGACGTCGTGGTATCAGCCGAAGCACTTCAGACGTCAGCGACGGAGCGGCGCGCGCCGGATTGGAACGTAAGCCTGCTCTTGTATTAAGGGGGCTAGTTCTGCTTCCGGCCGCCCTCGCAACGTGCAGGTGTGCTATGGGCGATGGGCCCAGACCCCTGTGCGCTTAGGTTTAGACCGGCGTGCTGGCCTCTCTGCTTTGCCTAGGTGGGGCTGCGACGTGTTGATCTTCCGAGGCCGGGCATGACCCAGGAAAGTGTGTCCGGCCAAATGGGATCAAGCGTGTTGGGTTATGTGGTGCACCCCTGCAGGGAAGTTAATCTATTCGAATAGCCGTGATCTTCGGTAACAGGACGACTTGGAGTTGTACCTTGACCTTATGACAACTAGAACCGGATACTTAATAAAACACACCCTTCCAAGTGCCAGATACAACCGGTGGTCGCTCTCTCTCAGGGATACGAGGAGGGGATCGCCGGGTAGGATTATGCTACTGGAGATGCTACTTGGAGATGCTACTTGGAGATGCTACTTGGAGGACTTCAATCTACTCTCTTTTACTTGATGCAAGACGGAGGCTGCCAGAAGCGTAGTCTTCGACAGGATTAGCTATCCCCCTCTTATTCTGGCTTTCTGCAGTTCAGTCCACTGATATGGCCTTCTTACACATATACCCATGCATATGTAGTGTAGTTCCTTGCTTGCGAGTACTTTGGATGAGTACTCACGGTTGCTTTCTCCCCCCTTTTTCCCCTTTCCTTTCTTTCTGGTTGTCGCAACCAGATGCTGGAGCCCTGGAGCCAGACGCCACCGTCGACGACGACCCCTACTACACCGGAGGTGCCCCTACTACGTGCAGCCCGCTGGCGACGACCTGGAGTAGTTTAGGAGGATCCCAGACAGGAGGCCTGCGCCTCTTTCGATCTGTATCCCAGTTTGTGCTAGCCATCTTATGGCAACTTGTTTAACTTATGTCTGTACTCAGATATTGTTGCTTCCGCTGACTTGTCTATGATCGAGCACTTGTATTCGAGCCCTTGAGGCCCCTGGCTTGTATTATGATGCTTGTATGACTTATTTATGTTTTAGAGTTGTGTTGTGATATCTTCCCGTGAGTCCCTGATCTTGATCGTACACGTTTGCGTGCATGATTAGTGTACGATCAAATCGGGGGCGTCACAAGTTGGTATCAGAGCCGACTGCCTGTAGGAATCCCCCTTTCCAACTCCTTGGCTGAAGTCGAGTCTAGTCGTTGAAAAACTTTTACTAACATGGCTGTGTGGCCCGTGGGCCCACGTCGCCATCGGGTGGTAGTAGGATCTTTTATTCCTCGACCTATACTCTGGGACTCTGACATCTCTTCTATTCGGGTTAAATGAATTTTACTAAATCTAACATTAGGATCTCGTTATCATTTTCACCCGGAGAGCCCCTTATTATTGATGATCGTCTGCTGCACCAGAAGATTCCGAAGATACTCTACGATGTGCTCTCGAGACTATGTGCCATCGCTTTTGCAATTCACTTCCATCGATAAATCCCTTTGGATAACTACTTACACCTATCGTTCATATTGTCATCCCAGTGTTCTTGTTATTACAAGATACCCGAAGTTTTCTCTATTGTTTCGAGAATACTTCGTGCCTACTGCCTAGCAGTTCTTTGCCACATGAATACCCCTTCGAATAAATCCTCGCACTTGTCGAGTATCCGCTCATCCCTAGTTGTTCATGTGTTTCACAAGAGTCTTCGAAATAATATTCGATCTTCCGAAAATCCTTTGGGGCCTTAGGCTCTTGAAATTCTTGCTTGCTTGCATTATGGATAATCCCATAAGTCTCATAGTCATATTGACATTCCTTGTCATTACCATTTTGAGTCTGTTGACTCAATATGTTTGCGAATACACGCAATCATCATTGATCCTTATAAATTACTTTTCCGGCTGAGCTTCCATTCTTTTAACTGGAATTGGTTCTCGATCAATCCAATTGTCGTTGATTGTACCCTAAGGCTATTCAACTTATCCATCCCTAATCAGAGCATTGCTTCTGATCCCTTGATTTGGAAATCATAATTCCTTTGCATTTGACAATTGAGTTAGTCAGTTGTTTCTATAATCTGATCTCCTTGCATTCTTCTTCCTCTAGTTGAGTACCGATACTCGTAATAGATCCTTTGTGGACCATCAAGTCCTTTGTTGGATTGTTATCCGACAGTGTCCTTCACATTTGATCACTTTATGAGTTCTTCCCCTGATACATAATGCCTTTGTTAAGTTGTATCATCTGCTTGGCCAACCATGCTCTGCTTTCGGGCTTGTGTTATTTACTCTTGAAACTTGTGGTATATGTTTCTAAGAAGCCCCTATGGGTTGAACATATGCCTTCTCTAAACCGTGTGAACCCGAAAGTTTTCACGAGTCATACTCTTCCGGTGCTTCACCAGATAAAATTTCAACACTGCAACTCCATCGAACGTGAGAAGTGAATGAAAGGTTATGCATTGGAGAAGTGGGAGTCGAACTTGAACTTGTGTTCATGCCCATGGACACGATGTAGATCTTATCATTAAAGCTTCTCTTAAATAAATTATTCCTTTGGTAGAAGTTCATCCTATATCTAGGATCTGGCCTTTTGCAACCATGGTTCCGACCATGATTGTTCTTCTTTGATCTCATTTCTCGGACAAGTTAAAACAATTGTATTCTATGGATCAATACACCAGTCCAACCTTTACTTTGATCTTGTGTCGAGTATTACCCCACTGGTATCCCGAGATTATCATGGAACTGCATAACTTTTTATGAGTTCTTCACCAAGTGCTACCTTCCCACTGATTCCAATTTTCGCGGGCTCTGAGTTATTGAACACTCAAAGACACCGATAACTGAACCGAGTCCGCTCTACGGTTCAACAACTCTTCAGTAAGCTTCTATAAGTACGAGTTTGTACCCGATCACGCCATTCCTAGCCTGTTTGGCTATATCATTGTCGTGACGATCCTAACGGTGCTACCTGGTCCTTATTCTCGGAGCACCAATTTTCGACGATGAACTAACCTTACGTCGATCCTCATCGTCATATCATTTCGCCTTGAACAATAAGCTTGGTTTCGAGTTTGTGTCGTACCCTTGGTTCCAATAACCTTTCACTTCATCATTGTTTGACTTGATGTCATCGTCGATCGATTACATCTTCGTGAAATCTCTCGACAAATGTGTCGTGATCATCATCATCATTCCGAGCTCTTCCAGGAATTCAATTGAATTCATAATGGGTAATACCATCCTTGCCCCTCGATGATTCCTGTTCTCATCGACCACCTTATTGCCTTCCGTTCAACACAACTTGTTCGTGTTTTATGTAAACCTTGAGATCACTGCTACCCAGCAGTTGATCTTCCTTACCTCGGAAGTATTACCATCTCTTTTTGTCAAGAATGTGGTGAGAATTTCACCACCTCTTAATAACTCTTGATATCATAATACTTCTTGCCATCTTCGTTCATTCCTTGGTCCCCGTATTGTTTTCAACCGGAATACCGACAATGGAGCTATGACATGTGAATTCAAAACTTCTAACAACCCTATTGCTTTGAAGTGAATGGGCGATAGTTCATTCTAAGTCCTTCGCTAATTGAATCACCATTCTAACATTGGTCGTGCAACCCAACCCGTACTTCGGGCGCACCCTTCAACCAGTGTTTAATTGTGTATGTTTTCCTCGAGCATACTTCCTTATATCATTTGATCTAACAAATGTTATCCCATTGTTCACTTAATGGTGGAAATCCATCTTTTGGGAATCTCGGTGAATTGCCGTTGAGTTCACCAGACACCTCCTTGTCCTCTCCTTGGTTTAATGGTGAACTATTGCTTCAGAAACCCGCTCCCATAGTTCATTTCCCGAGAAGCTTGCAATGCCATTTCAACGATTTGTGTTGCGCCTTTTCTTCTCAGACATCCTGAATCTCAGGTATCCTGACACCAATCGGATCTGAATCTCGGTCAGATATGATGGTTGGGACACCTTTCCAAGAGTTATGATGTTGATCCTTTGATGACCCGCTAACATGATGTCATGCCTAGCACCCCCCCCCCCCGGCTGGAGGACCTATCAATATAGATTCCTTTTCAGCAAGGTTATCCATTCATCCATGAGGAAATTGTAAGACTTATTCTACAAGTTATTCCAGATGGATCCTTCGTGATTCCAAAGTCTGATCTTCACCTGAAGGCCATGTCAATGCTATCTCGAAGCATGTCTGCGATACTCTGATTTTCAACAAGAACATCCGAAGCCCAATGCTAAATGTTTCTTGCTCAATTATCCGAACACCGTTGTATGGGTAATGTCATGAAATTTCTCTCCCCTTACCTAAAAGGTTTTCTACATTTTATCCTGTCATGGATATCATGCTCTGCTTATCCTTGGGAAGGATATACCCCCGAAATATGTGTTTAAACACATTTTTCCTTTCCATTGTTCTGTTTAACCTAATGATCACATTTTCCTTTCCATGGGTCTGTTTGACCCTTCTTGTGACCTATATAATCTAAGCAGCGATAATCCCCTGCTTAGGTAAGCACCTCGTTGTACCACTCTGTAAGTAAGACCCTATTACTATTGTTGATGACATTCCAGTAACCACCGATGGACGAGAACCTTGCCTATTGGTCCGCCTCGTTCAACGAGCAGGAAAATGGTTCTCTTCGTCCCTCGCCCTTGGTACCTATGTTGTTGCCGACATGACCCTCAGACTCTCCTCTAACATGCCTTGCTTACATGATCGTGCAAGATGTCACCAACCTTCTACTTTTAACCACATGGTGGGCCCATAACCCACAGTTTCACAGGATCGAAACCTGACTCTCCTGTACACCCCCTGTTCCCAAAGTTATTCCTCACGCTTGACTTTGTATGTAATTCACGGGCCACTTGCCTGTAGATCTATTCTGGTATCGGACGCAATACTTATACCCGTTGCTCTGAACCCTTTCGCACCCTGCTTCAGGCAATGAACGATTGCCTATCCGCTTGAAACTTCTTATCGCCCTGTCTTACTTTGCTCTCGATGTGTGTCGTTTGTTCAACTCGCGAGTTACTCATAAGTTCATTCTGGGGATACCCCCAGATGATTTTCACTTATAACATCCTTGCATTGTAGAGCTACCCCTTACCTATTCGTAAGTACGATGGAGTTCACGAAGAAATGGTGGCGAGTTTATCATGATGCATCAGAATAAAGGATTGAAGACATCAATGAAAGGAACTAACTTCGTCGAGAAGATCCGTTAGAATATCGTAACCAGAACTTTCCCCTTACTTCCCTCTTAAATCTCGGGACGAGATTTCTTGTAGTGGAGGAGAATTGTGACGCCCGGGTAATTATGCTACAGTAATCCCCACTAATGTTGCCACGTCACCTCGGTTACTGTGGATAAACTCGCGTTAGTTCAAAACCGGTTTAAATTCAAAATCAAAACAAAAGCAAAGATAAAAGGTTTCAAAACAAAGACTAAAAATGTTCGGGGGTTGTCTAAAATAGCTAACCTAATTATGGTGGGGTGCACTAATTTTGGTAAAATGCTTTGGCATTTTAAGTAAACTAAAAACAGAAAAGAGAAATAATAAAAGAAAAAGGAAAGACAAAAAAGGGGGGAAGGGAAAACCCCTGGCCCATTCCCCCTCCCCACTTGGCCCCTCCCCCCCCTGGCCCATTCCCCCCTGGCCCGGCCCAGCGCCGGTCGCTTATCCCCTCACCCCCCCGCGGCAAACCCTAGCCGCCCCACACTTCC
>NC_041386.1:657156896-657194891 GCF_002162155.2 Triticum dicoccoides | reverse complement strand
CCCTCCCGGCCACCGAACCCCCGGGTCCCTATCCTCTCCTCTTCCCGAACGGCGCCGTCGCCGGAGCTCCGTCTCCGGCGACCCGAACCTCGCCCTCGTTTCCCCCCCGGTCACCGGACCGCTCGACCCTCCGTCTTGGGCGCCGCTAGCCCCGGTTGCGGCCCCGTTCCCTCTTGGCCGTGCCTTGCCTCGACCTTGCGCCGGCGACCGTTGGCCGGCGCCCCACTGTGCCCCGGTGGCCTGCGCCGACCGCCCTCGCCGCGCCCACGGCCACGCCTCCCCGGTGCTCCTGGTGCCCCGCTGCGGCAACCCCGCCGTGGCCACGGCCACGCCCCGCCCCGGGCAGGCTACGGGCTCCCTGTCGCCCTGGCCGGTTGTCCGCTCCAGCGCCCGAACCCACCGAACCCGTTTGGCCCTGGGCCAATGACATGGGGGCCCCACCCCCCTAAAAAGAACGGTTTATTAAAACAAAAATAAAAATAAAATGAAAATGAATTAAAACTAATTAACTAATTAGTTAATTAATTAATTCATTAAGTATTTAATTAATCTAATTAATTCTGTTTAATTAACCCTAACCACTAATTAACCTAATTAACTAAGGTTAATTAACTTTGATTAGGCTAATTAAGTTAATAGAGTATGACGAACGGGACCCACATGTCAGGGTTGACTCAGTCAACCCCTGTTGACTGCTGACGTCAGCATGACATCATGCTGACGTCATTAATACATTTTTTCGAATTAATTAAATAAATAATTAAATTTCAGAAATTAATAAAATCTTTAGAAAATCATATCTTTTAATCCGTAACTCGGATTAAAATGTTTTCAACATGAAAGTTGCTCAGAACGACGAGACGATGTCGGATACGCAGTCCGTTCGTCCGCCACACACCCCTAACCTATCGAACTCGCAACTTTTCCCCTCCGGTTCATCTGTCCGAAAACGCGAAACACCGGGAATACTTTTCCGGATGTTTCCCCCCTTCGTCGGTATCACCTACTACCGCGATTGGGCGCACCTAGCATCGTTACTTGTCATGTCATGCATCGTTATGCAGTTGTTTGCATTGTATTCATTGCTCCTTCCCCCTCTTCTCTCCCGTAGACTACGAGACCGACGCTGCTGCTGCCCAGTTCGACTACGGAGTTGACGACCCCTCTCTCTTGCCAGAGCAACCAGGCAAGCCCCCCCCTTGATCACCAGATATCGCCTACTCTTCTCTATACTGCTTGCATTAGAGTAGTGTAGCATGTTACTGCTTTCCGTTAATCCTATTCTGATGCATAGCCTGTCATTGCTGCTACAGTCATTGATACCTTACCCGCAATCCTAAATGCTTAGTATAGGATGCTAGTGTTCCATCAGTGGCCCTATACTCTTGTCTGTCTGCCATGCTATACTACTGGGCTGTGATCACTTCGGGAGGTGATCACGGGCATATACTATATACTTTACACCGTTACATTACCTGTGATACTGTTCGGAGTTGGGGGGCTGAAAGGACAGGTGGCTCCATCCCGGTAGAGGTGGGCTTGGGTTCCCGACGGTCCCCGACGGTTACTTTGTGGCGGAGCGACAGGGCAGGTTGAGACCACCTAGGAGACAGGTGGGCCTGGCCTTGTTCGGCATTCGCGGATACTTAACACGCTTAACGAGATCTTGGTATTTGATCTGAGTCGGCTACGAGCCTATACGCACTAACCATCTACGTGGGAGTAGTTATGGGTATCCCGACGTCGTGGTATCAGCCGAAGCACTTCAGACGTCAGCGACGGAGCGGCGCGCGCCGGATTGGAACGTAAGCCTGCTCTTGTATTAAGGGGGCTAGTTCTGCTTCCGGCCGCCCTCGCAACGTGCAGGTGTGCTATGGGCGATGGGCCCAGACCCCTGTGCGCTTAGGTTTAGACCGGCGTGCTGGCCTCTCTGCTTTGGCTAGGTGGGGCTGCGACGTGTTGATCTTCCGAGGCCGGGCATGACCCAGGAAATTGTGTCCGGCCAAATGGGATCAAGCGTGTTGGGTTATGTGGTGCACCCCTGCAGGGAAGTTAATCTATTCGAATAGCCGTGATCTTCGGTAACAGGACGACTTGGAGTTGTACCTTGACCTTATGACAACTAGAACCGGATACTTAATAAAACACACCCTTCCAAGTGCCAGATACAACCGGTGGTCGCTCTCTCTCAGGGATATGAGGAGGGGATCGCCGGGTAGGATTATGCTACTGGAGATGCTACTTGGAGATGCTACTTAGAGATGCTACTTGGAGGACTTCAATCTACTCTCTTTTACTTGATGCAAGACGGAGGCTGCCAGAAGGGTAGTCTTCGACAGGATTAGCTATCCCCCTCTTATTCTGGCTTTCTGCAGTTCAGTCCACTGATATGGCCTTCTTACACATATACCCATGCATATGTAGTGTAGTTCCTTGCTTGCGAGTACTTTGGATGAGTACTCACGGTTGCTTTCTCCCCCCCTTTTTCCCCTTTCCTTTCTTTCTGGTTGTCGCAACCAGATGCTGGAGCCCTGGAGCCAGACGCCACCGTCGACGACGACCCCTACTACACCGGAGGTGCCCCTACTACGTGCAGCCCGCTGGCGACGACCTGGAGTAGTTTAGGAGGATCCCAGGCAGGAGGCCTGCGCCTCTTTCGATCTGTATCCCAGTTTGTGCTAGCCATCTTATGGCAACTTGTTTAACTTATGTCTGTACTCAGATATTGTTGCTTCCGCTGACTTGTCTATGATCGAGCACTTGTATTCAAGCCCTCGAGGCCCCTGGCTTGTATTATGATGCTTGTATGACTTATTTATGTTTTAGAGTTGTGTTGTGATATCTTCCCGTGAGTCCCTGATCTTGATCGTACACGTTTGCGTGCATGATTAGTGTACGATCAAATCGGGGGCGTCACACACACTCTCTCTCTCTCTCTCTCTCTCATTTTCAACACCAATTTCCCGCGAGCTGCCTCACATGATCCAGATTAATTTGATGTAATTCATGGATGTGTTTGATGGGATATGATGAATTGCCGCTTTATGATCATATGGTTCATTGAATCCAATTGAATCCTTTGAGGGTTTCTTGTTGTATAAAAATGATCCTTTAGAGGAAGGCCAAATCTTATCAGTGTTTGCACTGTTGCAGTGATTTTATTTGGTTTTCTCCTTTCCCTTTTCTTTTCTGTCAGTTTTCTTTGTTTCTTTGTCGGTTTTCTTAGTGAAGTAAATATGCACTAGAGGCAATAATAAAGTTACTATTTATTTCCTTATTTCATGATAAATGTTTATTAATTAGGCTAGAATTGTATTAATTGGAAACTTAGTACATGTGTGAATACATAGACAAAACACATTGTCCCTGGTATGCCTCTACTTGACTAGCTCGTTAATCAAAGATGGTTATGTTTTCTAACCATAAACATGTGTTGTCATTTGATGAACGAGATCACATCATTAGGAGAATAATGTGATGGATATGACCCATCCGTTAGCTTAGCATTATGATCGTTACAGTTTCATTGCTACTGCTTTCTTCATGACTTATACAAGTTCCTTGGACTATGAGATTATGCAACTCCCGAATACTGGAGGAACACTTTGTGTGCTACCAAACTTCACAACGTAAATGGGTGACTATAAAGGTACTCTACAGGTGTCTCCGAAGGTGTTTGTTGGGTTGGCATAGATTGAGATTAGGATTTGTCACTTCGTGTTTTGGAGAGGTATCTCTGGGCCCTCTTGGTAGTACTCATCACTATAAGCCTTGCAAGCATTGTAACTAATGAGTTAGTTACGGGATGAAGTATTACGAAATGAGTAAAGAGACTTGCCGGTAACAAGATTGAACTAGGTATGATACCGACGATCGAATCTCGGGCAAGTAACATACCGATGACAAAGGGAACAACATATGCTGTTATGCGGTTTGACCGATAAAGATCTTCGTAGAATATGTAGGAACCAATATGAGCATCCAGGTTCCGCTATTGGTTATTGACCGGAGACGTGTCTCGGTCATGTCTACATAGTTCTCGAACCCGTAGGGTCCCCACGCTTTACGTTCGATGGCGATTGATATTATGAGTTTATGTGATTTGATGTACCGTAGGTTGTTCGGAGTCCCAAATGAGATCGCGGACATGACGAGGTGTCTCGAAATAGTCGAGACATAAAGATTGATATATTGGATGATGTTATTCGGACACCGGATGAGTTCCGGGGGTCACCGGATAAATATCAGAGTGCCGGAAGAGTTATTGGAACCACCGGAGAAGTAATGGACCTTATTGGGCCTAGGGGAGAGAGAGAGGGGCAGCCAAGGGCTGGCCGCGCGCCCCCCATGGACCTAGTCCGAATTGGACTAGGGGGAGGGGCGACGCCCCCTCCTTCCTT
This sequence comes from Triticum dicoccoides, assembly GCF_002162155.2. Taxonomy (NCBI): domain Eukaryota; kingdom Viridiplantae; phylum Streptophyta; class Magnoliopsida; order Poales; family Poaceae; genus Triticum; species Triticum dicoccoides. Next base: position 657,190,491 of record NC_041386.1, on the reverse strand, counting down.
CTCTTTCCCCTCCTTCCTTCTTCTCCTAGTTGGACTGGGAAAGGGGGGAACCTACTCCTACTTGGAGTAGGAGTCCCCCCCACCTTGGGCGCGCCCCTTGAGGCCGGCCGGCCCCCTCCACTCCTCCTTTATATACGGGGGAGGGGGGCACCCCATAGATACACACGTTGATCTTTAGTCATGTGCGGTGCCCCCTCCACAGTTTTCCACCTCGGTCATATCATCATAGTGCTTAGGCGAAGCCTTGTGCCGGTAACTTCATCATCACTGTCACCACGCCGTCGTGCTGACGGAACTCTCCCTCGGCCTCAGCTGGATCTAGAGTTTGAGGGATGTCACCAAGCTGAACATGTGCAGACCGCAGAGGTGCCGTGCGTTCGGTACTTGATCGGTTCGACTACATCAACCGCGTTAACTAAATGCTTCCACTTTCGGTCTACGAGGGTACGTGGATACACTCTCCCCTCTTGTTGCTATGCATCACCTAGATAGATCTTGCGTGATCATAGAATTTTTTTTTTTAAAATTACTGCATTCCCCAACAATGGTATCAGAGCCAGGTCTATGCGTAGATGTTATATGCATGAGTAGAACACAAAAAGTTATGGGCGATAATAGTCATACTGCTTACCAGCATGTCATACTTTGATTCGGCGGTATTGTTGGATGAAGCGGCCCGGACCGAGATTACATGACCGCGTTCATGAGACTGGTTCTACCGACGTTCTTATGCACATAGGTGGCTGGCGGGTGTCTGTTTCTCCAACTTTAGTTGAATCGAGTGTGGCTACGCCCGGTCCTTGTTGAAGGTTAAAACAACACACTTGACGAAAAATCATTGTGGTTTTGATGCGTAGGTAAGAACGGTTCTTGCTAGAAGCCGTAGCAGCCACGTAAAACTTGCAACAACATCTAACTTATTTTTGCAGGGCTTGCTGTGATGTGATATGGTCAAGGCATGATGTGATATAAATTGTTGTATGAGATGATCATGTTTTGTAACAAAGTTATCCGCAACTGGCAGGAGCCGTATGGTTGTCGCTTTATTGTATGCAATGCAATCGCCATGTAATTGTTTTCCTTTATCACTAAGCGATAACGATAGTCGTAGTAACAATAGTTGGCGAGGCAACAACGATGCTACGATGGAGATCAAGGTGTCGCGCCGGTGACGATGGAGATCATGACGATGCTTCGGTGATGGAGATCATGAGCACAAGATGATGATGGCCATATCATTTCACATATTTTGATTGCATGTGATGTTTATCTTTTATGCATCTTATTTTTCTTAGTATGGCGGTAGCATTATAAGATGACCTCTTACTAAATTTCAAGGTATAAGTGTTCTCCGTGAGTATGCACCGTTGCTACAGTCCGTCGTGCCGAGACACCATGTGATGATCGGGTGTGATAAGCTCTACGTTCACATACAACGGGTGCAAACTAGTTTTAGACACGCAGAATACTCGGGTTAAACTTGACGAGCCTAGCATATGCAAATATGGCCTCGGAACACTAAGACCGAAAGGTCGAACGTGAATCATATAGTAGATATGATCAACATGGTGATGTTCACCATTGAAAACTACTCCATCTGATGTGATGATCAGACATGGTTTAGTTGATTTGGATCACGTGATCATTTAGATGACTAGAGGGATGTCTATCTAAGTGGGAGTTCTTGAGTAATATGAATAATTGAACTTTAATTTATCATGAACTAAGTCCTGATAGTTATTTTGCATGTCTATGTTATTGTAGATCAATGCCCGTGCTATGGTTCCTTTGAATTTTAATGCGTTCCTAGAGAAAGCTAAGTTGACAGATGATGGCAGCAACTACACGGATTGGGTCCGTAACTTGAGGATTATAATCATTGCTGCATAGAAGAATTACGTCCTGGAAGCACCGTTGGGTTCCAGGCCTGCTGATGTTAAGAACGTCTGGCAGAGCAAAGCTGATGACTACTCGATAGTTTAGTGTGCCATGCTTTACAGCTTAGAATCGGGACTTCAAAGATGTTTTGAACATCATGGAGCATATGAGATGTTCCAGGAGTTGAAGTTAATATTTCAAGCAAATGCCCGAGTTGAGAGATATGAAGTCTCCAACAAGTTCTACAGCTGCAAAATTGAGGAGAATTGTTCTATCAGTGAACATATACTCAGAGTGTCCGGGTACGATAACCACTTGACTCAGCTGGGAGTTAATCTTCCTGATGATAGTGTCATTGGCAGAGTTCTTCAATCACTGCCACCAAGCTATAAAGGCTTCGTGATGAACTATAATATGCAAGGGATGAACAAGACTATTCCCGAGCTCTTCGCGATGCTAAAGGCTGCGGAGGTAGAAATCAAAAAGGAGCATCAAGTGTTGATGGTCAACAAGACCACTAGTTTCAAGAAAAAGGGCAAAGGGAAGAAGGGGAACTTCAAGAAGAACAACAAAAAAGGTTGCTGCTCAAGAGAAGAAACCCAAGTCTAGACCTAATCCTGAAACTGAGTGCTTCTACTACAAAGGGACTGGTCACTGGAAGCGGAACTACCCCAAGTATTTGGCGGATAAGAAGGATGGCAAAGTGAAAGGTATATTTGATATACATGTTATTGATGTGTATCTTACTAATGCTCGTAGTAGCGCCTGGTATTTGATACTGGTTCTGTTGCTCATATTTGCAACTCGAAATAGGGCCTATGGATTAAACGAAGATTGGCTAAGGGCGAGGTGACAATGCGCGTGGGAAATGGTTCCAAGGTCGATGTGATCGTCGTCGGCATGCTACCTCTACATCTACCATCGGGATTAGTTTTAGACCTGAATAATTGTTATTTGGTGCCAGCGTTGAGCATGAACATTATATCTGGATCTTGTCTGATGTGAGACGGTTATTCATTTAAATCAGAGAATAATGGTTGTTTTGTTTATATGAGTAATATCTTTTATGGTCATGCACCCTTGATGAGTGGTCTATTTTTGGTTAATCTCGATAGTGATGATACACATATTCATAGTATTGAAGCTAAAAGATGCAAAGTTGATAATGATAGTGCAACTTATTTGTGGCACTGCCGTTTGGGTCATATCGGTGTAAAGCGCATGAAGAAACTGCATGTTGATGGACTTTTGGAATCATTTGGTGCTTCCAAACCGTGCCTCATGGGCAAGATGACTAGAACTCCGTTCTCCAGAACAATGGAACGAGCTACTGACTTATTGGAAATAATACATACCGATGTATGCAGTCTAATGAGTGTTGAGGCTCATGGCAGGTATCATTATTTTCTTACCTTCATAGATGATTTAAGCAGATATGGTTATATCTACTTAATGAAGCATAAGTCTGAAACATTTGAAAAGTTCCAAGAATTTCAGAGTGAAGTGGAAAATCATCGTAACAAGAAAATAAAGTTTCTATGATCTGATCGTGGGGGAGAATATTTGAGTTACGAGTTTGGTCTCCATTTGAAACAACATGGGATAGTTTCACAACTAATGCCACCTGGAACACCACAGCGAAATGGTGTGTCCGAATGTTGTAACCGTAATTTATTCGATATGGTGCGATCTATGATGTCTCTTCCTGATTTACCGCTATAATTTTGGGGTTATGCTTTAGAGCGACTGCATTCACTTTAAATAGGGCACCATCAAAATCCGTTGATACGATGCCTTATGAACTGTGGTTTGGCAAGAAACCAAAGTTGCCATTTCTTAAAGTTTGGGGCTGCGATGCTTATGTGAAAAAGCTTCAACCTGATAAGCTCGAACAGAAATCGGAGAAGTGCGTCTCCATAGGATACCCAAAGGAAACTGTTGGGTACACCTGCTATCACATATCCGAAGGCAAAATCTTTGTTGCTATGAATGGATCCTTCTAGAGAAGGAGTTTCTCTCGAAAGAAGTGAGTGGGAGGAAAGTAGAACTTGATGAGGTAATTGTACCTTCTCCCTTATTGGAAAGTAGTTCATCACAGAAATCAGTTATAGTGATTCCTACACCAATTAGTGAGGAAGTTAATGATGATGATCATGAAACTTCAGCTCAATTTACTACCAAACCCTGTAGGTCTCCAGAGTAAGATCCACACCAGAGTGGTACAGTAATCCTGTTCTGGAAGTCATGTTACTAGACCATGGTGAACCAGCGAACTATGAGGAAGCAATGATGAGCCCCGATTCCGCGAAATGGCTTGAAGCCATGAAATCCGAGATGGGATCCATGTATGAGAACAAAGTGTGGACTTTGGTGGACTTGCTCGATGATCGGCAAGCCATAGAAAATAAATGGATCTTCAAGAAGAAGACCAACACAAACGGTAATGTTACTGTCTACAAAGCTTGACTTGTTGCGAAAGGTTTTCGACAAGTTCAAGGAGTTGACTACGATGAGACTTTCTCACCCGTAGTGATGCTTAAGTCTGTCCGAATCATGTTAGCAATTGCCGCATTTTAGGATTATGAAATTTGGCAAATGGATGTCAAAACTGCATTCCTGAATGGATTTCTGGAAGAAGAGTTCTATATGATGCAACCAGAAGGTTTTGTCGATCCAAAGGGTACTAACAAAGTGTGCAAGCTCCACCAATCCATTTATGGACTGTTTCAAGCCTCTCGGAGTTGGAATAAACGTTTTTTGATAGTGTGATCAAAGCATATGGTTTTATACATACTTTTGGAGAAGCTTGTATTTACAAGAAAGTGAGTGGGAGCTCTGTAGTATTTCTGATATTATATGTGGATGACATATTGTTGATTGGAAATGATATAGAATTTCTAGATAGCATAAATGGATACCTAAATAAGAGTTTTTTTATGAAAGACCTCGGAGAAGCTGCTTACATATTGGGCATCAATTGGACTTTCACAAAGCACATACCTTGATAAAGTTTTGAAGAAGTTCAAAATGGACCAGTCAAAGAAAGGGTTCTTGCCTGTGTTACAAGGTGTGGAGTTGAGTCAGACTCAATGCCCGACCACTGCAGAATATAGAGAGAAAATGAAAGTCATTCCCTATGCTTCAGCCATAGGTTCTATCATGTATGCAATGCTGTGTACCAGACCTGATGTGTGCGTTGCTATAAGCATGGAAGGGAGGTACCAAAGTAATCCCGGAGTGGAGCACTGGACAACGGTTAAGAACATCCTGAAATACATGAAAAGGACTAAGGATATGTTTCTCGTTTATGGAGGTGAAAAAGAGCTCGTCGTAAACGGTTACATCGATGCAAGCCTTGACACTGATCCGGACGACTCTAAGTCGCAAACCGGATACGTATTTTTATTGAATGGAGGAGCTGTCAGTTGGTGCAGTTCCAAGCAGAGGGTCGTGGCGGGATCTACGTGTGAAGCAGAATACATTGCTGCTTCGGAAGCAGCGAATGAAGGAGTTTGGATGAAGGAGTTCATATCCGATCTAGGTGTCATACCTAGTGCATCGGGTCCAATGAAAATCTTTTGTGACAATACTGGTGCAATTGCCTTGGCAAAGGAATCTAGATTTCACAAGAGAACCAAGCACATCAAGAGACGCTTCAATTCCATCCGTCATCAAGTGTCGGAGGGGGACATAGAGATTTGCAAGATACACACGATCTGAATGTTGTAGACCCGTTGACTAAGCCTCTTCCACTAGCAAAACATGATCAGCACCAAAGCTCCATGGGTGTTAGAATCATTACAATGTAATCTAGATTATTGACTCTAGAATCATTACTATGTAATCTAGATTATTGACTCCAAGTTATTATTTATATCCTTATTTCATGATAAATGTTTATTATTCATGCTAGAATTGTATTAACCGGAAACTTAGTATATGTGTGAATACATAGACAAAACACATTGTCCCTGGTATGCCTCTACTTGACTAGCTCGTTAATCAAAGATGGTTATGTTTCCTAACCATAGACATGTGTTGTCATTTCATGAACGAGATCACATCATTAGGAGAATGATGTGATGGACATGACCCATCCGTTAGCTTAGAATTATGATCGTTATAGTTTCATTGCTACTGCTTTCTTCATGACTTATACAAGTTCCTCAAACTATGAGATTATGCAACTCCCGAATACCGGAGGAACACTTTGTGTGCTACCAAACGTCACAACGTAAATGGGTGATTATAAAGGTGCTCTATAGGTGTCTCCAAATGTGTTTTTTGGGTTGGCACAGATCAAGATTAGGATTTTTCACTCCGTGTTTCGGAGAGGTATCTCTGGGCCCTCTCGGTAATACTCATGACTATAAGCCTTGCAAGCATTGTAACTAATGAGTTAGTTGCAGGATGAAGTATTACGGAATGAGTAAAGAGACTTGCCGGTAACGAGATTGAACTAGGTATGATGATACCGATGATCGAATCTCGGGCAAGTAACATACCAATGACAAAGGGAACAACGTATGTTGTTATGCGGTTTGACCGATAAAGATCTTCGTAGAATATGTAGCAACCAATATGAGCATCAGGTTCCGCTATTGGTTATTGACCAGAGACGTGTCTCGGTCATGTCTACATAGTTCTCGAACCCGTAGGGTCCGCACGCTTAACGTTCGATGACGCTTGGTATTATGAGTTTATGCGATTTGATGTACCGAAGGTTGTTCGGAGTACCAGATGAGATCAAAGACATGACGAGGAGTCTCGAAATGGTCGAGACACAAAGATTGATATATTGGATGATGTTATTCGGACACTGGATGAGTTCCGGGGGTCACCAGATAAATATCGGACTGCGGAAGAGTTATCGGAACCACCGCAGAAGTAATGGGCATTATTGGGCCTAGGGGGGAGAGAGAGAGAGAGGTGCAGCCAAGGGCTGGTCATGCTCCCCCATGGGCCTAGTCCAAATTGGACTAGGGGGAGGGGCGGCGCCCCCTCCTTCCTTCTCTTCCCCCCCTCCTTCCATCTTCTCCTAGTTGGACTAGGAAAGGGGGGAACCTACTCCTACTTGGAGTAGGAGTCCCCCCCTTGGCATGCCCCTTGAGGCTGGCCGGCCCCCTCCTCTCCTCCTTTATATACGGGGGAGGGGGCACCCCATAGACACACACGTTGATCTTTAGCCGTGTGCGGTGCCCCCCTCCACAGTTTTCCACCTCGGTCATATCGTCGTGGTGCTTAGTCGATGCCCTGCGCCGGTAACTTCATCATCACCGTCATCACGCCGTCGTGCTGACGGAACTCCCCCTCGGTCTCTGCTGGATCTAGAGTTCGAGGTACGTCACCGAGCTGAACGTGTGCAGATTGTGGAGGTGCCGTGCGTTCGGTACTTGATCGGTTGGATCATGAAGACGTTCGACTACATCAACCGCGTTAACTAAACGCTTCTACTTTCGGTCTACGAGCGTACGTGGACACACTTTCCCCTCTCGTTACTATGCATCACCTAGATAGATCTTGCGTGATCGTAGGAATTCTTTTGAAATTACTGCGTTCCCCAACACTTAGGGGTTTTTCCAACATATATTTAACTTTCTGTACATATTATACATTTTTTGTATATATCTAAAATATGTTTATACATGTTTAACAATTTCCAAAATACATGTGTTGAACATCTTTTGAAAATGTGGTAAGCATTTTCAAATCCACGGTGGAACATTTTTTGACTGATACAAAATATAATTTCAAACTACGTGATTTTTTTAAAATTTGTATAAACATTTTAAAATCTCACAAACATATTTCTGAAACTCGTATTTTTTGAACTAAGTGTAATGTACAATTTTTAATGGTATGAAATGTTTATTTTAAGTTATAGGACCATTTATTTACATTGAATAACTTTTTTATAAAATTTGACGTACCATATTTTGAAACATGTGAATATTTTTACGTGTTATTCAATTATTTTTGGAATGCTATCATTTAAAGAAAACCATTTTTTTTGCCCTTTGTTAACATTTTTCGGAATCATGGATTTTATTTTTGAAGTAAATTCAAGTGTTAGAATGCCTGTATTTGGAATGTTATAAAAAATATGAACAGATGTTAGAAAAAACTAACGAAAAAATAACACGTGTGTGGCCTATGGAAAACGTGTGATCGCTACACATCTTCCGAAATCACTAATTACTCCTTCCAAAGATCACTTCCACCTCCCTTGGTTGCGGCAAGTGACATGCTGGGTTTTCCTCTTTTTTGTAAATCCATTTATTGAAAATGTTTTACTTCTTAAACCATGCGTTCAAATCTCAAGCCATTTTCATCATTGGATTCCTTGCGTCGAGATCTTCAAAACTAGATCTCATGTTGATAGGTTTGACGAACTCTTCTTTCACAAAAAACTGAAAAAACAGATGGAAAAACCGAACCAAGAGCATGTTTTTTCCTTTTCTGAAAGAGGCATGACCATGCCTCTCGTGCAAGCAAATCCATGCCTCTCAGGGAAGCAAACCCGTGCTTCTCGTGAAAGGAAAAAAATATAACTTGTTTATTCGTTTCCGAGAGGCACTGCTTGCGAAAAAAAAACTCATTTTTTTTTTCTGTTTTCGAGAGGTACATCCATGCGTCTCACGAAAGCAAATCCGTGCCTCTCGTAGAAGCAAAATCATGCCTCTCACGGTAGAAATGAAAAGAAAATGCATTTTTTTCGTTTCTGAGAGGCACGACCATGCCTCTTGCGGAAGCAAATCCGTGCCTCTCGCAAAAGAAAAAAAATGCCCTTTTTCGTTTCCGAAAGGCACATCTGTGCCTCTCGACGAAGCAAATCCGTTCCTCTCATGGAAGAAAAGAAAGAGCACATTTTCACGGATTGTTTTTTGATCTTTTTTTTGTCCAAAAGTTAAGAAAAAAGGCGAAAAACCACCTAAAACGCTGAAAACACATGTGAAAAAAGAAAAAAATGGACGGAGCGCCCAGAGCACGCCAAGTGGCACGATCTCAGCCTGCACTAGGTGACCTTTGGAGAGACTCCCGAACGAGTGCTCCTTAATTAGTTTTTGTCTCCACAATTTTTTTTGTTTGTGAAAATGCTCCCTCCACGTCATTGCTTTCAAGGGGACGCTTCTAGCTAGCTGGGTCTAGCCCATTTAGCTGGTGTTGTTGGTGACGCTAGCGTTTTAGTTGCTATGAGCGAGGTATAGACTTGTCCCACCCAAACTTTACAATTGGGTAAACTCTATCTATATCTATACCTATTAATAAAAGAAATAGATATTCTTACCGTTTTGCTATTTTATAGAAATCCCCTAATATTTCTAACACTAAACAACAATACATATCAAATGTTTTTTAAATACTCATATCTTCTAAATAGTAACTCCAAATTTGACGTGTTATATATGAATTTTGATTAAAAAAATATGTGAAATCTGAACACAATGTTATTTTACCTGTTAACAATTTAAAAAATACTATCTAGACTGCAATGTTAACCAACAATGCATTATCCATCTTTTTTTCATACCGGTACTACTTTAGATTGGGGATGACCATCTCAACAAAATCAGGATTGGACATGAAATTGAAGATAAATTTCCTAGAGACACCCAATAAATAAGGACACGCGTGACAAAAAATAAGAGAAGGACCCAATAAAGATGGGATGTCTGCTATAAAAAATAAATGAGAAAATGCAGAGGAGACTCGATAAAGATGATACACTAGTAGAAAAATGGTCAAATGTGAAGCACATTAGTGCCGGTTTGTAAAAAAACCGGCACTAATGTGATCAATAGTGCCGGTTCGTGGCTGCGATCAATAGTACCGGTTCGTGTTGAGCCTTTAGTACCGGTTCGTGCCACGAATCGGTACTAAAGGGCTAGTGGCAGGCTGGCGTTAGGTCGGGTCCCCACGAGCCCCTTTAGTACCGGTTTGTGTTACCAACCGGTACTAAAGGTCTAACCTATAGGACCGGTTCGTGCCACGAACCGGTACTAAAGGGGACAAGCCTTTAGTACCGGTTCGTGCCATGAACCGGTACTAAAGGGGCCAATTTTCAAACTCTACCCCCCCTGTGTATCGCCATTTCAGTTTTGAAAAAATCAAAAGAAAATGATAAAAAATTCAAAAAATAAAATCCTTCGAGAGGTAGTTATATTACTATATCTACAAGTTAGGAAAATTTGAAAACTTAAATTTGGACATGTTTTGCAAAAAGTGTAGGGAAAAATGTAAAACAGCTATAACTTTTGCATACGATGTCGGAAAAAAACGTATAGTATATCAAAAAATTCAGCACGAAAATCCGCATCCGATGGAGACCACCTATGGCCTGTTTGGAATTTTTTAGAATCCTCAAATTCGAACAGGAAAAAAAGATATGGTCAAATTTTAGTTTTTTTTAAAAAATTGGTTAAATTTGGTCAAACTACTTATTCAAGAAGTATTAATGTTACTACATAATTATTCAAGAATATTAGTGTTACTAAATAATTATTTCAATTTTTTGAATTTTGGTCAAACTATGGTCAAACTATGGTCAAACTTATTCAATAAATATTAGCGTTACTAAATAATTACTGTTTTTTTAGAATAATAGTTTCAAACTCAAACGGTGAAATGTGTGACTTCATGCTCAAGCTAAACTCCTGAGGGTTAATAGGATTGACATCTTACTATTGTCAGGAAAACAACAAGTGCAGACTCGGAAACGAAGGAGAATAGAACCCGAAAGTTAAGCGTGCTCGGGTTGGAGTAGTGAGAGGGATGGGTGACCGGTCGGGAAGTTAGATGATTTGGAATGAGTGATCCACACTTGAGCAGTTAAGAGAGGTGATTAGAGACTAAATCATCAAATAATTCAAAAAAATTAAAAATCGAAAAAAAATCAATTTTTTTTTCCAAATTTTCAAAAAGAAAATTCAAAAAAAAAAACCTTTAGTACCGTTTGGTAACACCAACCGGTACTAAAGGTCCCCCATACTAGGGCGCGAGCTCACGCCACGTGGTGGCACTTTAGCGCCGGTTCGTGCCGAACCGGTACTAAAGGGGGGGCCCTTTAGTGCCCACACTTTAGTGCCGGTTCCATAACCGGCACTAAAGGCCCTTACAAACCGGTTTTAAAGCTCCGTTTTCTACTATGATATGTTCCGCTATTCGCCTATATATATGAAGAAAAAAGAGAGGACATGCATGAAAAAAAGTAAAAAGGAGGCATGCATGACAAAAAATGAAATAAAAAATAAGTTTGATAAGATATAAATAGTGATGAAACAGGGACCAATACCTATGACATGTATGACAACAAATAGTGATGGAATAGGGGCTCAAGTATCTGCGTCCACATGAGACCATACAAAAATGTTCCTTTCCAGGCAAAATAATCACTTTTTATGATTAAAAAACCATATATCTTTTTAACAACTTTTCACGTATTTAAGAAATATGCATGTGGAAAAAGTATTCAAGAGTTACCCTAAGTTGGTGATTATTAAACTGAAAACTGTCATTGATGCACACATGTCTCCGTAGTGTGCTAATATGTCATCGTTTGTTTTTGTCGTTTTTCATTACTCGCGCGTAAGAACACCCCATTCCAAACATGAAATGAATAAATGCATGATCACTTGCCTGTTTCTTTGTACGAGTTGAATCTACATGCAAGTTGTGTTGAAATAGAACACCTGTAGAATCTTAAACGACGTTTTTATAGGTTAAGACCATATGTGTTTGGGTCGTAGCTCCAAATTCTTAGATTATATACGTTTTTTTAAATTAAGAGCGTGTGATATTTTTTCTTTCATTGCAACGCACAGGCAGTCGGTGTCAAAACCAGCAGATCTCGGGTAGGGGGGCCCAAGCTGTGTGTCAAGAAATCGATGGTAACAGGGAGTCAGGGGACACAATGTTTACCCAGGTCTGGGCCCTCTTAATGGAGGTAAAACCCTACTCCTGCTTGATTATATTCGACGAGTATGAAGATTACAAGAGTTGATCTACCTCGAGATCGTAATGGCTAACCCTAGATGTCTAGCCTATGAAGATTCCGATGATGATGAAAGTTGGCCTCTACAATCTAACCCCTCCAGTTTATATACACACCGGAGGGGGGGCTAGGGTTTGTACAAGGTCGGTTTATCAGGGAAGGAAAACCTACGTACTCTATTCTTGCCGTCCACGTGTTGAGAAGTGCCGTTCGGACATGGTAGATGATCTTTAGCTTGATCCTGTATGGCCCATGCAGCCTGGCCCATACTCCTAGGCCGAACATATGAGGACCCCTGAATCCAGGACTCCCTCAGTAGCCCCCGAACTTGCCTTCAACGTCGAAGTAGTATGCAGATGCAAGTCTTCGGCTTTGCAAGGCGGGTTCCCCATTATACTCCAGATTATCGATAGTCCGGTATCGGCTTCAGCGCCCACTCTTTATGATTCCTCCCTGCCGTCGCCTCGATTTCCACGCGTTCAAGTGAATGTGAACTGGCCGTTATCCCTGTATTTTAATATTCCTAATAGGCACAAGCCGCGCCTATAAAGCGAGGCGAGATCTTCAAATCGTCATCCCCCATCACACCAAAAGCAACACAACAAGCCATGGAAAACCTCAGACCATGGCGAGTGCCCCTGGTTCCTCCTCGCGTCCTCATGGCCCTCAAGAGGGGGACTGGCAGAGTTGCTCCGTATCTCACCTCGAGCTCAGTCGACTCCAAACGCAAGGATATCTCCCTCCCCCGGATCTAGTCTCCGTACGGGTGGGGTTAACCACTATAAGTGCCGATGCATTGGCGGAGGTTTTATTTTACATATCTCTAGTTTCGTCACTCTTTGCGAATTGTTTTTGGGTTGCGAGGCTCACTTTGAACTATGGAAAAAGTTCTTCTGCCTCGTCCCCCGCCATCAGGGCGGCGGGTCTATTTTTGAAGTGGGTGGCGCCAAAGTATGGTGTATAGCCAGATTCGGCTACCCCGTCGGGACTCCGAAGAAGGTTCTGCCGAATGGTCTTCGGAATGGTTCTATATCGATGATGTACCTCTTCCGGACCCTGTTCGGCGTGGACTACCAGAATTTTCCAGCGCCCCCTTGAAGAAGCTATACAGCTGGCGTCCCAAGTCCCCTGCCCAGGAAAACAGTGCGGAGGTGATGAGATTGGTAAATAAGGTCAACATACTGACCCATTCCGGGCTCTCCATAGTGGAATTTATGTCCATTGCAATACAGAGATGCATCCAGCCACTTCAATCCCGAGTAACCCCCTTATAGAATTATAACAGGGAGGACGGCGCATCCCGCTACAGGCGAAAGGGTCTGGATAGTCAAGCCGCACTAGCCGCGGCGCTGGCTGACCTTTATAAAGGAGAAGAAGAAGACTTCCTCTGTTTAAATTGCCGAGAGGCTTATTCCATGTATACTCCCATTGAATGGGTAAGATTTTTAACCGTTCAATGCTTTTTTACTCATTGAGATGCATTGACCGAATACCCTGGCTATATATATATATATATATATATATATATATATATATATATATATATATATATATATTTAAATAGTCATGGAGGCAAATTGTCAAAAACATCAACTGCCCCGCCCCACAGCCGGAGGATCATGATCGTAATGAAGACCCCGGATTCCATGAGGATCTGGACATTTTTGTTGAGTTCGAAGATGGAGTCTATTATCAGGCGAGCCTTGACGGCTTGGAGGTGGCCATTATGGCTGACTACCCCGACCTCTATCCCTTCATGAAGGTAAGTATTGTATTCTCAGGGAAAAGGGATACTTCTGCTCGTCTCTTTATACTCCGCATTGGACCATGTTTCATAGGATCGGCGCTCAGCGAGCCGTACTCAGGGGAGGGCAACCAAGAAAAGGTCAGCACCTTTGCAGAAGGGTCGTGCAAAGTGAAAGGAGGTCGGCACCACCACTGAACCTGTTCCACCACCGAAAAGGTATATTCCTCTTTATAATATTCGGTCATGAAGCCGGACTGTCATTCGGATCCTTCTTCTATCATTGCAGGAGGGGTATACGGTGAACCGTGGGTAAGATCCCAGCCAGCCGAGCTGGGGCTAATCCGGCACCGGAGATACTAATCAGGACGGGGGCGCACGCTGGTGCGGCAAAGACTCGTTCGTCTCACGTAGAGCCGGATGAGATGTCCGTAACCAACTCCGAAGTCGAGAGTGCGATGAACCATCGCCACTTAAAAGAAGCCTTGCACGCCCCTGCCTTAATGGAGCATGAGTTTAACGCCCAAAGCACTGTAGGTGCATATAATCCGAGCAGCCCGGGATGGACTCAACATGGTCGCTTGCCTGTTCTCAAAGGATATGCAGGTGCAAATCTTTATGAACTTAGTGGATAGATAGTAGTAGCCCTCGAGACTTAAAGCGGGTGGACAAAACCGATTTAAGGATTGTTTGATGACCACAGGTTCTCAAGGAGAAGAACAGTGCATTGACCCAGGAGCTTGCCATAAGTTGGACGCAGGTAAACGCCGCTGTCTCCGAACTTGAAGAAATAAAGAGTTCCCCAATGTATTATGACAACAATAAGAAACTAGAAGAAGAAGTGAAGAAACAGGCCGAAGAGATAAAGAGCTTGAAGGCTCAACTCTTAGAGGCACAACAAGAAAACCAGAAGATGAAGGTCGGCATATTCGGTATGTTTTGTGAACTGTCCGGATTATTGATACGATCATATAATGCATAGTATGATAGTTAGATTGATACAGGTATGTTGATCGGCCGCCCCGAAGAGGAAATGCCTATCCTACAGAGCGACATTCTGAAGGAGCTGGAAAAGCTGCACAAGCGTGCTTGGAAGGCTATGAAGAATATGGCCAAAGCCTTATGGCCTTCCGACGTCCCTCCAGAAAGTATGGAGGGGTTTGCTGATCTATTCAAGGGTGTCCGGCGTCATTTCGAGCTGTGGAAGACATCCGCATGCCATGAAGGCGCTTGAGAGGCATGGGCCATGGTGAAGACACGCTATACCGGTCTTGACCCGAACCATATGGCCAGAGTAGGACCGCGGGGACCTGACGGGAAGGAAATTCCCGTGATCCTGGTATATGACCAAGTAATGACAGCCGCGAAATTCTCGCAACAAGATTGTAAATTAGATAGCCTGCTCGATGGCGTAGAAAGGGAATGATCATTCGATTCGATGTATCCATGTACTTTATGGCCGAACTTATCTCCTGCCGAATTGTATGAAAATTTTGTCATCGCAGACCTTCGGCTTCCACCTCCGAACCAAAAAGTTGGAGTGTTTCTGTATACTATGTTTGACTAGGAAACATTTAGTATTATCGGAAGCCAGGCAATCCGTCCATATTGCCAAAACAAACAAAATGTGTTCGGCGGGGTTATGTTATATTACTATTTAACGTAAGGAACATCTTCCAAGAAAAATAGTTCTGTTAGGGATTCCTTTTCTTGGGCTGGGCTTGGATCTGAAATACAGACAACCACTTTTATGCGTTTTTTCAAAAACACCCTGTTGAATATGTGCCGACCAATTATTCCCTTAAGAATGCTAGCTTTCGGCTTCACCCGTCTGAGGTACAGGTCCGGATAACCCGGTTGTAACAATCTCAGAGGTGCTCCCTTTACACCCTAGCCGAACAATAGGGAATGTAAGGTATAAGCACAGGAGTGAGGCAATCCAGCTTGGCAAAAACTTAAGTCATAGAGGTGCATAAAATGGCAGAAGCAACAGATAGTACGGACAAAAGAAGCTTGTAAGCTTTTCAATAGAATGCTTCTTTTAAAAGAAGCCCCCATGTATGGTGGGGTGTATACATTTAAACATGCGTACTCCCAACTATGTGGTTTATCCGGACATACAATTTAAGGAGAGAAGGATAAAAAAGGGGAAAAGGGGAGAGAAAATAGAAAAAAACCTAGTGTAAACTGAGATCTAAGGAGGCCGAATTATGCGTAAAATCTTCAGAGTTGGGCGGCGTTCCATGGGTTTGGCTCAAGGCGATTATCATCTGCATTGCGAAGGCGATAGGCTCCTCCCGTAAGGACTTCATCAATTATGAAGGGGCCCTCCCATTTGGGTTTGAGCTTATCCTTTTTCTTCTCCGGGAGGCGTAGAACAAGTTCTCCGGTGTTGTATGTTTTGGCCCGCACTTCTCTGCTTTGGTAATGCCTGGCCCGTTGTTTATAGAATGCGGAATGGGCCTTCACAACATTTCGCTCCTCTTCAAGTCCATCTAGGTTGTCCTGCCGATCTAGTTCAGCTTCTTTCTCTTCGTACATGCGCACTCTAGGTGAGTCATGAATAATATCGCATGGCAATACGACTTGTGCACCGTACACCATAAAGAAGGATGTATATCAAGTCGTTCTATTAAGCGTGGTCCGGAGTCCCCAGAGTACGGAATCGAGTTCCTCAACCCAGTGCTTATACGATTCTCGTAAAGAGCGCACTAGTCTAGGCTTAATACCACTCATGATCAGACCATTGGCCCGTTCGACTTGGTCGTTAGTTTGAGGGTGGTATACGGATGCATAGTCAAGTTTAATGCCCAACTTAGCGCACCAGGTTTTCACCTCATCAGCTATAAAGTTGGAGCCATTATCAGTGATGATACTGTGGGGACACCATAACGGTGGACTATGCCAGATATAGAGTCAATCACTGGTCCGTCCTCAGCTATTTTTACTGGTTTGGCCTCTATCCATTTAGTGAATTTATCCACCATGACCAACAAGTATTTCTTTTTGTGGCTTCCCCCTTTAAGGGGTCCGACCATGTCAAGCCCCCAGACTGCAAAGGGCCAAGTAATGGGGGTTGTTCTTAATGTGGTGGGAGGCATGTGGCTCTGATTAGCGAAAAGTTGACAACCCACGCAACGTTGGACAAGGTCTTGAGCGTCAGCCCGAGCCGTAGGCCAGAAAAATCCTGTTCGGAATGCCTTGCTTACAAGGGTGCAGGCTGGAACATGATGACCGCCTTGACCGGCAGGTATTTCTGCCAAGAGCTGCCTTCCCTCCTCTTCGGAGATACACCGTTGAATGGCGCCGGTGGTACTTCTTTTATATAATTCGCCTCCATGTACTTTGAAGGCCTTGGAGCGCCAATCTATGCATCGCGCCTCGTTTTGATCGTCGGGGAGCTCTTGCCTATTAAGGTAGGCCAGGTAAGGTTCGGTCCAAGGAGCGATAACCGCCATGATCTCATGAGTAGAGGGTGTTATCTCGATATACAAACCTCCAATGTTGTACGCATTGTGTTCGGCGGTTGGGGGTGTGATCAGGTCTGCATTGCCTTTGCCACTCTCTCCCTGCCACACCACATATGGCTTAAAGAGCTGCTCGACGATGGTGTTGGGTGGCACGGGGCGCGTTTAGCGCCCATACGAGCAAGGATGTCGGCTGCCTGATTACTTTCTCGGGCGACATGATGGAACTCGAGTCTGTCGAACCGAGCTGACAGTTTTAATATGGCGTTTCAACATGCCATCATTTTTAGGTCCTTTGCAGCAAACTCTCCATTGACCTGGGAAATTGCGAGGTTCAAATCACCGCGCACCTCCAAGCGTTGTATGCCCATGCAGACAGCCATGCGAAGACCGTGTAGTAGTGCCTCGTATTCGGCTGCATTATTAGAATCCGTATACATAATTTGCAATACATAGCGGACTGTGTCCCCAGTGGGGGATGTGAGGATTACACCAGCCCCCTGTCCGGCCAGCATTTTGGAGCCATCGAAGTACATGATCCAATTAGAGTATGAGCTGTACTCTTTAGGGAGTTCGGCCTCCGTCCATTTGGCTATAATGTCGGCCAATACCTGAGATTTAATAGCCCAGCGTGGCTTATATATGATTTTGAACGGTAATAGCTCGATGGCCCATTTGGCTATGCGGCCAGTGGCGTCCCTGTTATTAATGATGTCATTTAGTGGCACTTCGGATGCCACTGTGAGTGAACACTCTTGAAAGTAGTGCCGAAGTTTGCGGGATGCCATGAAGACTGTGTAGGCTATCTTCTGATAGTGTGTGTATCGGGATTTACAAGGTGTAAGGACCTCCGATACATAGTAAACTGGTTTTTGGGTGGGGAATTTATGCCCTTCCTCTCCTCGCTCAACGACGAGGACGGCACTAACTACTTGGTTAGTTGCCAAAATGTATAATAACATAGGCTCTCCAACGTCGGGTTCGGCCAAGATTGGGTTGCTTGCGAGAAGGGCCTTGATTTCTTCCAATCCGGCTGTGGCTGCGTCCGTCCATTTGAAGTTGTCAGTGCGGTGCAATAGCTTGTATAATGGCAATGTTTTTCCTCCTAATTTGGAGATAAATCGGCTTAAAGCCGCGATGCACCCAGCTAATTTCTAGACATGTTTTAGGTCTGTTCGTATGGCCAATTGTGACAGAGCTCGGATTTTGGCTAGGTTTGCCTCGATTCCTCTATGGGAAACAATGAACCCCAACAACTTTCCGGCTGGAACTCCGAAGACACATCTTTCCGGATTAAGCCGGATGTCGTATGTTCGGAGATTGTCGAAACTGAGGCGAAGGTTATGCACTAGTTACCCGACGTATTTTGTTTTGACGACCACGTCGTCCACGTATGCTTTGACTGTTTTTCCTATTTGCTTTTCCAGGCATGTTTGAATCATGCGCTGGTAGGTATCCCCGGCATTTTTAAGTCCGAAGGGCATAGTATTGAAGCAGAAGGGACCGTAAGGGGTGATGAACGCGGTTGCAGCCTGGTCCAATTCCTTCATTTTAATCTGATGGTAACTAGAATAGGCGTCGAGGAAACACAAAGAAACGTGTCATGTGGCTACGTCAATGATTTGGTCGATGCGGGGCAATGGGAAGGGGTCTTTAGGGCAAGCCTGGTTGAGGTCTTTGAAGTCGGCACACAGCTGCTATGATTTGTCCTTTTTAGGTACCATGACTAGGTTGGCTTGCCAATCCGGATGTTTGATCTCCCTAATAAACGCAGCCTCTAGTAACTTGGCTAGCTCTTCTCCATGGCCTGACTCTTGGGTTCGGAGAATCACCGTAGTGTCTGCTTCACGGGTTTGAATCCCTTGATTATATTGAGACTGTGTTCGACCAGTCTTCGTGGGATGTTGGGCATGTCTGAAGGATGCCAGGCGAAAATATCCCAATTTTCACGCACGAATGTGCGTAGGGCGGCATCCACTGTCGGATCAAGCTCTGCTCCGGTGGATGCTGTTTTATTAGGGTCCGTCAGGTGCACTTGGAATTTTAATATTTCTTCTGCTGGCTCGAAAGAGGTGGTCTTAGATCTCTTATCAAGGATCACGTCGTCTCTATTCACCATAGCTCGTAGGATGGTTAATTCCTCTGCTGCTAGGGCTTTAGATAGTGCCTCAAGGGCTAAGGATGCGGTTTTGTTTTCGGCACAAAGGGCTTTGTCTGGGTCGCTTGAGATTGTGATGATTCCATTAGGGCCGGACATTTTGAGCTTCATGTACCCATAATGGGGTATAGCTTGAAAGCGTGAGAAAGCATCCCGATCGACGATAGCATGATACCCACTGTTGAAGGGGACCACATGGAAGAGCAACTTCAGATCTATAGTTCTCAGGCGTGCCGAACACCACATCCAGTTTGATTTTTCCCGAGCAGTGTGCCTCTCGACTGGGGATAATACCTCGAAAGGTGGTGTTGCTTTGCTCGGTGTGTGATCTATCCATCTGCATCATGTCAAGCATGTCCTCATAGATGAGGTTAAGTCCACTACTGCCGTCCATGAGCACTTTAATAAGATGGAAACCATCAATGATTGGGTTTAGTACCAAGGAGGCGGGTGCTCGGACTGACCGAGCCTTTGGTTCGTCTTCGACTGTAAAGGTTATTGACGTGTCGTTCCATGGGATGCGGTAGCTTGATGCACTTTGGCGAGGTCGCAGAGAGCCCGTTTATGCCGGTTGTTAGAAGAGAAAGTCTCGAAGACTGTTAGGATGTTAATGTTGTCCCTCTCCGGTGAGTATCCTTCTGGGGTTGTGGTGAGGATGGCCTCTCCACTTTTTGCTACCTGTCGGAGTACCCAGCATGCCCAGAGACTATAGGTTAGGACTGTGTGCGGAGTAGTGTGGATCGGGCAGGGTTTGTCCAATAGTTCATCAAGAATGGACCTATGTCCCATGAAGGGCTTGTTCTTCCTGCCCATAGCCCGATGGTCGGGTGACCCACCGGGGTATATTCTTTTAGCCCGGGCCGCAGACTGCGTCGAGGTGGCGGGCTCCAGCTGAGTTTTCTGGTCCCTCCATATGCTTTCCATCGCACAATACTTTTGTACTACATGCGATAATTCCATGAAGCTCTATATGTGGCGATGGTCGAGGGCATTCAATATCCCTTTGTCTGTACAATTACGATGGAAAACCGAAACTACGTCATCGTCCGAACAGTCCTTGATCTTGTTTTTAACAAGCAGGAATTTGGCCCAAAAGTGGTGGACCGTTTCCTGGGGCTGCTGCCGCACATACATCAGGTCATATATATCTAGAGGACCTGAGTTGCTTGGAAAGTATAGATTGTGGTGGGTGGGTGGATTAAATTTTAGATTCTGTCCCACATCTGTGTTCGGAGTCGGTATGGCTTCCGAAGTAACCGGTTTGGGTCCGGTTAAGCGCAAAGGCTCTTGCAATCCTACATCTAAACCAGAGTCTAGCTGGAGTAAAGTCCCTTCCGAAGGGGAAGTATCTGGCTCAGGGGATTCAGGGACCCGAACATACTTGGTCCTCAATATGGGGGGGGGGGGCGCTAGTGGCCGGTTCCTCGACGATCGCCATGAAGTGGGTGATCGGCGGGTGATTAATTTCCCTCTGGTCGGGCTTGAGCCTGATCCAATCATAGTCCATTGAGACCCCCAAGGCGGCGATGCGGTCTAGCAGTTCGTTTAAAGACGAAACATCTGATGGATCCAATTTTTCAGAGTACTTGGGGCCAATGCGAGGACGGTGTCTATCAGCCATAAGAGGAGTTGTGAGCTCGATGGCCGCGCGGGCCCTGATGGCAAAACCGCCGAACCGGAGGGTCTACCCCGAAGCCAGGCACCCTCCGGAAGTGATATTGTCGTTGATGACTAGGCGAGCCATGGATCTCTTTTTGCAGACAACACAACAGAGCTGTCAATGAAAGCACCAATGTCGGTGTCAAAACCGGCAGATCTCGGGTAGGGGGGTCCAAGTTGTGTGTCAAGAGATCGATAGTAACAGGGAGTCAGGGGACACAATATTTACCCAAGTTTGGGCCCTCTTAATGGAGGTAAAACCCTACTCCTGCTTGATTATATTCAACGAATATGAAGATTACAAGAGTTGATCTACCTCGAGATCGTAATGGCTAACCCTAGATGTATAGCCTATGAAGATCGATGATGATGAACGTTGGCCTCTACAATCTAACCCCTCCAGTTTATATACACACCGGAGGGGGGTCTAGGGTTTGTACAAGGTCGGTTTATAAGGGAAGGAAACCTCTGGACTCTATTCTTACCGTCCACGTGTTGAGAAGTCCTGTCTGGACACGGTAGATGATCTTTCGCTTGATCCTGTACGGCCTATGCAAACCGGCCCATACTCCTAGGCTGGACATATGAGGACCCCTGAATCCAGGACTCCCTCACGAGCCTTTTTGCTAGTTGAACTCATTCATTGCGTTAGGATGGCGCGCAAACGCACAGTGATACGTGCAACTGGGCCGACTCCTTGTATTCAGTTTTCTTTTCGTTTTAGGGATTATATTTAGTTTTCTGTCAGTCTTTTCTTTTTCTCATTGTTTTTTCCTTCCATTCAGTTTTTTTCTCGTTTTAGGGATTATATTTAGTTTTCTATCAATCTTTTTTTCTCCATTTGTCCTTTCGGTTTTTCATGGGTTTCTTTGCTTTTTCTGTTTTTCTTCCATTTCTAGTATCTTTATTATTATTTTACTAAAACATGGACATTTTTTAAACCTGAAAAATTAACGAAGTTACACATGTATTTATTCAATAAAGATGTTTTTTCTAAAATAGTCACATTTCTTTATAAATCATGAAGTATGTCTAAATTACATAACCATTTTCTAAAATATGTGAACAATTTTTAAATTACACGACCATTTTTCTAAAAATGCGGACACTTTTTAATTGCATTACATTTAAAAAATTTGAATTTGTAATTTTTTATAAAAGAAAAAAAATTACTCCATAGACCCATATTAATATGTGCTTGAAAATATATATTTGTGTTGCGAACACGTGTTTGTACTAAACTTCATTTTTTGTGATACTAAGCTGCTTTTAACCTGTTCGCAAAAAAAAGCAGCTTTTAACCAATATTTATCGCGTATACCGTTGTGGGATCTAATTTCAAATATCTCGCCATGAGGATTCAATGGTTAAAACGAATTTTTATTTGAATTCTCAGTTCAAAAGTAATGTATTTTTTATTTTTAGAAAAGGTTTGCGGATCGCACACACCATGTATTTCGTATGTATATGAGTATGTGTTGATTTTACTGTGTTCATCGAAAGCTCGGAGGCCCCTTGTCTGTGTGTGTGCTCCAAAGCAGCGGACCTAGAGTGTTATCCTTGGGGGTATTGAAAGAGCTATCATGCCCTTACATCATGTTTTGATGTTGATGACAATATACATGTAGGGTAGTAACAATGGTTGGTAAGTAAATCTCAGGTGTTAGTCCCCGGTTCATCGAAGTGTGTGGATCAAGATCATACAAAGTGATTTTACTCAAGGATGAAGCATAAAAATTGATTTCATATTTGTTTTCTTGAGTATAGGATCTCACACTATTAAGAGGAGATCGGTAGGGTTAGTGAAAGACTTGCTCAAACTACAATAATTCCTAGCTTTAATAAAAACTTAGGGGCACATGTCTTTTTTGCTCCCATGCCGGATGTCCGGGCTGCCATCCGGATGTCCGGCTCACTGCTGCTTAGACACCAGTAGGTCTGCATGTTCACGCCGGATGTCCGGGCTGCACCCCGGATGTCCGGGACCCCCAGCCACGCCGGATGTCCGGACTTTTCCCCGGATGTCCGGCTCCCTGTCATCCCGACTCCAGTAGGTTTGCACGTTGTTGCCGGACGTCCGGGCTTTCTCATATTGTTGGATGTCCGGGCTTGCCCCGGATGTCCGACCCCTCTGTTTTTATCCATGCTTCTCCTCTGTTCTTCAAGTGCCTCGCCAACCCAGATGTCCGGCCACCCTGCCCGGATGTCCGGCCTACCCATTCACTTGTGCTACAATGGCCATATTTGTGCTCACACTATATATAGCCCTTCTTCTCCACGGGGAGGGCTGACCACTCACTTTAAACAAACCCTAGAACACATTTCACTCTCTCTCTCACTCCTCCACACCAAATCTTAGATCCCCAAGGGATTTGAGAGCATTTGAGAGAAGTTGTCCAATCAAGTGATAGATCCACTCCTTCACCTTCTTTGCACCAAAGGAATTCATGATTTGAGCAAGTCTTGAGCTTTTCCCCTTGTTACTCTTGGAGGTTGGAGACTCCTAGGCGGTAGGAGTCTTTCGGAGAGGGATCAACCTTTGTGATTACCCCCGGAAAAGTTTGTGAGGGTTTGGAGACCACCCCAAGGTCTACCACTAGTGGTTGAGAAACGCCTCCGTGGTGTTGTCTCAAAGGGAGAATAGGGTGAGCCTTCGTGGCGTTGGTGTGCCTTCGTGGTAACATCCAGCTCTCTAACGGTAACTAGCTTCCCTCCAAGGAAGTGAACATCGGCATACATCCTCGTCTCTCGGAGTTGCGGTTATTCCTAACCCTAACTTTCTACTTGTGGTTATTTGTCTCTTAGCACTTACTTATATCATATTGTGCTTGCTTACCTACTACTCGTGTTACTTGCTTAGCACTTAGTACTACTCTTGCAATTGTTAGGCTCACTCTCATATTCCGCATGATTGCCTAAAATTGCTTAGTAATAATTAAAATTTGTAATTGTACCTATTCACCCCCCTCTAGGTCCATCCCGATCCTTTCAATTGGTATCAGAGCCTCGTGCTCTATTCTTGTGGCTTAACCGCCCTAGAGCGAGATGAACCCCGATGGGACTCCCCTTGTTGCAGATCCGAAGGATAAAGGCGAGGCTTCTTCTGAAGTCAAGTCCTTTACTTCTGAGGATCTGGAACGGGCCCTTGCTAAGCAAAAATAGGAGCATGATGCTTCTCTTGAGGCCTTGGTACAAATGATATTAGCCACGTTGTCCATGGTGCCTGCACCACTTTCGGGTGGTGTGGCTTCGAGGCCAACTGTGACTGCTTTGTCACTTGGTCAACAACCTCCTAGCAATGATCACTCTGGTGTTCCTTGGATTTATGCAAGACCCCAAGTTGAGAAACCGAAATATAATCCTTAAGGCAAGCCTCCTTTACTTGATGCTACTTCCGATTTTGCCTTGTGGAGAGTTGCTATGTAGGATCATCTTCGATATGGAAATGATGAGATGCTGGAGATCTTGGAGTATGGGTACCATGTGGTTGATCCAAAGAATCCTACACCAAGACAAATTTATGACAAGAATCTCAATGACACTGCAATCATGTGTATAAGGGGAGGTATGGTTGAAAAGCAAAGTAGACTGTTCATACACATCACAAGTGCCAAGGAACTATTGGAAAGCATTATAATATCCAAGGCCGATACCTCCACCCTCCGGAGTGCACAATATGAAATTGCCAAGGGGCAATTGCCAAATTTGTATGGAGAAAGGTGAAACTCCCAATCAACTCCTTGAGCATCTCATGACTCTCACCGCTGACATTGAGTCGTGTGAGTGTGACAAGACACAAGATGGATTCAACATGACTAAGCGATTCCTTGTGGATAAATTGCTTCATGCTCTTGCCCCATATCACCATCAAATGGTGTGGGACATAAGACAACACCATGCCTTAAAGGAAATGACTACAGATGACATCATATCCACCTTCCAACTATTTGAAGAGTCAAAGGCAAATGCCACAAAACATCTTGCCATGCATGGTACTGCAACATCAAAGATCAATCTTGCATTGAAGGCCAAACATGTATGTGAAGATGAGCAAAGTGAAGAAGAAGAAGAAGATGATGATGATGAAGATGGTGATGAGATTGAATCCGATGAGGGCCCTTCATATGAAGACATGGCTCTCTTTGTCAAGAAGTTTAGCACGGGAAAATTCAAGGGAAGATTTCAAAAGAAGAAAGTAAGAAAATGCTACAACTGTGAAGAAACCAACCACTTCTCAAATGAGTGCCCCTATGAGAAGAGAGAGGATAAACCAAGATTTCCCAAGACTTCTCCCAAGAAGAAGTTGCCAAACCCTTTGAACTCCAAGCTCAAGAAGAGAGATGGGAAAGCAATGGTTGCTCAAGAAGAATCAGATCCGGATGATGTTAGTGGTGTTGCCGGAGTTGCTCAAGACTCTCAAAACACTTTGAGGTTAGTGAACAAGAGTGGTGATGTGGTCACCTACAACTACATGAAAGACTACAAGGGCAACACTCACAAGTGTCTAATGGCAAAGGCCGTGGTAGAAGATGGAGAGGACCAAAGTACCCCTGACAAGGTCAAGGTAACCCCACGATCAAATCCTCCTCTTTTCACTCTGTCTACTCCTAGTGATGAGTATATTGATGCGGAGGATAGTTATGAGGATGATGATCTAGATGATTCTATGCTTGCTGAACTTAATAAGTTCATGTGCTCCCTCAAAGGAAAGAATCTCACTATGTTTTGTATGCTTATGGAGATGGTGAGTAAGCACACCATCACCATTAAGGAACTCGAAACCCTCATCACCAAGGAAAAGAAAACAATGTGAAATCCTTGAGCGGAAAGTCCAATATGAGGAAGCACGAAATGATGAACTATGCTTAAAAATTGGTGCAAACATTGATGTTCATACTAAAGATCTTGCCTCCTTGAAAAAGGCTATTGACTCTTGCGAGGAGTTGATGGATGATAAAAGTAAGATTTTGAGGTCTCATGCTTCTCTCTCTAAGGATTGTGAGCTTCTACCCGTGTCCCTCAAGACTAAGGAAGAAGAGCTCACCCTTCTTATAAAGAGTTTTGAGATGCTCAAACTTACTTATCTTGAAACTCTAGCCAAGGCTTACTCTTCTCCTATTATCAATGTTGATGCTTGTACTACTAACTCTAGTAGTGATCTAGCATCTATTCTTGAGGAAAATCGCTTTCTCAAGGCTCAAATCGAGAAAGGTCTCTCATGACATGTGCTCAAGGGCAAAAGAACCTTAACAAGGTATTGAGCCAACACAATGAGGTGTTTTCCAAAGAGGGACTCGGGTTTGACCCAAGCACAAGCAAGAAGAAGACGTCCTTTCAAAAGTGCACAACCCCTCTGAAGGAAACATTTGTACGAGAAGGGCACAAGGAGAAGGGTAAGGTTGTTAGTGGGAAGGCCACAGGGGGCATGCCCACTCTCAACAAGCCAAAAGAGTTCATGCCTCCATCCTGTGTACTTCGTAAGACTAAGGATGGAGAAGTTTATGCAAATTTGTTGGTCCTCGAAATGCTTTCCGATTCTATGCTATTTCGGTCCCTAAGACCCTTGTGACTAAGTTGATGGAGAAGTTTATGCAAAATGGGTGCCTCTAACCAGTTCATAATTGTGTGTAGGCTGCCTTCTCCGGTGGAGTAAAATGGGTGATTGATAGTGGATGTACCAATCATATGACCGGAGATAGCAAATTGCTCTATGATTTCATGGAAGCTATTCAACCATTCATGAGCATTATGTTTGGAGGAGGTTCAAAAGGACAGGTACTCGGGTTGGGCAAGGTGGCTATCACTACAAAAAAAATACACTTCCGTGATGATACGTATTTGTCACAGTAGGTCGCGTTTTTTTGTCATGCATGTACATCCATGAAAATTTTCTGACAGAATCAAGATAGTCATACCTGTGCTGTCGTAGAAGTGTTCCATGACATTACCAAGATTGTCATCATGGAAGCGTCCACTTCCATGACGATAAATCGTGTGTCACAGAAGTGCTTTTGTCACGGGTGACCGACACATGGCATCCACCATAATGGAACGCCGTTAAGCTATCGGGTCGGGTTTTGGATCCGATAACCCGTTAACAGCTCGGACCAATGGGGATTTTCCACGTGTAAAATCATCATTGGCTGGAGGAGACACGTGTCAGGTCCGCGTTGGCACAGGTGTCACTCATCCAATGGGCGAGATGCGCCTATGATATGTTGACACGTGGATCGGCCCATCAAGTTTAAATGGGCCGGCCCAACTAAAGGCCCACAAGATTTTGTGGACCATAATGGGCTGGCCCAACTAAAGGCCCACAATATTTTGCGGGCCATGATGGGTCGGCCCATGTAAAGGCCCACAAGATTTTTGTGTGCCATAATGGGCCGGCCCAGGTAAAGGCCCACAAGATTCTTGCGGATCATAATGGGCCGGCCCAGCTAAAGGCCCACGAGATTTTGCCGACATTAATGGGCCGGCCCAGCTATAGGCCCATAAGATTTTGAGGACCCTAGTAGGCCGGCCCATTAACTGGCTGCCATGTTTTGGGCCAAATGTCGGCCCATATTTGATCCGGTCCATTAATGGCCTGCCACGTTCCGGGCCTAATAATGGCCCATATGGGATCCGGCCCGTTAAAAGCCTACCATGTTCTGGGCCAAATTACGGCCCAGATCAGGTCCGACCCTTTAAGAGGCTTTGGGCTCAATTATGGCTCATATCAGATTCAGCCCATCAACTGGACTCTATGCTTTTGGGCCCACTTGCTAACGACCCATTTAGTAATTCGACATGATATTAGTTTCGGCCTGTTAAGGGCCTACTTAACATTTCGACCCTATACTAATTCTGGCCTGTTAAAAGCCCGTCATATAGTTGGGCCTAACTACGGCCCAGTTTGCATCCGGCCTACTCGCAGCCGATATCTGATTGGGCCAAACAAGGACCGAGACAATTTTGGCCTGTTAAAAGCCCGTGATTTGAGTCGCACAATCATGGGCCGGGGTCCATTTCGGGTTGCTGCCGGCCCGTGAGCTGTTCGGCACGTTTCAGGCCCAACCTACTTCTCAGCCTCCTAAAAGGCCATTGAGTTTTCTTGCGAAAAGAGGGCCGGGGGTTACTCGGCCTATTAAAGGCCCGAATCTACTAGTGGGCCAGATTACTTTTGGCCTTTTAACAGACCAAGATGACGGGGCCCATGATGCGGATCATACATCGTGATTGCATGACGGCCCGATTATGTACCGTAATTTTATGGTTTGGCCGGTTTACTGCGAAGACAGGATATATATACAGTAAAATAACTGTAGCATCGTGAATAAGAAATAACCTAGACTATACAATAAAGAAATTATGGCATATTACATCCACTGGGCATCAAAGTTCGCCACTATGATAATAAAGCACAAGCAGACATCAGATTACATACACTGGGCATCAAAGATCGCCACCAATGCAAATAAACACGCTGACAAAATAATATACAAAACCGACAACACTTCAATAGAGTTCAAGAAAGGTTAGCCCTGCTGGGGAGCTGCAGCGCAAGCAGCTGAGCAAGATGATGAGACTGCGCTTGTTCAACACTTATATCTTCCTTTTCATGAAAGATAAACAAGCAGACAGATGACAGGTTTTGCACATAAAAGTATCAGTGCTAACAATTCATCACATTTCTTACTAACGAATAAAGTGACACAGTTTAAAATTGCATTAACACAATATGGTATTTGTCGGGGATATAACTATTTGTGTAAGCCGCCCAGGAGGGGCCGGGTTACGCAAAGAAGACTCATCAGAAAGAAGCCCAAGACCAAGCATGAAGATGGCGGTTCCATAAAGGGCATAAAGCCCACCATCGACTGGAGGCCCGTTGTAGTAAAACGCCACAATGGCATGACTTGTATTGCAAGGTAGATTTAACTAGTCACCGAGCCGGACACTGTTTATGAGCCAGCCGGGACTCTGTAAGCCGCAGGGCGCCAACCCGTGTATATAAGGGGGCGACCCGCTGGCGGCTAAGGGTGAGAAACAACTCGTCGAGAACCGGGCATAGCGTATCTCGCTCCCAGGTCATCGAAACATCAAGCAATACGAACCCAACTAGACGTAGGCTTTACCTTCATCGTAAGGGGCCGAACTAGTATAAACCTCCCGTGTCTCTTGTCCCAATTAAACCCTTCAACCTTCCTAGTTGTGATGGCTCCGCAATTAAGTCCTTTCACTAGGACATCTGACATGACAATTCCACGACAATTGAATCTTAGCTTAACCCCTTTGGGTCTAACGTGGATCGTATTCGAATCAGCGTCATTAAACAACTTTTATGGTCACTTGGGGGATTCCTGTTCAAACATAGGTCATATTCGAACCAAAGAGAACATAGCTGTCGATACCCACTTGATTGGCATCGCCAAAGCCACCGGGGGATATATGATCGTATCCGAATCTTAGCTTAACCCCTTTGGAACGGTTTACTGATCGTATTCGATCAGAATCCTTTGAATGTTGTTATTATCCATTATAGTTCATAAATTTAAATTACTTGGCCATCTTGAGACTTTCTTGAAAGAACTATGAGATGGTTTTTTGTTATTCCAGCTTAATATTGATCAACCCAGGTTATTAAGTGCCAGGTGAACATTATATGTTTCCAGCCTTCAGGAGTTGAATTTACCAGCATGATGTAGGTCATATAAACAGGCGAGATCATCAAAAGGATCACAGGGGAATTTTTGCTTGTTTTACAGGCAGGATAAGGCAAGCAAATTTGACATCAAGGAAATAAAAGATCAATATAAGCTGGAAGTATATATAGCGACGGCGGCTTACGAAAGTATTAAGCGCCATAAACATGCGCGAAGGCATGACAAAATTGAAGATGTTTTTTCTACCCTATTACAAGACTCCTCGAGTCTGAATAATGAAGCATTGTTTTGCAAAGTCATAAACGCCTGGCGTTTCACTCTTTTGGCGGGCTTGAATGCTCCGGGTTATCCTTCTCCGCTTCTCCACCGGCTGCTTTGTCCTGGAAAGTTGACGAGGTGTCACGCCCAAGATGCGACCCTATCCTAAAGGAACTCGAAGGTCCCACCAAGGATAGAACCGCATATTGAAACGCTTTTGCAAGGTGGATATCATTACATCAACATTACATAATAGATGGGGATACATATAAGAGGCATACAATGCCACACGAATACAACATCACAATACATTAGAGCATCATCCGACTACGGATGAAACACAAACAAAAACTCATACGACATCCACCCTGCTAGCCCAGGCTGCCGACCTGGAACCTATCCCCTGGTCGAAGAAGAAGCAGAAGAAGAACTCCGAAACAAGCAAACATCACTCTCGCATCATGATCATCACATAACCTGTACCTTCAACTGTTGTTGTAGTAATCTGTGAGCCACGAGGACTCAGCAATCCCATTACCATGGGTATCAAGACTAGCAAAGTTTAATGGGAAAGGAAGGGGTAAAGTGGTGAGGTTGCAGCAGCGACTAAGCATATATGGTGGCTAACATACGCAAATAAGAGCGAGAAGAGAAGCAATGGAATGGTCGTGAAACTAGCAATGATCAAGAGGTGATCCTGAACTCCTACTTACGTCAAACATAACACAAAACCGTGTTCACTTCCCGGACTTGTGACACTCCAAAATTTTTGTGGTTTTTGTTTTCAGAGAGAGCCTTGCTTGGTTTAAAGAAGGTCATTTAAACCCTTCTTAAAAACCTCTCTTCTGAGTTTCCTTCTCAAAATCTTTTCTTGAATTTAGTTTCTTCTAAAAAGAAAACCTTTTGGTTTTGGGCTTTTCTGTGGTTTTGATGCCTTCCTGTTTTTACCATGCCTCTTATGGTAAAATTCTCCCAAAACCCCTCCCTCCACTTTGGGACAACCCAAACATTCTGTCCCAACTAGTTAAATCCATTTTTGGATTTTTTATCATTTATTTCTTTTCCCAAAACATTTCTGTCCTTTATTTTGAGCCTAGGTAATTTGCAAAGCAAGTACCTTAATACCTTTGAACTTTGACCTCAACTCAACTCCTCTGGATAGTCCTTAGCACCCACAACCTAGAACCATCAAGATCCACGCTTCTTCTTTTCAAAATTTTCAAAATTCACCCTCTGCAAGTTTGGACCAGATTGGTCAAATTTGGTGAAATTCATATCTCCTCTCCTCCAAAAATTCCACCAAAATTCAGGCAACCCCCAGTTGCAATGAGAGACCACTCCACCAAAAACTAGCTCAAGGAAAAATCCCCACATGCCAAAATCATTCTGTCGAACACCTGGCCTGCACTGTTACTGTTCATCTTCAGAAAGTTCAGTAACTTCAGTGTCGTTTCTTCGTCAGAGTTCAGTCACGCGTCGACTGTGCGCCTGGCGCGTTGCGCACGGCTCCTCCTCCCTATCCGAAGCACCATACGCGCGCTTGGCTCGTTCCTGGCATCGGTGGCACCCTGGCCCGCCTGCGCCGGCGTGTTTCGCGGCGACAGAAACCCCGTGGCGGCCGACAGGGGGGCATCCTGTGGCATAACGCCGTTCGGCACCGCCCAAATCACCTGAGAGCTCCGCGTGGCCATCTCCCTTGCTAGCGCACGCATGCAGCACCGTCGCCGTGGCCTGGCACGCGCAGGGCGCACTCTCTACCGCCGACGTGCCGTACGGCCGTTCCGTCGGGGACAGGCCATAACCGACCCTACCTTGTTGAGTTAGGCACTGGGATGGGATCAGTACTCGACCTAGACGATGCTCAAGCCCCTAAACCGACCGTCCAGCCACAGCACCGCCGTAATCGCTCACCGGACTTATCCCGTACGCGGAAACCGCCTCGGGCCGGCTATAAATAGCGCCTCCGAGCTCGCTCTCGACCCCGCACATCTCCACCACCTCACCAGACCCCGCCTAGCCACTGGAAGAGCCTCAAGGGGCCCTTCTTCCTCCACTCCGGCCACCTCCATCCGCCTCGGGCTCCAGCAGTGTTCTCTTCGGTGAGAACTCCTCCACTGCCCTAGACTTGCCCATAGCCTCATGGCACCACTAGGAGACTAACCCCCACTCCAATTTGACCCCCGCAGCTCTCTCCGGCGAGGTCCACGACTACCCGAACCACCATCCGCCGGAGCTAGGGCCGCCGTCGACACATCGCTCACCGGCGACCACCACCACCACCCACCGACGCGGAAGGACGTGCTGAACACGGAGGTACCACCTGATCCCCCTGCCTCGCCGTGGATCACCGTCGGCGACCACCACAGCTCTCGGGCACCGTCGAGCCCCGTCTCCCTCGTTTGAATATTCAAACCTGACAGGTGGGACCCGCCTATCAGTCTCTCATTCTTTTCTTTTAAACGAATCGTTTTCTGGACTTTTCTGCAGAACCCCCTGAGAGTTTTCTGTTTCATTATAGAAAGGTCCCTGAATCAAAACCCTTGTAACTTGTAAACAGAAAAGGATTTTTGTTTGATTCTTTCTCTATTCTCTTTAAAATTTTGTCTAGTTTTTTATTAGATTTATTTGAGAATTTATTTGGCATACTTTAGTGCACCTCGCGGTATTTACGTTACGTGCATATTTTCTTATACCGTAGATACCGGAGGAGGTGACGGAGCCGCGAACTTCACCCAGTTAGACTCCGACTACT
Source organism: Triticum dicoccoides (assembly GCF_002162155.2). Classification (NCBI taxonomy): domain Eukaryota; kingdom Viridiplantae; phylum Streptophyta; class Magnoliopsida; order Poales; family Poaceae; genus Triticum; species Triticum dicoccoides. The sequence continues at coordinate 657,157,936 of NC_041386.1, read as the reverse complement.
CTGAACCAGACAAGCATATTTGAACTCTTGATATGATGAGTGTTTGTTGCATGTTTGCATTTAGGAGTTTCATGGCATGTTTATGAACATTTCTTTGAATGTTATATTTCATGCATAGAAGTGGAAAGTAAGTTTCGGAAAGCCATATGTTGTTGGATACATATTTGCATGGCCATGTGAGGGCATGAGGATGGGTAAGATGGCAGTGTTGTGGCATGCCAGTCTTATGCCAGTCTATTTTGACTTCAGTGTCATCGTGAATCAAATCACATTCCCATTCATTTGCATTCCTGTACTGCCACATGTTTTCCGCAAGGAATATGGCCTAGTAAGTTGCAAACCGTTTTCCTGGTACACACCAAATAGAGAGGCCGGGATGAGGGTTCCATGGCCCTGGATTAAAGCCCGTCATCCGGTCAGGGGGCATGGGTGTTTCCGGTTGGGACCGAGAGGGGGGAACCCCTTAGAGCGCGCCTATAGAAATTTGATCCCATGCTATTCGAGGTTGTGACCTCCCCGTCTCAAAGTTTTTCTTGGACGTTGTCTAGGGTGATTCCTGGCATCATGAGGTGGAATGGGTGTGTATCAGTTAAATGTGTTTCTACCGAAATACCGTAAATGGAACTAGTCCTTCGTGGCTACGGAAATCCATTGGCTGTGGTCAGTTATTACAAACTCTGCAGAGTCACAAATCCTTTAAATCATCTTGTACATGTACAAGTACTGTGTTCATCTTATCTTGTCAGATATCAGCCTCAGTGACAAAACCCGGTGGACTACATGAGTTTTAAATTCGGTTAAAAGTTTATTCTTGTGGATGGACTAACCCATTATTTACTTTTGATATAAGCCCTTTCTGTGATGTCGCTCAGACGTCTGACTGTGGCATACTTGTCATTTAAATTTGATATAAGCCCTTTATGTGATGTCGCTCAGACGTCCGACTGTGGCTTTTCTTTTATGAGCCCTTTCTGTGATGTCGCTCAGACGTCCGACTGTGGCATTTCTTTTGTAAGCCCTTTCTGTGATGTCGCTCAGAT
>NC_041386.1:657155222-657156511 GCF_002162155.2 Triticum dicoccoides | reverse complement strand
AGCCCTTTCTGTGATGTCGCTCAGACGTCCGACTGTGGCATTTCTTTTATAAGCCCTTTCTGTGATGTCGCTCAGACGTCCGACTGTGGCATTTCTTTTATAAGCCCTTTCTGTGATGTCGCTCAGACGTCCGACCGTGGCATTTCTTTTATAAGCCCTTTCTGTGATGTCGCTCAGATATCCGACTGTGGCATTTCTTTTATAAGCCCTTTATGTGGTGTCGCTTAGACGCCTGACTGTGGCATGAGCTTTATTTGTTTACCTTTCGAGGCGTCGCTCCAGACACCCGATCGGTTTTCAGTTATTTGTTTTACTTTTCAAGTCATGCAAAATTTTTATTATTGGAATGAGCATCATTATTGTTGCTCATGACGCATTCATGCATGCATTTGTTATATCTTTTGTCCGAACTGTCTCGCGAGTACTTTCAAAGTACTCACCTGGCTTGTTGATTTGGCCAGATGTTGATGAAGGCGATCTCATGGATGAAGAGTTCGATAGCGAGTCCGACACCTAGAGGAGTCCCAGTCAGTCCCGTGCGATCCTGCATTTGGTCACTGTATTATATCCGCTTCCACCACCCTAGAAATAAATCCATCGAGCCTCACCTCGACCCTCGATGAGCTGCCAGTTAGGAGTCAAGTTATCCACCACCACTTTTTATCTCGTCTGTGTCATAACCGCCCTTATGTAAGATATTGGCGAGTTTGTAATAAATTGTTGAGCAGCCTCAGCTCAACCCTGTAATATATTTAATGCTACTGGTCCTCTGTTTATCAAGTATTTGTCTACCAGTGAGGATAACTTTTCCTATACTGGGATCTAAAGATCGATTTTATCAATAAGCATTTTATTGAAAAACCGGTCATGACAGGACTCCACCGAGAAGAGACCATCACGGCTACACACGCGGTTGATGCGTTTTAAATCGGATCTGGTGTCAAGTTATCTACAACCGGACATTAACAAATTCCCATCTGCCACATAACTGCAGGCACGGCTCTCGAAAGTTTATACCCTGTAGGGGTGTCCCAACTTAGCCCATGATAAGCTCTCGCGATCAACAAAGGATATACCTTCTCCCAGGAAGACCCGATCAGACTCGGAATCCCGGTTTACAAGAAATTTCGACAATGGTAAAACAAGACCAGCAAAGCCGCCCGAATGTGCCGACAAATCCTGATAGGAGCTGCACATATCTCGTTCTCAAGGCACACCAGATTGCCCAAACTTCCGGTAGGCCATCCCAGAGTTGCCCCTGGTGGCCACCGGCGGCTGACAGGTTGGAC
>NC_041386.1:657113001-657155137 GCF_002162155.2 Triticum dicoccoides | reverse complement strand
GGGGGGCTAAAATAAAGATGACCCTCGGGCTCCGGAAACCCAAGGGAAAAAGGGCTAGGTGAGGCAAATGGTAAAACCAAGGTTGGGCCTTGCTGGAGGAGTTTTATTCAAAGCGAACTGTCAAGGGGGTCCCATAAATCACCCAACCGCGTAAGGAACGCAAAATCCGGGAACATAACACCGGTATGACAGAAACTAGGGCGGCAAGAGTGGAACAAAACACCAGGCATAAGGCTGAGTCTTCCACCCTTTACCAAATATATAGATGCATTAATAATATAAGAGATATTGTGATATCCCAACATAATCCTGTCCACCATGGAGCAATCTTCAACTTCACCTGCAACTAACAATGCTATAAGAGGGGCTGAGCAAAGCGGTAACATAGCCAAGCAACGGTTTGCTAGGAAGGGTGACAAAGGTTAGAGGCTGACATGGCAAATAGGGAGGCTTGAAGAGCAAGCGATAGGTAGCGCAGCAAAGCGATAGAACGAAGCAACTAGCATAGCAATGATAGTAGTGAGATCCAGGGTAGCGGTCATCTTGCCTGAAATCCCGCTAGGAAGAAGAACGAGTCCATGAAGAAGACGAATGGGAGTAGTCGAACGAATCCCCACAATCGCAACATTACCGGAACTAAGAAGCAACACCAAAAAGAAACAAACAACATGGTAAACACGCAAGCATAAACATGTCATGATGCACAAACAAGTATGATGCATGTCCGGTTTAATGAGGCATGGCATGACAATATGCACAAACAACACTACAAGTTAAGTGGAGCTCAATATGCATAACACCACATTCGAGTTATTTAGCTCGCTCTCGTTTAGGTACACAACAATATTAAATGTTGGTTAACATGGCAAGAGGTGAAGCATAACGAAAGTACCTATCTAGGCAAGTTTAAATGAGGCCGGAAGTAACAAACAACAATTCCGGAAAACCCTCATGTCCATATTTTGAATTTGGTACTGTTCTGCCCTAAACCATATTTTATAGTTGTTAAATAGGAGAATAAAGTGGACCATGTTAAACTAGGCATTTTTCCACCCCATTTTACATATAAAGTTTATTAAATCGGAGCTACGGTTAATTAGTTACGAAATAAATCATTTTAACATGGCATTTATACAAATTTAAACAAACAACATTTTAAACATTTTAAACATGGATGAAAGCAGCATATTATTAATCTACACAAAATTCTAAGCATTTTACATGTTTAAATCATTTTAAACCGATGCACGGTTGTTGAGTTATTAAATGCGCTTCGGCTGGCGGCTTCAGCTGGGCCTTGGAGGCTGCTGGCCCAGGCGTTGTCGCGGTCAACGCGTGCCAGCGGATCGAGCGCGAGCAGCACTGCTCTCGTTTTCTGAAGAAACAGAAGCAGCAGTTCGAGGCAGGGGGCCAGGCGCGGCGGGGCAATGCAGAGGAGGAAGCAGGCCGGCAGGGCGCGATGGCGAGGTAGAAGACCGGCGGCGACGGCTGTTGCGGAAGGGGATCAAGGCGGTGTGGTCCTCCCCTGCTCGACGCAGAGGCCGCGGCAGGGGATGGCGAGGCAGGTGACGAACAGGGGTGCGGCAACGGGACTTGCAGCGGCGCCATGTTTCCCTGTGCGAGAAAACAAGAGAGGGGGATGACCAGGGAGGAGCAGCATGACGAGGAAAGGAAAGAGAAGGTGGAAAGGGACGGCGCCGTGACCTAGGCATCTCGCCGGCTCAGCACGAACGAGACGACGGAGACTGGCCAGCTCGGGAGGTAGGGGAGAAGATGACGAGGTCGGGTAGGCGGTTGACAATACGGGAACTCCCGGCTGCTGTTGCGAACGAGAAGCAAAGGTGGCCACAGGGGTTGGTGCTGGTTGGTGCTGTTCCGGCGGGCAACGGTTTGCGGAGGCAGGGCACAGACACGGGAGAAGGAGCTCGGGCTCCTGACCTGGTGGATGAGGGCGACGCCCTGGTGGTTGAGGTCACCGGCGGCGACGGGGCTGACGAGGTCGAGGGCTGTGGCTGCTGGGGATTTTTGGTGGCGCGGAAATCACGGGAGGTGGTCAGCGGCTCGGGTTGAGGGAGGTGGATCGGGATGGATGGTAGTTGGCTCGGTGAGGAAGCTGAGGAGGAGACCAGGTGGTCTGGCGGCGGCGGGCGGAATGGATGAATGGGACATCCTAGGATCTAGGGTTAGACTGTTTAAATAGCTAGGGGATTAGGGTAGTGGTTACCTCGGTCCGTCCGATCACAATTGGGCGGTCACGAATAATTAGGTTAGGTAGCCCAAATAAGAAAACGGGGATGTTTTTGGGATGTTGGGGGATGATTCGGACTCATCGGTCATGACCGTGCGGGTCGGGTTCGGAAGAGGTTTTGGACACGCGCGAGGGGTCTGTGCGCTGTGCAGAGAAACAAGGTGATCGCGTGCAGGGGGTGGTTGGTCTCAGAACGGTCAAAGGAGGTAAGGGGAACACGGCAACTACGAACTGGTGCAAGTTTTAAAAACAATGACGACAATGAGTGCCGATGCAATTCAAATGATGTCATGATGAAATGCAACAAACAAATAAAAACACACGATGATAACAAAAAACATGGAAGGCGTCTGGAGCGTCGGTCTCGGGGCGTTACAACACTCCACCACTACAAGAGGATTTCGTCCCGAGATCTAAGATGGCACCGGAGGGAAAAGGAAGAGCAAGATAAGAGATAAACTAAGTTGCTTCTTTGACAAACGAGTGAAACCACGAGCATTGAGAGGTTGAGCAATTTAAAAGAAAGAGTACAACAGAGATGAACGAGATTGCAAGCAATCCGTTAGAAAAGAGGAACAATACGAAAACTTGAAGGTTGCAAAGACATGAATCAAGAGTTTAATGGACAAGATAGAATTCGAAACCACTCCAGTTAAAACAAGATGAGAGAGGAAGAATTCGGGCAGCACTCTGGTTGAACATGGAAGGAATAGAACATGAACTTGAGAAGATGGGATGATACTTGATGAAATCAACAACATACTGCCTCTGGAACTATTGAAAGAATGGCACAAAGGGTAAGAAAGATTTCAGACAGCATTCCGATTGAAAAGAGATGCAAAACATGATAAGATAAAAGAACTTGAATGAGAACACAACACTCCGGTTAAATGGATAAGCAAGAAAATAATATGAACTTGACAAAACGAGGTGATGGGTGAAGAGCACAACATCAGAAAGCCCCCGGAAGAAATGAAAGAATGGAATGGAATGAACGGAGGAAAACTTGATCTTGAAGAGAACGCTTACAGGAAATGCTAGAACGGAGTTGTTGGATTATCAACAACGAATGGATAAGCTTGTTGTGGGCTTATGGAAAACATCTCAAAATTATGAGGTGACAACCGGCCACTAATGGAAACAATTGCTTTGAGTGAGAGGACCAAAGAGATGAAAAACTTCTTACATCGAGAGGATAGGAGGAAACTTGGATCTTAGATAAGCACCACAATAGCAACATTCCTTAGGGAAGGCTTTAGGTGAAATCTAGACCAAGATAACTCCAACGAAGTGGTTGATGGATTTAAAATACCTCATTCTTGACAACATGTGAATCGCGAAACATTAATGGAAATTGTCAAGAATGATATAATGCCATCTCAAAAGATAAGGTAGAAAGAATTGCACTTTGGAGTGCAAGATGAAGAATGCTTGACCTCCTCAAAACAAAACATGTGTTGAGCACCATGTTTAATTTTGAGTATAGCTTGGTGGGTCATAACTTCAAGAGAAATCTTGAAGAACAAATGAAGAATGAAAGGAATCCTTGACGAACCACCATGTAGAGCCTCCATGAAGAACTTTGGTAATAAAAACATGATAAAAAGAAAGAGAATTTGAAAGCACAAGGTGAAGCCTTGTGATGATTTAGAAGGAGCTTCGCGACGAGATAATGCGGAAAACTTGGAACTTCGAAAAAAAAGATGAAACACTAGAACCGAGAATTACTTCATCATGAACAATCTCCAGAAGAAAAGAATTGAATCACATCAAGGAAATAAGAATAAGATTTATTGTATGCTTATCCTTCATCAAATTAAATTGATGACAAGCAATGGATTTGGCATACTACTTATTCCCGTAGAAAGGATTAAAAGAGATATAGCGCGAACTTGAGAAGGTATTGATGGAACCACCGGTGGGATTTGGAAACAACAAATGAAATGATACTGTAGCAAAGGAAGAGGAATCTTGAACGAACCACCGTAAGAATTGAAAACGAACGAAGTAAAGGGGTGAATCACCGGTAAGAATTAGAGAATGAATGAAGATACTTGAGGGAATTTGATACAAGAGAACGAAGAGATCACGAGATGATTAGAGAATACTTGAGCGATGCACCGGTAAGATTTGGATAACGAGAGCTGAAGGCTGGAATGAATGATTCTGAGATGATGTGCTCCAAAGAATCAAACTGAAAAGACTCCTGAATAGATCCGGATGGGTGAAAAGAATTCTCTCATTCGAAAACAATTATGAGAGGATGGCATGAAGCTAGAACCATGAATCTTCAAGAGAATGAAACAAGATTTTAGGAGAAATCTCTTCCTCGGTCTTCTGTGTTGAGAATGACGATGAGAAACACCACCATGAATTGTTGAGGCACTCCGGGATGAAGAATAGAAAGGTTGAACCAACGATCAAAAGAATTTGAAAACGGTCTTAAAGAAGACATCTGACTGATGAAAATTCATTCTTACGTCAAACTTGGAAATGAATTTGGGAATCGCTCTGCGAAAATTAGAAGAGTCGGGTAAGATCCTGGGAAAAGACCTGTGGGTTAGGGCCCACTCGAAAGAAACATCATTGAAGGATTGCTTGAAATAGAGATTGCACCGGTAGAATTAAATAGCTTGAATGAGAGAAAAACCTTGAAGTATCTCGAACGGATTAAGAATGGAAACATGATTCTTCTGAGATATCTTCGCACTCCGGAACAAATGAATAGTGAGAGGTGAAAGATTAAGAGGTGCACTGGCAAGAGAAGAAATTTGAAACAAGGAAGGGATATGATCGACAAAGCTTGAATTGAATCCATTGGAGAAGAAAATGTGACGAAGAATTGATAAACTTGAAGCTCCATTAGTATCTTCTTGAGAACCACCGCATAAGAATCTTGACGGAAAAGAATGGAGAGACTTCCCACAAATAAAAGGATACATGATTAAGAAATCTGAGTCCTTGAAGATAAAAAGGGTGGGAGGGCGGAAAAACAAAGGCAACTTGGGGACGGATGAAACAGATACCGTTGAGAAAAACTTAGAATTGATCTCCCAAATGTTGAAATGATCGGTTCCACTTGAAGAGAAGCACACCGGTTGGAAAGAATTGACATGACAATCTCGGTGATCAAAAGGATTAGTACTCCCATAGAAATATGAGAACACCGCTTGAAAGGTATGGAATCAACACTTGACATTGAAGCAACTCAAATACCATAACTCAAAACAAAACAAAGGATTGGCTTGCAGAAATAAGCCGAAACAAATACATATGATAGAGATTTACCCAATCCCATATCAGGCATCTGTCGGAAAGATATTCTAGGAGCTACTTGAATTCCCACCTATAAAAATCCCGAAACTTTCTGGTTATGCAATCTGGTGTTGGGGATACAGGGGAAGCAATATATCTCACGCAAACTAACAATCCCTACATCCAGCTGTATCCATCCGTCAACACATAACCAAGAAAACTCCGGAAATTGTGTACCTCAACCTTCGAAAAGCATCCGTTATACGAGCTATGGCAATACTCCCGAACTCCCCAGTACTGGGTGAAGTCGAGGTTATGTCACCAACAACTGCATAAAAGATATTTTCGATGTCGGCAAAACTCAGGTATTCCAGAACTGCAACGATAAAATTATGACGACAACACCTCGGAGCTCAACTCCCCGGGTCACTGCCACATAAAAGACAGGAGGCACCAAGAACAATGTTCTCGTCACAAAACCATCGGAACGATTCCAAGATACCCGCGTGATCCTAAATTTTTTTTAGTGAAATTTGAGGAGAGGAAAGACAAAACATCTACGTCAGGAGGCCTCACCAGAGCGACGAAGGGACTGAGGAGTAAAAAGAATCCTACTCTCCGATATATATAATCCTAAGACTCAAAATAGTTTTTTTCTAGACTCAACAACGGCCAACAATCAAGGGGGCTCCTATGGTCGGTCGAGGCTCTGATACCAACTTGTCACGCCAAAGATGCGACCCTATCCTAAAGGAACTCGAAGGTCCCACCAAGGATAGAACCGCATATTGAAACACTTTTGCAAGGTGGATATCATTACATCAACATTACATAATAGATGGGGATACATACAAGAGGCATACAATGCCACACGAATACAACATCACAATACATTAGAGCATCATCCGACTACAGATGAAACACAAACAGAAACTCATACGACATCCACCCTGCTAGCCCAGGCTGCCGACCTGGAACCTATCCCCTGATCGAAGAAGAAGCAGAAGAAGAACTCCGAAACAAGCAAACATCGCTCTCGCGTCATGATCATCGCATAACCTGTACCTGCAACTGTTATTGTAGTAATCTGTGAGCCACGAGGACTCATCAATCCCATTACCATGGGTATCAATACTAGCAAAGCTTAATGGGAAAGGAAGGGGTAAAGTGGTGAGGTTGCAGCAGCGACTAAGCATATATGGTGGCTAACATACGCAAATAAGTGCGAGAAGAGAAGCAATGTAACGGTCGTGAAACTAGCAATGATCAAGTGGTGATCCTGAACTCCTACTTACGTCAAACATAACCCAAAACCGTGTTCACTTCCCGGACTCCACCGATAAGAGACCATCACGGCTACACACGCGGTTGATGCGTTTTAAATCGGATCTGGTGTCAAGTTATCTACAACCGGACATTAACAAATTCCCATCTGCCACATAACCGTGGGCACGGCTCTCGAAAGTTTATACCCTGCAGGGGTGTCCCAACTTAGCCCATGATAAGCTCTCGCGATCAACGAAGGATATACCTTCTCCCAGGAAGACCCGATCAGACTCGGAATCCCGGTTTACAAGACATTTCGACAATGGTAAAACAAGACCAGCAAAGCCGCCCGAATGTGCCGACAAATCCTGATAGGAGCTGCACATATCTCGTTCTCAGGGCACATCAGATTGTCCAAACTTCCGGTAGGCCATCCCAGAGTTGCCCCTGGTGGCCACCGACGGCTGACAGGTTGGACCAACACCCACGACGAGCACTGGACCCGGGGGGGGGGGTAAATAAATAAAGATGACCCTCGGGCTCTGGAAACCTAAGGGAAAAAGGGCTAGGTGAGGCAAATGGTAAAACCAAGTGTCGGTGTCAAAACCGGCGGATCTTGGGTAGGGGGTCCCAAACTGTGCGTCTAGGCGGATGGTAACAGGAGACAAGGGACATGATGTTTTTACCCAGGTTCGGGCCCTCTCGGTGGAGGTAAAACCCTACTCCTGCTTGATTAATATTGATGATATGGGTAGTACAAGAGTAGATCTACCACGAGATCAGAGAGGCTAAACCCTAGAAGCTAGCCTATGGTATGATTGTTGTTCGTCCTACGGACTAAAACTCTCCGGTTTATATAGACACCAGAGAGGGCTAGGGTTACACAGAGTCGGTTACAATGGGAGGAGATCTTCATACCGTATCGCCAAGCTTGCCTTCCACGCCAAGGAAAGTCCCATCCGGACACGGGACGGAGTCTTCAATCTTGTATCTTCATAGTCCGGGAGTCCAGCCAAAGGTCATAGTCCGGCCATCCGGACACCCCCTAATCCAGGACTCCCTCAGTAGCCCCTGAACCAGGCTTCAATGACGACGAGTGCGGCGTGCAAGTTGTCTTCGGCATTGCAAGGCGGGTTCTTCTTCAAATTCCCTGTACCCGTCGAATAGTGTCCGGCTTCTAGTGTGTGCTGCCCTCCTCGGCTTCTGTGCCCCATAATGACCATCTTCCATGTGTCAAACGAATGCGAAAAGCCAGGGGATTTTTTCATTTACCCCCCCAGTTGCATTAATGAACCGCCCATAAAAGAGACGGGGATTTAGATCCAATTCACACCATCTTCCCTCCACGAGCTTTCATCAGAGTGCCTTCGACAGAGATCCATTCCATCATGGCCGGTCGGTGCAGCTCCTCCTCTCGCCTGTCCAGCCCTCGGCCCGGAGATTGGGGGTGGTGTTCCGTCCCGCATAGCGAGCTAGTAGTGCTTCAGTCTAAGGGGCTTCTCCCCCCAGCATATATGGTCCCAGTTCGAGCCGGGATTGCTACCTATAGCGACGGAGAGCAGGCGGAGAGCGTCCCCAATCCCTCTCAAGGAGACCAGGAATGCCTAGTCCCTTATGTGATGAGAGGACTCATATTTCCAATTCATCCGTTTCTCCGAGGGTTGCTGGAGTTCTACGGCCTCCAGCTACACAACCTCACGCCCGCCTCCATTCTGCACATTGCGGGCTTCGTGGCCCTCTGCGAGCTGTTCTTGGGTGTTGAGGCCCATTTCACGCTGTGGAAGAGGTTGTCTTGCATCGTGCCCCGTTCTCAGGAGGGGTCTATTTATCAAGTGGGCGGAGCCGAACTATGGCGCATCGCCGGGACCGGATATCTATCCGGTACCCCAAAGAGGACGTCCGAGGACTGGTCCTCGGAGTGGTTCTATATAGATGACGTCCCCTGCCGGACCCTGTACGGATCGGCCTCCCTGAGTTCAATAATGCTCCATTGAAGAAGCGCCTGAGCTGGCACCCGCGGAACCCTCAAAGGGAAACTGACAGGGACGTCCTTTGCCTGATGAGCCGGATAAGGTTGTTGGCTCATTCCGGACTGACCATGATCAAGGTCATGGCCATATGCATTACGCGAGGGGTGTAGCCGCTTCAATACAGAGGCCACCCTATGTGGGATTTCAAGGGGGAGGACGACGCCACCCGGTGCGGTCGTAAGGGGCCAGATTCGGCCGATACTTTAACGAGAATCTTATCCACTTTGTACAAGGGAGAAGAAGAGGAATTCCTCCGTGCCAACCCGGAGGGCGGATTCTCCATGTACAATCCTCCCAGTTGGGTGAGCGAACATTTTCAACTGCCAACCCGCTTTCGAAATTCCCGTAATTGAGTACTTAGTCTAACAATGTTAACGCAGGAGTTGCGCTAGACTGTGAAGGAGATAAATTGCCCTCCTCCACAACTCGAGGACCTGGAACGGTCCCTCGATCCGGACTCCCAAGAGGATCCGGACTTATGTGTGGAGTTAATTGACGGGGTGTTTCATCAATTGAGTAGGGATAACACCCTAGTGGCCATCACGGCCGACTATCCCGGACTACTTCCAGCCTCAAAGGTAACTGAGACCGAAGTCCCAGTATTTTTAATGAGATCCATCCATGCTTTATCTTGAATGCCGTGAACTAATAGTGTTTCGTTTCGCAGGGTAAATCCTTGAGGCGGAAGGCCGAGCCCGCGGTGGGCAGCCAACAAGGGCCGTTGAAGCCAGGCGGGCCAAAAAGAAGTGCGGACCAGATCGAGATTCCGGCGCAACGGTACGGCGTGCAAATTTAACGCCTAGGGTTTATGCCCTTGAGTCTTACTAACGCTCATGATTTTCTTAGAAAGAAGAGAGACCGCCGGACTATATCCGCCGACCAAGGTTCAATGCCGGGTCCGGAAGCGGAGACGGGCGCGGGGCGCACCTCGTGCGTTCCTCCGACAGAGGACACAGACGGGCTATCTGCCACCAATTCAGAGGTGGAGAGTGCCCTGAACCACATGCGTCGCCGGACTATTCTTCGTGACGCATGTTTTTCCCCAGAGGCGTTGGACGCCTTTAATACAGGGGATGCGTATCTCCATGCCGCTCAAAATGGTCTAGCCAGAGCCACAGAGCAGTATGTAAAAGACATACATGTGAGTAAAATTGAAGGTTATATATGTCAGTAGCCCCCGAGACTTGAAACAGTGAAGATAACTGTTTTAAGGATCATGTGCTATGCAATGTCTTACAAAGAAGAATACGCAACTGTCCCAGGAGCTTGAAGAGTGCAAGGCCCAACTCGAGGCCACACTGGCCACTTCAGAAAATGCCAAGGAGACGCCCTCAGGTAATATATGCTTCGAAAGATAATTCCGTTGTGAAGTGCGGCGGCTGTGCAACTCTGACTATAATAGTGCAGATGGGGCCGGAGTAAATCCGGACAAGCAGCAACTCCTACGCCAACTAAAGGCTGGCGAGAGCATCCTGACGAGGGTGAGGCAAGAGAAGAACAAACTTCAAGACGCCAATACCCAACTGGACGAGGAACTAAAGGATGTTCGTATTCAGCTGTCTGCTTCCGTAAAGGAGAATCGACGACTTCGACGCGGCATTTTTAGTAAGTGCTTGAATGAATCTTTGAAAAAAGAATTCAGCGAGGAAGTCGATTAACAGAGCTATGTCTGTAGGTCTGCTGACAGGTCGTCCTGCGGAGGAAATGCCCGGTTCAATGGGAGACCTTCTTCCCGAGCTGTTGCAACTGCACGAACGAGTTCGGCAGGCAATGCAGAGCGTCATTCAGGCTATGTGGCCATCCCTCTCCATGCCTGAAGGCCTTGGGGAGATTACAAAGAAGCTGGAGGGAGTGCGGCAGCGCTTCCAGTTGTGGAAGATATCGGCCTGCCGTCAAGGTGCCAGGGAGGCCTGGGCCATGGTGAAGACTCGGTACACGAAGGCTGACCCAAATCACATGGTCGAGTTCGGCCCTATGGGTCCTGACGGAAAGGAGATCCCTGTTAGCTTAGTATATGGCCAGGTAGAGCTGGCTGCAAAGTATTCCCAACAGGACTGTAAATTAGACCGCCTGTTGGATGGTATTGAAGAAGAATATACCGAGTCGGATTGACTCTGTAAATTAAAATGACATGAAAAATGCCTTCTAGCCGGATTGTAGATCGTTTGTCATTGCGGACCTTTTCGCTTCGACCTCCGGACCCTATAGTCCGGAGTGTGTCCGAATACCCTCTCGATTATGTAAGAACCGGGGCATGCATGGAGACAAGGCGTAGGGGTCTTTAGCAGACAAGTGCCCAACTAGTTATGTTATATTACATGGTTAGTAAGAAACATCTTCCAGGGAGAATAGTTCCGTTAGGGGTTCCTTTCCCTGGGAGGCATGCCCTAAAGTGCATGTCCGAACTGCTAAAAAGAGCAGAAAAGCATCTGGGGGCAGATAAATAAACACGAAATATCATCTTTTAGTTCATCGACCGAATATTCCCTTAAGAACGCTAGCTTTCGGCTTCACCCAGTCTGAGGTACACATCCGGCTGACCCGGCAGTAACAATCGCAGAGGTGCTCCCTTTACCACCTAGCCGAACAAACGAGAACATAGGAGTAAGCACGGGAGCCAGGCAACCCAGCTTGGCCAAAACTTAAGTCATATCGATGCATATAATGGTGTATAAAAGGTTCATGCGGAAGTGTCACACATGTTTTGGGCATGAGGCCCGTTTTATATAAACTTCTAATAAAGAAGCCCCCGGGTATGATTAGCGCGGGTGGCGCGTCAAGTATGTGCGAACAATGCACATGCAAGCCCCTAAGGGCTTGGGAGAAAAAAGGTCGGGAGAGGGAGCGAAATCCCGGACAGCTAATGTGAAAAAATAAAAATAAAAATAAAAAGGGGACACAGGAAGGAGACGAACACGGAGTCCGGCGCTAGGCGTAGAATTGTCGTAGGCGTGCTGCGTTCCATGGGTTCGGCTTGAGTCGGTTGTCCAATGCGTTTCGCAGACGGTACGCTCCACCAGTCAGTACTTGGTCGATTATGAAGGGACCCTCCCATTTGGGCTTTAGTTTGTCCTTTTTCTTGTCCGTCAGGCATAGAACTAGTTCACCAACGTTATAAGTTTTGGCCCGTACTTCTCTGCTTCGATATCTTCGAGCCTGCTGTTGCTAGAATGCGGAACGAGCTTTTGCCACGTCACGCTCCTCCTCTAATGCGTCCAAGCTATCCTGCCGATCCAGCTCGGCTTCTCTTTCTTCGTACATGCGCACTCGAGGTGAGTCATGAATTATGTCGCATGGCAGTACTGCCTCTGCGCCGTATACCATAAAAAATGGTGTGAATCCGGTAGTGCGATTCGGCGTGGTCCGCAGCCCCCAGAGTACGGAGTCAAGCTCCTCTACCCAGTGCGTGTTAGATTCCTTGAGGGATCGCACTAGTCTGGGTTTGATGCCGCTCATAATGAGACCGTTGGCTCGCTCAACTTGACTATTGGTTTGAGGGTGATAGACTGAAGCGTAGTCGAGCTTAATGCCCATGTTTTTGCACCAGACTATAACTTCATCGGCCGTGAAGTTTGTGCCGTTGTCAGTTATGATGCTGTGGGGGACACCGTAACGGTGTACGACCCCGGATATGAAGTCTATGACCGGTCCAAATTCGGCCTTCTTTACAGGCTTGACCTCTATCCATTTGGTGAATTTGTCCACCATGACCAGTAGATATTTTTGCTTGTGGGTTCCTCCTTTAAGGGGTCCAACCATGTCAAGCCCCCAGACCACAAAAGGCCAAGTAATGGGTATAGTTTGTAGGGCAGTAGGCAGCATGTGGCTTTGGTTGGCGAATAACTGGCAAATGACGCATCGCTGCACTAAGTCCTGAGCGTCTGCCCGGGCCGTTGGCCAATAAAATCCGGTACAGAAGGACTTGCTTACAAGGGCCCGGGCTGCGGCGTGGTGCCCGCCAAGTCCGGCATGAATTTCAGCCAGAAGGTCTCGCCCTTCCTCTTCGGAGATACACCTTTGAAGGACTCCGGTTGTGCTTTTCTTATAAAGCTCTCCCTCGTGGACTTTGTAGGCTTTAGATCGCCGCACTATGCAGCGGGCCTCGTTTTGGTCCTCGGGAAGTTCCTGCCTAGTTAGGTAGGCTAGGAATGTGTCTGTCCATGGGGCAATGACTGCCATTATTGTGTGGGCTGATGGTGTTGTTTTGTTGGCGGAGCCACCAACTATGTCAGAGTGTTCGGTGAGGGGCAGTGCGGTTGTGTCCAGGCTATTGTTTCCGGACTCTCCCTCCCATGATATGGATGGCTTGAACAGCCTCTCTAGGAAGATGTTGGGAGGGACGGCATCGCGCTTGGCGACGATGCATGCCAACACGACTGCTACCTAGTTATTCTCCCGGGCTATGTGATGAAATTCGAGCCCCTCAAACTGAGCTGACATCTTTAAGACGGCATTGCGGTAAGCTGCCATTTTCGGATCCTTGGCGTCAAAGCCTCCATTTATTTGGGATATTGCGAGGTTTGAATCCCTGCGGACCTCTAGGCACTGAATGCCCATGGAGACTACTATCCGGAGACCATGTAGAAGGGCCTCGTATTCGGCTGCATTGTTGGAATCCGTGTACATTATCTAAAGTACGTATTAGACTGTATCTCCGGTTGGGGACATCAGAACGACGCCAGCCCCCAGGCCAGCCAACATTTTGGAGCCGTCGTAGTGCATGATCCAGTTGGAGTATGCGCCGTACTCTTTAGGGAGCTCGGCTTCAGTCCATTCGGCGATGAAGTCGGCCAAAACCTACGACTTAATAGCTCGCCTTGGCTTGTAAGTTTATGTTGAACGGGAGGAGCTCGATGGCCCATTTGGCAATCTGGCCCGTTGCGTCGCGGTTGTTTATAATATCATTAAGAGGTACTTCGGATGCCACTGTTATTGAACACTCTTGAAAATAGTGTTGCAGCTTCCGGGATGCCATGAACACTCCGTATGCTATCTTTTGATAATGCGGGTACCGTGACTTGCATGGAGTTAGGACGGTGGACACATAGTAAACTGGTTTTTGGAGAGGGAACTTGTGTCCGTCCGTTTCTCGTTCAATGATGAGCACCGCGCTTACAACTTGATGGGTTGCCACGATGTATAATAGCATTGGTTCGCCCGTGTTGGGCGCGGCCAGGACCGGATTTTTTGCCAGTATGGCTTTTATTTCTTCGAGTCCGGCCGTGGCAGCATCCGTCCACTCGAAGTGTTCGGTGCACCGCAGGAGGCGATAGAGGGGTAATGCCTTTTCTCCTAAGCGGGAGATAAAGCGGCTTAGAGCCGCCACGCATCCTATCAATTTTTATATTTGTTTGAGGTCTTTTGGGGTATCCAATTGTGACAGAGCTCGGATCTTGGATGGGTTTGCTTCAATTTCTCTACCGGATACGATGAAGCCCAAGAGCTTTCCGGCTGGTACGCCGAAAACACATTTTTCCGGGTTGAGCTTAATGTCATATGTTCGGAGATTGTCGAACGTGAGCCTCAAGTCGTCTATTAGAGTATCGACGTGTTTGGTTTTGACGACCACGTCATCTACTTATGCTTCAACTATTTTGCCGATCTGGTTGGCCAGACATGTCTGAATCATGCGCTGATATGTTGCGCCTGCGTTTTTGAGCCCGAAGGGCATCGTGTTGAAGCAGAATGGGCCATATGGGGTGATGAATGATGTTGCGTCTTGGTCTGACTCTGCCATCTTGATTTGGTGGTAGCCAGAGTATGCATCGAGGAAGCACAATGAGTCGTGTCCTGCGGTGGCGTCGATGATTTGGTCAATTCGGGGGAGCGGGAAAGGATCCTTTGGGAAGGCCTTATTTAGGTCTTTGAAATCGACACATAGGCGCCAGGATTTGTCCTTCTTTGGTACCATCACCAGGTTTGCTAGCCAGTCCGGATGTTTTTGTATCTCTGATGAATCTGGCTTCCAGTAGTTTTGCTAGCTCTTCTCCCATGGCTTGTCTCTTGGGTTCGGAGAAACGCCGTAGAGTCTGCTTAACGGGCTTAAACCCTTTTAGGATGTTCAGGCTGTGCTCAGCCAGCCTGCGTGGGATTCCTGGCATGTCTGAAGGGTGCCAGGAAAAATGTCCCAATTTTCTCGCAGGAATTCTCTGAGTGCGGCATCTACATCGGCTTTTAGTTGTGCCCCGATGGAGGCCGTTTTTGTGGGGTCCGTTGGATGGACTTGGAATTTGACTATTTCGTCCGCTGGTTTGAAATAGGTGGACTTGGATCTCTTATCTAGTATCACATCGTCCTTCTCCACCGTGGAGGGCAACGCAGTTAGTTCCTCAGCCGCTAGGGCTTCGGATAATGCCTCCAGGGCCAGTGCGGCTGTCTTGTTTTCGGTGCGGAGCGCTGTGTCCGGATCACTTGCAAGAGTGATGATTCCATTGGGTCCGGGCATTTTGAGCTTCATGTACCCATAATTGGGTATGGCTTGAAAAATTGTAAATGCTTCTCGCCCTAGCAGAGCATGGTATCCGCTGCTGAACGGGGCCACTTGACATGTAACCTCCTTAGAGCTGTAATTATCCGGCGTGCCGAACACCACATCTTGTGTGATTTTCCCTGAACAACACGCTTCCCGGCTTGGTATCATTCCTCTGAAGGTTGTGTTGCTTCGCTCAATGCGGCTCCAGTCTATTTCCATTTTTCGAAGGGTTTCCTCGTAGATGAGGTTAAGTCCGCTGCCGCCGTCCATGAGTACCTTTGTAAGTTGGAAGCCGTCCACTATCGGACTGAGGACCAATGCGGCTGGTGCTCGGGCTGTCCGGAATTTAGTTTCGTCACTGGCATTAAAAGTAATAGTCGTGTCACTCCATGGGTTTATTGTTGCTACTTGGTAGACTTCGGTAAGGCTGCGGAGGGTTCGTTTCCTCGCATTGTTTGATGCGAAGGTCTCGAAGACTGTCGACACCGTACTGGTGTTTTTGGGGTGGTGTTCTTCAGATTCTGGAGTTAGAAGCTCCTCGCCACTTCTGGCAATCTGCCGGAGTATCCAACATGCTCTAAGGCTGTGAGTTGGTGTGACTTCCCCTGAACTATGAATTTTACAGGGTCCATTGAGCCATCCCTCCAGTACAGTCCCATACCCTATAGAGGGTTTTTGTTTTTTCATGTTTGGCTCAAGTGCCTGGCGATAATGCGCCCTTTTGTTTCGGACTCGTGTTGTATTCAGGGCCGGATTGTCCCAGAATTTATCTTCGGTTTTCCAAACGCTTTCTGTCGCACAGTACTTTCGTACTATGGATGTCAAGTCGGCGAAGCGTGTAATTTCGCGGTGACTTATGGCGTTGAGGATTCCGATGTCCGTGCAGTTGTTACAGAAGAATGAAATTGCTTCTTCCTCACGACAGTCCTTTATCCTATTCATAACCAGGAGGAATCTGGCCCAATATTGGTGTACTATTTCCCCGGGCACTTGCCGTATTTGGGATAAATCCCTTATAGTTGGGTGGGCGGGTGGATTTAAATCCGGAACCTTGCCCGATAAAAGATTCAGGGGCCAAGAAGTTTCTGAATTCGGAAGCTTGCTTTCTTGGACATTATTCAATGAATCAGGCCTGTTGCCTGACTTTAGGTTCAGGACTTGGGCAACATCCTCCCCTCCGCGGGTATCCGGCTTGGAGGGGTCGGGAATCAGGACACATCTGGTCCTTAGAGCGGGCGAAGATGCGCCGCATTGTTCTTCCACCACTTCAACGTGGTGGGTGACCAGGGGAGAGTCGATCTCTCTCTGATCGGGTTTAATCCCAATCTGGCCGTAATCTGTAGCGACTCCCAGGGCGGCAATGCGATCCAGGAGCTCATTCAGGGAAGAGAGCTCCGTCAGATCTAACTGCTCGGCGAGTTCCGAGCTGATGTGAAGATTGCTTTCGATGGCCCAAGAGGTCATCGTCGGCGCGGCGGCCGAACAGGCGGTCATCAAAAACCTGCCTAGCCGGAGAGTTTGGCCGATAGCCAAAGCTCCTTTAGCAACAGCGCCGTCTTTAAAGACGGGGTGCGGCATCCTTCCTGACGGTGACGACACAGAGGAACTCTCAATGAAAGCACCAATGTCGGTGTCAAAACCGGCGGATCTCGGGTAGGGGGTCCCGAACTGTGCATCTAGGCGGATAGTAACAGGAGACAAGGGACACGATGTTTTTACCCAGGTTCGGGCCCTCTCGATGGAGGTAAAACCCTACTCCTGCTTGATTAATATTGATGATATGGGTAGTACAAGAGTAGATCTACCACGAGATCAGGGAGGCTAAACCCTAGAAGCTAGCCTATGGTATGATTGTTGTTCGTCCTACGGACTAAAACTCTCCGGTTTATATAGACATCGGAGAGGGCTAGGGTTACACAGAGTCGGTTACAATGGGAGGAGATCTTCATATAGTATCGCCAAGCTTGCCTTCCACGCCAAGGAAAGTCCCATCCGGACACGGGACAGAGTCTTCAATCTTGTATCTTCATAGTCCGGGAGTCCGGCCAAAGGTCATAGTCCGGCCATCCAGACACCCCCTAATCCAGGACTCCCTCACCAAGGTTGGGCCTTGCTGGAGGAGTTTTATTCAAAGCGAACCGTCAAGGGGGTCCCATAAATCACCCAACCCCGTAAGGAACACAAAATCCAGGAACATAACACCGGTATGACGGAAACTAGGGCGGCAAGAGTGGAACAAAACACCAGGCATAAGGCCGAGCCTTCCACCCTTTAACAAATATATAGATGCATTAATTAAATAAGAGATATTGTGATATCCCAACATAATCCTGTCTAGCATGGAGAAATCTTCAACTTCACCTGCAACTAACAACGCTATAAGAGGGGCTGAGCAAAGCGGTAACATAGCCAAGCAACGGTTTGCTAGGAAGGGTGACAAAGGTTAGAGGCTGACATGGCAAATAGGGAGGCTTGAAGAGCAAGCGATAGGTAGCGCAGCAAAGCGATAGAACGAAGCAACTAGCATAGCAATGATAGTAGTGAGATCCAGGGTAGCGGTCATCTTGCCTGAAATCCCGCTAGGAAGAAGAACGAGTCCATGAAGAAGACGAACGGGAGTAGTCGAACGAATCCCCACAATCGCAACATTATCGGAACTAAGAAGCAACACCAAAAAGAAACAAACAACATGGTAAACATGCAAGCATAAACATGTCATGATGCACAAACAAGTATGATGCATGTCCGGTTTAATGAGGCATGGCATGACAATATGCACAAACAACACTACAAGTTATGTGGAGCTCAATATGCAACAAGTTGCATATTGACGAAACACCACATTCGAGTTATTTAGCTCGCTCTCGTTTAGGTACACAACAATATTAAATGTTGGTTAACATGGCAAGAGGTGAAGCATAATGAAACTACCTATCTAGGCAAGCTTAAATGAGGCCGGAAGTAACAAACAACAATTCCGGAAAACCCTCATGTCCATATTTCGAATTTGGTACTGTTCTGCCCTAAACCATATTTTATAGTTGTTAAACAGGAGAATAAAGTGTACCATGTTAAACTAGGCATTTTTCCACCCCATTTACATATAAAGTTTATTAAAATCGGAGCTACGGTTAATTAGTTACGAAATAAATCATTTTAACATGGCATTTATATAAATTTAAACAAACAACATTTTAAACATTTTAAACATGGATGAAAGCAGCATATTATTAATCTACACAAAATTCTAAGCATTTTACATGTTTAAATCATTTTAAACCGATGCACGGTTGTTGAGTTATTAAATGCATGAACATGAGGGTGCAATCTGTAAAACAGTAAATCACTAGATAAATGACAAAATCGCAGCAGCAAGAAAAAAATACTGTATGGGCCGAATCTGGCTGCACTGCTGGGCTAACAGAGAGGGGGGCTGTGGGCGCTCACCCATGGGCCAAGCCCAAGATGGCGAGGAGGGAGAGGCTTCGGCTGGCGGCTTCGGCTGGGCCTTGGAGGCTGCTGGCCCAGGCGTTGTCGCGGTCAACGCGTGCCAGCGGATCGAGCGCGAGCAGCGCTGCTCTCGTTTTCTGAAGAAACAGAAGCAGCAGTTCGAGGCAGGGGGCCAGGCGCGGCGGCGTGATGCAGAGGAGGAAGCAGGCCGGCAGGGCGCGATGGCGAGGTAGAAGACCGGCGGCGACGGTTGTTGCGGAAGGGGATCAAGGCGGCGTGGTCCTCCCCTGCTCGATGCAGAGGCCGCGGCAGGAGATGGCCAGGCAGGGGACGAACAGGGGCGCAGCAACGGGACTTGCAGCGGCGCCATGGTTCCCTGTGCGAGAAAACAAGAGAGGGGGGATGACCAGGGAGGAGCAGCATGATGAGGGAAGGAAAGAGAAGGTGTAAAGGGACGGCGCCGTGACCTGAGCATCTCGCTGGCTCGGCACGAACGAGACGATGGAGACTGTCCAGCTCGGGAGGTAGGGGAGAAGATGACGAGGTCGGGCAGGCGGTTGACAATACGAGAACTCCCGGCTGCTGTTGTGAACGAGAAGCAGAGGTGGACGCAGGGGTTGGTGCTGGTTGGTGCTGTTCCGGCGGGCAGCGGTTTGCGGAGGCAGGGCACAGACGTGGGAGAAGGAGCTCAGGCTCCTGACCTAGTGGATGAGGGCGACGCCCTAGTGGTTGAGGTCACCGGCAGCAACGGGGCTGACGAGGTCGAGGGTTGTGGCTGCTGGGGATTTTTGGTGGCGCGGAAATCACGGGAGGTGGTCAGAGGCTCTAGTTGGAGGGAGGTGGATCGGGATGGATGGTGGTTGGCTCGGTGAGGAAGCCGAGGAGGAGACCAGGCGGACTGGCGGCGGCGGGTGGAATGGACTGATGGGACATCCTAGGATCTAGGGTTAGACTGTTTAAATAGCTAGGGGATTAGGGTAGTGGTTACCTCGGTCCGTCCGATCGCAATCGGGCGGTCACGAATAATTAGGTTAGGTAGCCCAAATAAGAAAACGGGGATGTTTTTGGGATGTTGGGAAATGATTCGGACTCATCGGTCATGACTGTGCGGGTCGGGTTCGGAAGAGGTTTCGAACGCGCGCGAGGGGTCTGTGCGCTGTGCAGAGAAACAAGGTGATCGCGTGTAGGGGGGTGGTTGGTCTCAGAACGGTCAAAGGAGGTAAGGGGAATGCGACAACTATGAACGGGTGCAAGTTTTAAAAACAATGACGGCAACGAGTGCCGATGCAATGCGAATGTTGTCATGATGAAATGCAACATACAAATAAAAACACACGACGATAACGAAAAACATGGAAGGCCTCTGGAGCGTCGGTCTCGGGGCATTACACGAGGCCCAGTCAATGCCGCTCAAGGCTTCAAATTTGGCTTCATCATCTATTAAACCAGCTGGGACCACTTCAGGGGCAAAGGTATGCTTACGAGTTGGAGGGATCAGGCTGACTTCATCAAAGGGTGGTGTTGGGATTCTCCGATTCTCGTTGTCATAACCCGACTGATACTTGGTAAGATCAGTATCGTTCCCAATAAGAGTGGCCACGGGGCGTATAACTTTGACACAGGCAGTGAAGTCATGTCCATCAAATACGGTCCCATCTTCTTTAAGACTGGGGTATCCAAGAGCGAGGTCGGCCGGGTCTAGTTCCAGAATCTAGGCTTTCGCCCGGCTCAATGCAGCTACAGCCCCGGCTCTTGCGGACGCCCGCCTTAGGTCTTCGTTCCGTTGAGGTAGTGAAGCAAGCTGTTTCAATACATCTTGCAGGAGGTGAGGAATGTCATCTGATAAAGCTACAACGGCCAGAGCATGTTGTGACCCGGTGTAGAGCTGCTCCACAAGAGTATAAACCGCCTTCAGCTTGGTCAACATGGTCTTCTTGAGGTTTGTCCTCCTAGGGCCTGCATTATTAAACATAAGGTGAGACGGAGCTGGCAATTTAAGTAATCATTGAAAGGAGGTTTGCAAGGTTTAAAGTCTATATGAATAACTTACCAAAGATTGCTGAGACCATTTGAGATATCTGGCATTTTAACCCGGACAGCTCCGTTGTTGTTTCTGCAAGTAATGCCTCTGCCGTCTCAGCCCGGGTCACCAGAGAAGCCTTTTCATCAGCCCAGATTTTCTTCTCTGCCTCAAAATTCTTCTTCAGATTCTCTTGTTCAGAGACGCTGAATTCAAATTTGGAGTTGGCCTTTTGAATTTCAAGTTCTTGAGCGTCTAGGCGACTCTTCAGGTCAGCCATCTCCGACTCAAATTGACTTATGGTGGCCTGCATTAATACCGGGTTATAATCAGAATCATGGTAAGATACCATTAAGTCCCAAGCACTTTGCAAGCAAACATACTTGACACTTGGGGGCTAATGTGTGCTGAAGAATTTTAACTTACAATGCCGGCTCATGAAAATTAAGTCTCAAGCACTTTGCAAGCAAAGATGCTTGACACTTGGTTGCTAATGTGTATTGCAAGTTTTAAGTATCATGTCACAACCAGGTTAAATATCTTCTTTCAAATATCGGATAAATTAGTGCTAAGCAGTTTTCTAAGTCTAAAGCATATTTATTCATAAGAAATAGACTTGGGGGCTGATACAGTAAGTATGATTCAGAAAAGTAGCATAAGTCATAGCTCAGATTTTTGTTGTATTTGCTTCACCATACCAATCTCTAGGTCATGGCTGCTATGTACTTGATTGAGATAGCCAGAGACTATATCTCCAATACTCAAATGAGTTTAGTCAGCAATATGTAGCTTGGCCTTTTGACGTTCCAGAATTTCCTCCTTAGCAGAGCACTTGGCAAGGACAGTGGGTCGCCCCCTCTCAACAAAGTGAGTCTTCAGAATCTCAATGTCCGGATCAGTTGTCTTGACCGGGCTGGGAGCTTCTGGGTTATCAAAGCTGTTGAGAGTGTCTTCGGCGGGTGGATCAGAGGTTGGTGCTGGAATGTCATAGACTGGTTCAGGCGACGGCTGATGGGAAGAACTACCAGGAGCAGTCGTGGCACGCTCCGGTTCAGTCACGACCGGGTCTCGGGACGACTTACTCTTTTTTTCCCTCTTACTGGGCTTCACTTGCACGCTGTGGACAAAGGCAGAAGGATGAGTACAAAAGCATGGGTAAGGTAAAGCATAAAGGTAAGCAAAAATAAGTTACCCGGGAGCAGTTTTGAAAGTCGGCATGTTAGATTGCATAGACTCGCCAGAGGAAGGAGAGGTATCCTGATAATTGGAGTCAGATGAATTGAGAGGTTGGCGAAAGTAACCCACCAAAGGAAAAACAGAATGTAAGTCGGAGGTAACCTCATTCCGATGCTTCCTGGTTACGTCAGGTAAGCCGGAGGAAAGCTCTACATCTTTGTTGTTCCGGGTCTGCCTCCGGCTTTCCAACTGTTGTTGCTTCAAAAGAAATTGAAGATCTTGATAAGCAAGAGGATGTGAAAGTCTTACTTTCCGGGTCGCCCTTCGGATTTTTTGCTTTGGCAAAGGCTCTGAGTCAGAGGTGATTATAGTTACCTCTTCGTCAATCGCTTGGCTGTTCCCCATATCCTCCTGAAAGGATAGAATGTCAGTAAAATAATGACAAAAGAATCAGGAGAGTTAAGGATTACCTCTTCTTCGTCATCAGAAGTGTCATCCAATTTGAGTAAATCTGAAGAACTTTGTTTTTTCTTCCTTGAAATTCCTGTTTTGGCGGCTTTTCCTTCAGCTCTTCTTGCCGCTCTCGCTTGTTTGGCCGCCTCATGGTCATATTTGACCTTCCAGAAGTTGTCATCGGCCTGTGAAAAATGATAAGGGGTTATAAGTAAAAGCAAGAGGTAATACAGTAAAGAGTATTTATTAAGGTGGGTGACTCACAACAGGGGCCGGGTTCTCCTTGCAGAAGGGAAGTAAGCCAAAGGCGTTACTAATCACCGTGCCCTCTTTCAACAACAATTGGATCATGGCCTCCACCACATCTTCTGGTAAGTCATCAGGGCTATGACGCAGAGGGTCATCTTTCTTGCCGGAGTAAGTGCACATTAAGCCGGGGCAGCGGCTTAACGGAAGCACTCGCCAAGTAATCCAGACGCGGACCAGGTCAATACCATCTAAGCCATTTCCCAAAAGAGCTTTGATTTTTCTAATAGTGGCAGAAAGTGGCAGACGTTCAACAGTAGTCAGTTTATCCGGCAACGGGTGGTTGGACTCAAGGCGTAGGGCGCGGAAGCCGGGCAGAGGATTTTCTTCAGCCGGAGAAGTGTCTCGGCAGTAAAACCACTTCTGATTCCAATCCTTTGGGTGACTCGGCAGTTCAGCATAAGGAAAGAGGCAGTCTCTCCGCCGCTGAATCGAGATGCCACCAAGTCCAAGACTGGGCCCGTTGGCACGTTCATTCTGCCGGTTTAAATAGAACAGCTCTCTGAATAAAAGTATACTGGGCTCTTCTCCAAGGCACACCTCGCAGAAGATATGGAAGTTGCAAATGTTTGACACGGAATTGGGCCCGATGTCTTGAGGTCTAAGGTCAAAGAAATGCAAAACATCCCTGAAGAATTTTGAACCGGGTGGAGCGAAGCCCCGGTTCATGTGATTAGTGAACACGATTACCTCCCCTTTTTTGGGTTGAGGCTTGTCCTCTGACGGGTTAGGAGCACGATAAGACATGACCTCCTTCATCTTGGGCAGATGGCCGGATTTCACAAAATCAGACAAGATGCTCTCTGTAACAGTGGATTTGACCCAGTTGCAGGTCATGGGAGCTTTAGGAGCCTTGGGTGCCATTACGTAAATTGAAGCCTATGACAACATAAGAGGTTCCGGTTCAAATTTAACCCGGAGGAAAACATTTTAAGTTTAAACAAGATGGCGTCTTAGAAGGGGCCTAATGACATATGGCTGACTATATCTGGTTGCCTAAGCTGCCATGGGAATCAGTAACAATTAAAAGATATTTTAAGTTGCCAGGACCTGGCAAGGCTGTCAATTAACATTGTCTATTTTAAGCCACTAGAGTTAAATGGGCTTAACAGAAATAGGTTTCGCAGTTGGTGGATATTATTCTGGATCAAACAGGTGCACAAAAAGAAAAAAAATTCTAGACCTAAAACTAGTACAGATAAGTTCATCAGTGCTGAACAAGGCCTCTGTGTGATGGAAAGGGATCTGTTTGCATTCAAAATGGGTGTGAAACAGCTACCGCATCAGTTTTACACTATCTTAAAGATCAAGAAACAACGGTGGTGATGAAATCTATGAAGGGTTCCTGACGAACAACGAAGAACACCGAAGAACTCGAAGGTCCTAATGCGGATCTGAGGAACACGAAGGAGGAAACTTACAGGTGCAGAGTTGCTGCGGAGGTCCGTCGTGATTTTTTGGTCAAGTCAGGTTGATGCAGCGGCCTGAGTTGGTGAAGACGAGGAGATCTGCGATGATAGTGGCGGCGAAGCTCGAGCGGCAGAGAGAGAGAGAGCAAGGGGAAGAAGACGAATGACTAAGGAAGGTCTAGGTCAAGCTTATTTATAGGGAAGGGCCGACCGGGATGGTGCGAGAAACGAGGAGACTAAACATCATTATCCAGCAGCCCCGACGCCTCGGTTTTCGAAGCTGTCAATAAAAGAAAAGACCCGTTGGAAGATATGGCGGAGTAAAAAATGAATTTAAGTAAAGATGACGTCACGACGGGCTAACACGGATCCAGAAGATGACGTCATGGCGGGTTAAAAACCTTTACACAGACAGAAGGCTGAAGGTTTATTTTTTAAGGTATGTTAAGATTGACATGAAGATGGCGGTTCAAATCAATCTGGGGCCTAATGTTGGGGATATAACTATTTGTGTAAGCCGCCCAGGAGGGGCCAGGTTACGCAAAGAAGACTCATTAGAAAGAAACCCAAGACCAAGCATGAAGATGGCGGTTCCATAAAGTGCATAAAGCCCACCATCGACTGGAGGCCCGTTGTAGTAAACTGCCACAATGGCATGACTTATATTGTAAGGTAGATTTAACTAGTCACCGAGCCGGACACTGTTTATGAGCCGGCCGGGACTCTGTAAGCCGCAGGGCGCCAACCCGTGTATATAAGGGGGCGACCCGCTGGCGGCTAAGGGTGAGAAACAACTCGTCGAGAACCGGGCATAGCGTATCTCGCTCCCTGGTCATCGAAACATCAAGCAATACCAACCCAACTAGACGTAGGCTTTACCTTCATCGTAAGGGGCCGAACTAGTATAAACCTCCCGTGTCTCTTGTCCCAACTAACCCCTTCAAGCTTCCTAGTTGCGATGGCTCCGCGATTAAGTCCTTTCACTAGGACATCTAACGTGACAATTCCATGACAATATTTTTCAGGTCAAGACATGGTAGGAAATGACATTGTGAAGGAGTTGGCAGCTTCACGACACCACTGGATTATAGATCAAGTATTCATAAGTATCAATGGTTAGTGTGCTGTCAATTTATCCCATTTCAGATTGGAAAATAAAGAGACGGTTTAAATAATAGTAAAATGATATGACATTGTTCATAGTTAAGACATTGCAAACTATGACATTGTGCTGTAGTGGGTAGGTTCACCACGCCACTGGATTACGGATGAAGAACAGAAGCATACATGGTATGAAGAAGGAACTTGGTTGTACAACTGAAAACTTAAATTGAGAAGGACAAACTCTTGTTTATGAACTACATAATAAACTTTAAACATGCAACTTGATGCAAACACCATAAATAAACAGTTGTTGCAGTCATGCCTAACCAAATATATACAACAAAGTTTGAAGGCTTGAGAAGGACAAACTTACATTATTGGTGAAGACAGGCTCTATAAATGCCTTGTCCATGCTGATGGGGGGGTGTCGGTGTCAAAAACCGGCGGATCTCGGGTAGGGGGTCCCGAACTGTGCGTCTAGGCGGATGGTAACAGGAGACAAGGGACACGATGTTTTTACCCAGGTTCGGGCCCTCTCGATGGAGGTAAAACCCTACTCCTGCTTGATTAATATTGATGATATAGGTTGTACAAGAGTAGATCTGCCACGAGATCGGAGTGGCTAAACCCTAGAATCTAGCCTATGGTATGATTGTTGTTCGTCCTACGGACTAAAACTCTTCGGTTTATATAGACATCGGAGAGGGCTAGGGTTACACAGAGTCGGTTACAATGGGAGGATATCTTCATATCGTATCGCCAAGGTTGCCTTCCACGCCAAGGAAAGTCCCATCCGGACACAGGACGGAGTCTTCAATCTTGTATCTTCATAGTTTGGGAGTCCGGCCAAAGGTCATAGTCCAGCCATCCGGACACCCCCTAATCCAGGACTCCCTCAGTAGCTCCTGAACCAGGCTTCAATGACAACGAGTCCGGCGTGCAAGTTGTCTTCGGCATTGCAAGGCGGGTTCCTCCTCCGAATATTTCATAGAAGATGTTGAACACCAGGATAGTGTCCGGCTCTGCAAAATAAGTTCCACATTCCTTCGTATAGAGAATAATATTTGTATTAATTGGATCTGCTGACGTATTCCGTGGCGTGACATCATGCCACAGCCAGGCTCTTTATTTATTTTATTGTTCCACCTCAGCGCATTTGGCGAGGCGGTTTCCCTGGCACGTCTTGTCAAAGCAGAGATCGTGTCCCCTTATTCCGGGATTCTCATCAATACGGGCGTGGGTAACCCAACCGCGCCTTAGGTATGACTCCCTAATTAAAAGCGAGTCTCAAACGGTTACGGGGAGGGCTCTCGGTATTCACCTCCTTTATAAAGGAACCGAGGCCCGGCTCCCTTGTTCTTAAACCAATCAAATCCGCCCCTCGCTTCGAGTTCCAACACCCAAAGCTCAAGTTTTAGGCGCTTCGGACCTTTGAAGATGTCCGGCTCCGACCCTCAAGGCTGGTTGATGCCCTCCTCAATTACGGAAGAAGATGTGCGAAAGCTGAGAGATGCCAGGTATCTAACCGGCGAAATCTCCCATAGGCTGCCTGCTCAAGGGTAGGCCATTCCCACTCCCCAGCCCGGTGAGAGCATGGTGTTCGCATCTCACTTCCTTCGGGGGCTAAGCTTGCCGATTGATCCCTTCGTGAGGGGGCTCATGTTTTATTACGGGCTGGATTTCCACAACTTAGCTCCGGAGTCCATCCTCCAAATCTCATCATTCATCGTCGTGTGTGAGGCCTTCCTCCATATCACTCCTCACTTCGGATTGTGGCTAAAAACCTTCAAGGTGGAACCGAAGATAATCGAGGGGCAGCACGCTAAGTGCGGAGGAGCTGTAATAAGCAAGATGGACGACGCTCCATGGCCCGAAGGCTCTTTTCAAGAGGAGCTCGGCTCATGGCAATGGGACTGGTTTTACATCACAGCCCCTAGGGGCACCACATGGGTGGCACCGCCTACTTTTCGCTCGGGTCCCCCACCACGGCTGGCGTCATGGGTTAATGAAGGACTTATCTGGGGGCCGCCAAAAGACGTGCCCCTGTTGCAGGGCCGTATTCGAGATCTTCTAGAAAGAGATATCAATCTGACCGTAGTGGCGCAAGTCATGGTGATTCGCCGCACACTGCCCTGCAAACATCGACCTCTCCACCTGTGGGAGTTAAATCCGGAGGGACCACGAGTACTACAACATTTCATGGGAATGACACCCATGGAGATGTACAAATTGTTCTTCGGATCACAAGCAAGGTGTCCGGATTTGTCCGAGGACGCAGGTCTAAGCTGCAACCGCCCGGATGCTAAAGTAAGTAGCCTCGTATTTGAACACACCATCCATGTTTTTATCAAATCTACCCGTTAATAGAGTTGCCCTTTGAACAAGAGTGGATAGCGAAGGCGAAGCTTATCAGGTGTCCAGCCCCCTGCCCGAGACCGTGTCGGATCCCATACTAACCAGGATGCTGGAGGCCGCGCCATTGGCGGAAGGCGAAGGGGGGGACCAAGGAGCTACCGCCTCCACGAAGGAGGCTGTCAGGAAGGAAAGAATCGGAAATTCTCCCGACCAGGGAAAGAAAAGGACTGCCTCTGAAGACCCGGAGGTGATAACCTCAAAACGGGGAAAGAAATCTTCGTCAGAGGGTTCGGCACCGGTGGACGCTTCAGCCGAACCGCCCCCTAAAGGGGACCCGCTCTCCCCCGAGGCGTAAGTGAGGGGAGGGGTTCCATAAATGAATCATATTCATGTTTTATTCCTGAGGAAAATAACCGAAGCATTATCTTGCAGTTCGGATCTCAACCCTTCTCAGCAGAGCTCATCTTCAGGGGATCTTCGTCCGGAGATGATAGAGAGCGAAACGCCTCCCCTTGTTCCCCTGTCCTACGAGGCTGGTGACCCTGAGGTATCGTCCCAGAGGTATTTTTCAAGTCCGGACCCTGGGAAAGGTCGTTAGACTAGTCCGGCACCCTCTTGCGCGCCGGCGGAGGTGCTGAAGGATCTGCTTGGTAGGGCGTCCATCTCAGAAGAACATCGTATGTTGATGGATACGGTGATTGGAAGGATTTCATCCGCAGAAAGCGGATTGTACAAAGCTGCCAGGAGTTTACTAACAGGCTTTGAGGTATGTAAAAAGGTGTACCTTTTGGTGGAGCCGCATATTAAATGTGCCCTGTATGAATAGTAGCCCCTGAGACTCTGTGTGTCGTCATGAATGATGGTGCACAGAGGATCATAATCCCAGGTATAATATTTCACTTATTCCATGAAGGTGGTGAGGCACTCGGTGGCTAGCCGGACTGATGAATCTGCCGAACTAAAGCGGCAACTTGACGTAGCCGATGCCGACATCGCGCTTGTAAATAAGCGGCTAGACGAGGCTCAAGGTATGTTCAAAAGACACCAAGTAATAGGAGCTTGATGCTCGGGCCTTATATATATATACTTGATGTAGATGGTGCTGCTGCCGTGGAGAACCTTCGGGCGGAACTTGCCCGAGCCAAGGAGCAAGAAAGGAAGAGTGACACGGCTACCGTTAAAGCGGCTGAAGAGCTAAGAGCCGAGCAGGCTACTTACTGCCGGAGCAAGAAGGAAATAGCCGAGATGGCCATAAAATTGAAGGATGTTACCGACCGCTGTAAATTTCTTGAACGAGAAGATAGGGCGGCTCAGAAGGACCTTGAAAAGATCACTGCCGAAGCCAAGGATACTCGCTCTGCCATGAGAGCGATGAAGGAGGAGCTGCGTCAGGCCGGAGATATCACGGCTGGAAAGCCTTATATGCTGCGGATGAAGTTCGGAGACCCCAAGTATGCTCCATTAGACCGGCAGTGGAGTTTGGAAAACACTTATCTGGATTTGGCCGCAAGTGCAGCGGACGCGACCGAACACTTCCGCAGCCGAGGTGACCATGAATGGGAAGAGCTTTTTTGGTCGCAGTACCACAATCCAGAACGCCCACTGTCAGTATCCGACCGTTTAGCCGCTTGGGCGGAGCTGAACAGGTTATCCGGACTCGCCATGAAATTTGTTGCGAGTCGTCTGTGGCCAGAGAAGCCGGAGCCGAAGAGCTATTTTGGCTTGGTGCAGCAATTTCTTGGTTCGGTGCCACATGCTGACGCAATGAAGAGGTCGGCGTGCATAGAGGGCGCACAGATGGCTCTTTCCCGTGTCAAGACATACTGGGCAGATATGAAGGCCAGTATTGTTGTGTCCCAAGATTCGGACGAAAGCCGAGTACCTGCCAAGCACTATTTTGAGGAAGTTCTTCCTGGCGCTCGGATAATAGAGTCGCAGTGCTCGAAGGATGCTGTGTTCGAATAGCTTATACTATTTGTAAGACAGATTGTGTTTTTATGAAAGAAACTTTTTTATACTTGTGCTTGCAAGAATCATGATACCTCCTGTGCGGCTGTTTAATGTATATATTTGTATGTAAACTGAAAGATGGCAGTTGTTGGCTTCAGCCCCCACGCATAGAATGCGGGGGTGTTCGCAAAAAGGCGTCTGTTCACACTTAATGCAACATCTTGGTCCTATAAAGGAGGTGGTAGCATGGCGAACTAGGCAAGCGAACTATAATGCTTTATCACTTTCACTTAGCCATAGGAGTTTGACAGTGGGACTACTGAATAGCCCCTAGGGGCACCGCGCTCGCCCGAATTCGGGGCGCGAGTGTGCCTGGCCGGGAAGCGGCCCTTCGTTAATGCGGGGGAATCCTAAAGATTCCGAAAGTCATCGAGTGGTTGACCAGTCTCTCGCTATATCATGACAGTCAGTTTCCGGCTTTCTCTACTAAGGTGCTCACCCGACCGAACCGGGGCACAATCGCAGTAGTTCTCCTGGTGCCGCGTTAGCCGATATAATGGAACGTAAGGCAGCAAAACACAGGAGCCGGGCAAACCCAACATTTGACAAAAGACATGATTCAGAGCTAGTGCATATAGGGCCAAACTCGCGACGCCGAACACTCCTAAGGTGTTCGGTCTTTATGAAGACGGGCCGAAATAGAGCCCTTGGTAAAAAAGCCCCTGGTGTCCAGCTACGTGCAAAAAATTCTGACGTGGCCACATGCCAAGACGCCAGCCTCCTCCTTGGCTATAGAGAAACCGGGGGATGTTATCAACAAGAGATAGTAAAAAAGGTTTACGCAGGGTCTTAATCTGAAGAGAATCCTTGAAACGGGTCCCTGCTGCACATTTGCGCATGTGTCTCCGTCGTGCCGTATCCTGGACGGGCGTAGCACGATGCTCATCTGCGAAAGAGAGGAACTTAGTAAAAAATAAGCATGCGAGAAATCTATATCGAAATAAACAAAATATAGTTGGAGCAAGAGTTGGGCCGTATTGTCTCCGGGCGTGAGCACACGGAGCCCCTTGCACTAGGGTATGCGGTAATTTAAGCATGTTGATGCCGGACTCGTCGAGGCGTGTCCGGGATAGTAGGGCTGGATTTGTGGGCGGCTGCCTAGGCAACCGCACCCCTGCCCGTACTTTGGGGGTCAATTTATGTTCTCTTGTAATGAGATGATGCCCTTTGGACCGGGCATTTTAAGTGTAAGGGATGCGTAGTGCGGTATTGCGTTAAAGCGGGCGAAAGCTTCACGTCCTAGTAGCGCTTGATAGCGACTTACGAATGGGGCGATGTGGAATGTTAGCTTTTTGCTTCAGAAGTTGTCGGGTGATCCGAACGTGACTTCTGACGTAAGGGAACCCATACTTGGGGTATCCAAACCCGGCGTTGCTCCTTGAAAGGAAGTGTTGCCGAGGTCTATTGCGATTGGGTTTACCCCGAGTTTGCGGACCATGTCCTGATACAACAGGTTCAAGTCGCTGCCGCCATCCATAAGGACGTTCGTAAATTGGAGTCCATTAATGATTGGATTTAAGGCCAAGGCAGTCCAGCGTGCGTTCTGGTCTCCTCTAGAGTAATCCTGATGATCGAAGGTGATTGGTTGTAACAACCATTGGGGTTGCTCCTCCGGGGCTGGCTGTATGGCGTGTGTCGTTGTAGGTGCCGTTCTATTCTTCCATTTCGTCACATGAAGTAGATTTACTGTCTTGACTTCTTGTGGGAACTTCTTTTGTTCTCCGGTGATCTGCTCGTCGAGTGCACCATCATCTTCGCTTTGTGTGTTGAGCCCCTTGTGTTCGGCGTTGAGCTTGCCGGACTACTTAAAGACCCAACAATATCTATGGGTATGGTTTGCAGGTCTCCCCGAAGTGCTGTGGATTTGACATATTTTGTCCAAAATTTTGTTGAGGTTGGATAGCTCGTCCATATCGTCTTTGGGGGGCAACTTTTTCTGATTTTGCCGAGAGCTTTTGAATCCGGCATTTACTGCCGTGCTCATCGGGCTGTTGTCCTTTATCCAGCGCGGTTCCTTGTTACTGCGCGGCT
The DNA here is from genome assembly GCF_002162155.2 of Triticum dicoccoides. Classification (NCBI taxonomy): domain Eukaryota; kingdom Viridiplantae; phylum Streptophyta; class Magnoliopsida; order Poales; family Poaceae; genus Triticum; species Triticum dicoccoides. The sequence continues at coordinate 657,123,552 of NC_041386.1, read as the reverse complement.
TCCCGTTCCCATCTCTGGGTTCGGACGTATTCGGGTCGCTGGTGCTGCTTCTTGCCAACCAGCTATCCTCTCCTGCACAGAAGCGGGTCATGAGGCTTGTTAACGCGGCCATTGTTCGCGGCTTTTCTTGGCCGAGGTGTCTGGCGAGCCATACATCTCGGATGCTATGTTTGAAAGCTGCTAGGGCCTCTGCGTCCGGACAGTCGACTATCTGATTCTTTTTGATAAGGAATCTGTTCCAGAGCTTTAGGCCTGACTCTCCGGGCTGCTGAGTTATATCACTCAGATCATCTGCATCCGGGGGCCGGACATAGGTCCCTTGAAAATTTGCCCGGAAAGCATCCTCAAGCACTGCCCAACTTCCCATGGTGTTTTCGGGAAGGCTTTTAAGCCAATGCCGGGCTGGCCCTTTGAGCTTAAGGGGTAAGTATTTTATGGCGTGGAGGTCGTCTCCCCTGGCCATGTGTATGTGGAGGATGTAGTCCTCGATCCAGACTCCAGGGTCTGTTGTTCCATCGTATGCTTCTATGTTTACTGGCTTGAATCCGGCTAGGAATTCATGATCCAGCACCTCATCAGTAAAACATAGGGGGTGTGCGGTGCCCCTGTATTTAGGCGTGCCGTGATGTTCGGGTATTTTTTGCGTTGCATCACTCATTGGAGCTTGCTTTCTTGGCCTATAGATGGATCTGGTTGGGCCAGTTTTCTGATGCGAATTCTTGGACGGATCGCGCGCCATATTGAGTGCGGCGTCCTTTGATGCGTAAGATTGATCGTAGGGTCGTCTATCCGACCTTGTGGCTTCCTTATTTTTTTACTCTGGGGGCTTTATGGCCTCTTCGTCAAATTCCGGTAGTAGTTTCCGCTTCGGATAGCTCTTTGTGTGGCGACTACTGCCGTACTTATGTGCGGTATTGAGTACTTTGCCCCATCTGATCCTGAGTGCATCTTCCGCTGTCTTGAGCCTCCGCTTCTGCTTTCTCAGGCTACGTGCAGTGGCGACGAGCCTTTGGTGGAGGTTCTGATGTTCCAGCAATTTGTCTGGTGTGAGGTCGTCCGGGCCATTATCTTTCCCGGGGATTGGTTGTTCAGATTGTCCGCCCTGCTTGGACGGATGCTCGACGACATGTTCATCGTCCGTTGAGTCACCCTGCTCTATGGCTGGGTCTTTGTCCAGGTGGGGCTTGGCCTTGCGCTTACGCCGCCGCTTGGATTGTTTTTCGGGGGAGCGATCCCTGGCCGCATCCTTTTGGTCCTCATTATCGTTTCTGTTATATGTGTCCACCATGCATACATCGTAAGATGAGGTGGTTTTCCGGAGCCCTATAGGTTCTGGTTCTTGATCGTCTCCTTTATCGTCGTCCATACCGTCGATATCTTCGGAGTTGAGATCGAGCATGTCGGTTATATCTTCGACAGTGGCTACGAAGTGGGTGGTGGGTGGGTTTCAAACTTCGTCGTCCGCATCCCAACCACCCCGACCGTAGTCCGACCGGGGTTCTTTCGACAAAGAGAGGGACTTTAGCGAATTTAGCATATCGCCAAAGGGCGAGTGCTGAAAGACGTCCGCGGCGGTGAACTCCGTGATCGGAGCCCGATCGGGTTTGATCAAAAAGGGTGCAGAATATTCAGACTCCGGAACGGAGCCCGGCACCTTGGAGTTACCGGCCTTGCAAAGGACTTGGCTGGTATTCGGCTCTATAGCCGCAGAGATTACGGCTCCGGGGGCGGCGTCCAACCGTCCGTCCCTGGCTAGTGCAGTCGGCTCCGAACTAATGGTCGGAGTGAACAACTGAGCGGCGCTCTGGTCGCTGTCCGACGGCAGAGCTAGATCATGCCCATCGAGACAGTGCGGCGCGCCCGGTCGTGGCCTGAACCCGTCGAAGATCAAGTCTCCGCGGGTGTCGGCCGTGTAGTTTGAGCTTTCAAACCTGACCTGATGGCCAGGGGCGTAGCTTTCGATCTGCTCCAGATGGCCGAACGAGTTGGCCCGCAGTGCGAAGCCGCCGAATACGAAGATCTGTCCGGGGAGAAAAGTCTCATCCCGGACCATATCGCGATTGTCGAGCGAAGAAGCCATCGGTCCTAAAGGCGACGACACAGAGGAACTCTCAATGAAAGCACCAATGTCGGTGTCAAAACCGGCGGATCTCGGGTAGGGGGTCCCGAACTTTGCGTCTAGGCGGATGGTAACAGGAGACAAGGGACACGATGTTTTTACCCAGGTTCGGGCCCTCTCGATGGAGGTAAAACCCTACTCCTGCTTGATTAATATTGATGATATGGGTAGTACAAGAGTAGATCTACCACGAGATCGGAGTGGCTAAACCCTAGAATCTAGCCTATGGTATGATTGTTGTTCGTCCTATGGACTAAAACTCTCTAGTTTATATAGACACCGGAGAGGGCTAGGGTTACACAGAGTCGGTTACAATGGGAGGAGATCTTCATATCATATCGCCAATCTTGCCTTCCACGCAAAGGAAAGTCCCATCCGGACACGGGACGGAGTCTTCAATCTTGTATCTTCATAGTCCGGGAGTCCGGCCAAAGGTCATAGTCCGGCCATCCGGACACCCCCTAATCCAGGACTCCCTCAGGGGGGAATTTAAGAAGTTTACCACAGAATCTTCTTCATAAGCATTGCCTTTATTCTACATTTTGCTAAGAGTAAATATAGATGTGATAATATACGAAAAATGGAGAATATTTAAGATAAGATGAAGAGTGATGCTACATAACCAAGTAGCTATAAATGTAAGTGCAATGATACATGCAAATGGTCACTACAAAAAAAATACACTTCCGTGATGATACGTGTTTGTCACAGTAGGTCACGTTTTTTGTCATGCATGAACATCCATGACAAATTTATGACAGAATCAAGATAGTCATATCTGTGCTGTCGTAGAAGTGTTCCATGACATTACCAAAATTATCATGACGGAAGTGTCCACTTCCATGACGACAAATCGCGCGTCACAGAACTGCTTTCATCAAGGGTGACCGACACATGGCATCTACCGTAATGGAACGCTGTTAAGCTATCGGGTCGGGTTTTGGATCCGATAACCCGTTAACAGCCCCGACCAATGGGGATTTCCACGTATAAAATCATCATTGGCTGGAGGAAACACGTGTCGGCTCACCGTTGGGACAGATGTCATCCACTCATTGCACAGCAGGCGCCTATGATACGTCGACACATGGCACGACCCAACAGTGGCCCATTCCTGTGAAAAGGCCGACCCGTTTGACTTGGTAAAAAGGTGGCGGGCCGGCCCATGGAAAGCCTGTTAACGGCCTATTCGCGTATAGCCCATTTACAGCCCGCTAACCCAAGGCCCGTTACGCCCTATCCAAATTAGGCCCAGTAGCGTCATCTGGGCCATCCAATATGATTCCAGCCCGTTTTTACTTCTGGCCCATGTATGGCCCATGACGTCTTTCGGCCCATATGAGGCCCTTTGTAACTATTGCCCCATGAACGACCCGTGTTGAAACTGGCCCGTAATTAATAGTGTATCACTTTACACCCATAAACGTCCCGTGGTGAAACTGGCCCGTAATGAATAGTGTATCACTTTATACCCATTAACGGCCCGTTATTCCATTGGGCTATTTTCAGCCCAAGTTATCTTTCGGCCTTCTGAGGGCCCATTTATTCTTGGGCTCATTTGCATCATTCGGTTACTTACGGCCCGTTACTGTCATTTTCTGCTTGTGGGCCAAATTCAGCCCATCGTTACAGTCGGCCCATTTGTGGACTGTTAATCTGTTGGGCCATTTTCATAGCATCACCAAATACGGCCTATTAACAGCCCGTTATGGTCAGCCCATAAAATGTACGATTTCCATTAAAGGCCCATCTACGGCCCATTAAAGGCCCATACAATACCCATAAATGAGTCGGCCCTTACAAGGCCCATGGATCCTACGAGACGTAGAAGGCCCATGGATCCTACGAGACGTAGAAGGCCCATGGATCCGACGGCCCATTGAAGGCCCATGGAGCTGACAACCCATTGAAGGCCCATGGGTCCGACGGCCCATTGAAGGCACATGGATCCGACGGCCAATTGAAGGCCCATGGATCTGACGGCCCGTACATGACCCATGAATCGTACGGCCCGTGAAGGGCCATGGTCGGGCGAGTTGGCCCCCGTTTGAACGATATAGCATATTCAAAGAATTATCCTACTCAATACTATCACCTCTAAAAAGCATACACTATACAACAAAGAGATCAAGGCATAGAAAGGTAGAATAATCCTACACTATAAAATAAAGAAATTACAGCCGATTATACCCACTGGGCATTATGGTTTGGCATAGGTGTTAATAAAGCATACACAAACAACAAATTACATACACTGCGCAAATACAGCTCATACATCATGGACGCGCATCAACTTAACTCCATTTGAACTATAACCGATTGGCCGGATTGAGGTAGCACAAATTTCAGTCTTCAAAATCTCCAATCCCTTCATGGTTACCTCTGTGTCTTGTTTCATTTTTTTGACTCCTGCATCTAATACCTGCATGTCCAGTCTCAACTTGTTGATTAAATGTTGACAATCATGTACATGTTGTCTTGCCACCTCTAGTTGATGCTCAAGAACATCAGCACATTCCAATTCCAATCCATAATCATTCGGTAACGGCCATGCCGCACTTCTCGCAGATCTTTGTGTTGATGTCACTTCATCCTGAAATGTTTCTATAAGTACACATGACTAGGGAAAAAATATAGTTACAACAGTGAAGTGAGCAAGACACTATTTTGTACTACATGGCAAAACAAGACTAACAATAATGTTACACGTCATGAAGCATAAGCAGGTGATATTTTAAAAATTATAAGAAAGATAGTCTATGCAGCCTGCATACAGAGATCCCTCTTAGTTCACCAGAGGAGCATGATGTTGGGGCCCAATCGAAAACACAGACAAGTTACAAATTTAGACAGCACGTTGCGTATAAGCAAGCAGTTGGCCATTCTATATCTCAATTAAAGTCTTAGGGAGCATAATGAATAGCAGAGGGTTTCATACAAACATACCACAACAGGCAAAACTATGCAATCATTAGCGTAGTATAAACTAGATTGTGAGCCTCATGCAATAATAGTTGGTTAATAGACTTCAAAGCTTCAGGCACACTTCGGCAAAGTAAATAAATGGTAAGGCCTTTAATTATGTCAACTAATAGTTATACAAGTACCGAACATTAGGCATGATTATTTGGGCATCTCATTAACTGAGGACAAATAAAGCAATTGAAAAGAGCAAATTAACTATGCCTGAAACAAACAAGGAATTGAACTGTTGAGTTGCATACAGTGACTTACCTTAGGAGGTTGAAGAGGCTCAGCGCAGCTCCTAATTCTCTTGCAAGGCTCCTTCCTAACATCTTGTACTTGGAAATCCTCAATCTTATCTTCATTGCACCCCCTCTGCAAGGTGACACAAACTAGTTACTCGTCTCCTTGGAAGATAAATATGCATACTTTCCAGTCTGTGAACACAAAAGGATGAGATTATAACAAAACAACACCACATAATGAAACATGCCGCATCTCTTGCACTTGCACACAATGAAATGAGCATTTACTATGTCTGCGCTATGTAAAAACTAGGCATACCTTCAAACTGGATCTCCAGGTACTCTTGGAGAGCCTAATGTAGTGTACAGCCAAACCTTTATGTCACCTATGAGTTAGACAAGGCCCCACTACAACAGCCCTTAGTGTTTAAATCGTTGACAAGCTCTGTTAGAGTGTTAGGTCAAGAACATCAAGTAATCAAAGAAAACAGTCCTAGTATGGCTGGCTGATGCAAACAAGCAATTAAACAGATGTATGAGCAAATCTTACATATCAAGAAAAGAAGCAAAGAAGGAGGTTTAAAGACCATCACTTGACTGACTAGATTTAAGGGGCATTTAAACATCATGTGCAACGTATGAACTAACATAAACATTGCATATTCCAGATTCTACAATGGAATGCACATGTATTAGGTTATGTATGATGATGCCTAAATGTACAGATAGCAGGAAGGAGTGATTCATCATTGCACGCACAATTGAATTGCAGGTTAAGGGCCAGTTCGATTCTGCCTTTTCAGGGCATATTGTCAAAATAAGCCATAAAAGATGTAAAGAAGTCATTTTTGAGTTATGGGCTTGGGCTTAACTAATTTCGCTTTGGAGGGGGGTGTTTCGGGTATAACCTCACTAAAAATTGAAGGGAAGGGGAATAGTGAAATGACTCTGTTGTCTGCCTATATTACACTCAAAATGCAACTGTTGACGCCTGTGTCACACCTGACCCTCAAGTAAAAACAAACACGCAAGCATTCATTGCCTGCCCACTTGCATCTCCTCTCCCCTTTCCCTCTACCTCGATCCCCTGCCTGCAGCACTAGGGTTCCTCCAGCGAGCCGTCGCCACTGGTCCCATCTGGCCTGGTCCTCGACGATGCTATGTCCAGCTAGGCTACATGGCTGGCGGGTAGGGGCAAATCTCCCTGGCTGCTCCTCCCTCTGGCGCCGCCCCTCATTCTCATGGTCTCCAGCAGCTGCTCCACTGTGGTTCGTCCAATGCACTACTCCGGTGGGCGCTGCATAACTATGGCTGATGCCACACTACAGCAGAAGGCACCTTATTCCCCCTCCCCTCCTCCCAGGCCATGGCCTTGAGGTGCTGTTGAAGGATGAGCTCATCCAACAAGGTGAGGATCTCCTCTAATTTTTTTGCCAAATTTTCATTCTGATCCACTATACGATGAATTGCTATGATCTGCTTCTGCTCCTGCTATATGATGCATTGCTATGAGCTGCTCCTGTTGCTGCTATATGATGAATTGCTATGAGCTGCTGCTGCTGTATGATGAATTGCTATGAGCTGCTGCTGCTATATGATGAATTGCTATGAGCTGCTGCTGCTGCTATATGATGAGTTGCTATAAGCTGCTCCTGCTGCTGCTATATGATGAACTAGCTGGGTGACCCGCGCATTTGCGCGGCTAGATCTACCAATTTATTATTGTTTAATTTATTTTGTGGTAGAATCTTCTTGGCGAGTGTATTGAGCTTGTGCTGAGGATGGTGTACAATGGCTGATCCAGAATATTTTGCCCAGGGTGAACCTGTGTGGACTCTTCATATAGATTTTTGGCCAGTTTTATTGTTTTCCTTCTCTGGTATAGTCCATAGTTCAACAAATCTCTCATGGCGGGTCATGGTTCATCTTGTCCACCATTGAGAGACACCACTATTGGTCTCTAACAATGAAAGACTGACATTCTTGACCCACCATACGGAATCATTGACTTGTGAACTATTCTCGAGGTTTTCCTTTTTCAAGTACTATTTATCCCTTGTCGTCGGTCCTGCACCTACAATTTTCTATTCTGATGTCATGAGAATTCATATAAATAAGGACGTCTCATAACCTTATGTTTCGTTTATTGCCTAAAGTTTCATCGGATACATTAATAACATGTTATTGAAAAAATAACATGTTACTGAAAAACATTGCATGAAATATACAAAATGCTTCTGCTTGAAAACAATGTTATTTGTGCACATGTCTCATCATTGCCTATACTGCTCATCTTATTCTCTAATTACCTCCATCTCTTAGCCATTTACGCCAAATATTGTGTCTCCCCAGTTACTACCTCCTATTCTGTAAAGGTGGTAATTAACTAATCATCATTTAATTTCTAAATTTATTCACACATATCTAAAATTTCATTTACCAGGTTTAATAATTTATTTCATCAAATAAAATAATATTTGAGACACTAATAATATTTTTGAGATATTCTGTCAATAGGACCGAGCAGCACAGTAGCACCTAAAATAACTATTTTTCGTGTTATTTCCCATCTGGAATATATACATAAATCCTCGTTGTTTCCAACATGTCGAGCCAACCTCTGATATGCTCCCTATATTTCCCCATACAATAATTGCACATACAAAAATTGACAAAACACATATCCTAGAAATTTTCTTCTTTAGCTACTCATGATACTTCGGAACAAATAAGCATCTAATATCACTTCCTTGCCCATGCATTTGCTATTCCGAATTGTTGCAAACACAATATAATTAGCCGATCAAGGCTGAATTCAATTAGGCATCTTAGTGTATGCATGATATCGTCTATGTCTGCCAATATCGGCTTGTCAAGATTGTTGTAAGCGCACTCATCACCGGCCGAGCAGCTTAAGTACCTCATTATCCCCCATATATACGTATGCATATATGTGCACAACCTACTGGCATCTGATGATATACATCTTAAGGGCCGCTTCTTTCTTCCTGGTGCTAGTCTATGTGTTTGTATAGGACATAATTTCCATCACGGTAAGTACTCTAAATCAGCAAATATATTATTGCCTGATGACATCAGCAATGATGTCAATCCTTTGTAGTATTGGGATGCAAAATACGAATTGCGTTACAACAATGTCTATCGGCACCCACGCGGGACAACTATCAATTCATCCTGTCTCCTGGTCATGGCGTTTGACTCCAGTCTCCAATTGATACTGCTTTTATATGGAACGTGTCGGCAAGAAAAAATACCATAAGTGTGCACGTACGTGAACATTACTCTTCTCAGACTTTTTCTATGTGAAGACGCCTCCTTGCCTAATCTAATTACATCGCACGTCCGTATGTTTGATAACGTGATAGTCCAATATATTCGTACTGACACATTATTGTGTTACGTAAAAACTTTTAAATCTTAGCCATTATTATTTTGATCGGACGGTGCAAATAATATTAACATATGTGGACGAACATGGTGGCTTGTTTTACTTCTGTATTATGTATATTATAGATTACTATGAGCTGCTCCTGTTGCTGCTATATGATGAATTGCTATGAGCTGCTCCTACTGCTGTTATATGATGAATTGCTATGAGCTGCTGCTGGTATATGATGAATTGCAGATTGCTGCTGCTGTATGATGAGTTGCTATGAGCTGTTGCTGCTGTTATATGATGCTTTCAGGTGGTGCTGCTATATGATAATAACCAGCCACTTGGACCATCGAATTTCAATAAATAATTGTTCTTCATTTAAATGTGGGTCATGCGTTCTTCGTTTAAATTAGGCAATGGGATCTCTATGGAAAACATTGACCAAAGTAGATTGTGCTAAGTAGATGGTATCTTTGTATTTGCATTTTAAGCAAATAGTGATGGTCTGTTTTCCCATCATATTAATTACTGCAATGGGTTCAATTTGTGATGTTTGCAAGTCAAATTAATTTCTATGTGGGCAGCAAAATGAAAAAAATATAATGCAATCTAGTCTTTCCACTGATCATACCAAAGATAAGCTGAAAATGCAATGAAAAGAACTGGTTGGCTTATTACATGGAGCTTATATTCACAGGTGCTTATTTTCTTAGGATAACTCATAATAACTGTCCCTAAGAAACTTGGCTAATAGAACTGGCATACAAATAACTGCAATGGAGGAGTGACGTACCATAGCACACTGTATAGGCTCACCGCTGCCTCTCCTTTTTTTGCGATGTTCCATGAAATTGCCATATACATTTTGTACTTTTTCATTGTGTAACCCTATCTGCAAGTTGACACGGCTAATTTCAGACATCTCTACATGATACTACATTGCATATCCCTTGAGCATATTTAAACCACCAATTAACGATTGTGTGCGTACCATAAACTAGCCATGACTCTGTATGCTGGACTAGCAGGCACTCTAAGGGAGCCTAATGTAGTGCACTGGAATTCCTACATGCCACCTACGATTTTGTGTAATGCACTGCCCCTGTTCCTAAATATATGTCTTTGTAGAGATTCCAGTATGGACCACATACAGATGTATATAGACGCATTTTCGAGTGTAGATTCACTCATTTTGCTCCGTATGTAGCCTATAGTGGAATCTCTAGAAAGACTTATATTTAGGAACGGAGGTACTAGGTAGTATCATGTATGACATCTACATATCTAATTTAGCAGCCAGTAGTAGAAATCATTGTCTGCACAAAGGGATTATTGGTCGAAAATCCTAGCAAAGCACGCTGGCAGGCACATAACAATACAAGAGAGAGAGACGCGCTTACAAGATCATAGCAATGCCTCAGTCCAGGATCTTGGTTGGCCAAGCTGTTAGATCCAGAAGAAAGATCGTCCTTGTAGTTTTTGCCAACTGCATAACAAGTATCATCGACCGGTTAGTATATTTGAAGTACATCGGGCAGGTGATGCTGGACGGGTTTAAAGGTGACAAGTACCTAGGCCGTGGCGGGTGGTTGGCATCTCTCTAGACGGTGGGAATCAGGTTAGAAACGTCAAGGGTGATGACGCTGCGCTGGCTGTCAGGGTCCGGTAAGGAGATCTAGAACCGTCGAGTAGGATGTTTGTGGAGCGGCTCCGGTAGGGTGGACTATGGTGTGGGCGAAGCGGATCTGTGGTCGTGGACGAGGGCGTAGGTGAAGCTGCTCCGGTGGTTGGGTTAAGGATGGTGTCGATGACGCGGATCTGTGGCC
>NC_041386.1:657053720-657112865 GCF_002162155.2 Triticum dicoccoides | reverse complement strand
AAGGATGGTGTCGATGACGCAGATCTACGGCCGTGGACGGGGCGTCAGAAGTTGCTCCGGTGGTTGGGTTAAGGGTGGTGTCGACGATGCGGATCTGTGGCCGTGGCCGTGGCGTTAGAAGCTGCTCCGGTAGGTTGGATGAGGGTGCGAGGAAACGGATCTGAGGCCGTGGACTTGTGAGTTGGCAAAGCGGCCCCGGTAGGGTTGAGAATGGTATAGGCGAAGCTACTCCGGTAGGGTTGATGATGGTGTCGGCGAAGCAACTCCGGTAGGGTTGAGGAAGGTGTCGGCGAAGCGGCTCCAGTAGGGTTGAGGAAGGTGTCGGCGAAGAGGATCAGAGGCCGTCGACGGGGGCATCGGTGGGGCGGCTCCAGGGGGTGTGGACGAAGCATCTCCGGTGGGGAGTACGAATGAGCCGCTGCAGATGCGCGACGATGGACGAGAGTACCAGGGAAGCAGATCCGGCGCCGTGGATAAGGCCGACACTGAATGCTCTATGGTACAGTGCTGGATGAGCAGTCTACTTGTTTCTAGGGGAGGTGGGAGGGGTAGATGCGGCCACAGAAGCAGATCCGGCCAGGTGGACGCCGCTGGCAGTGAATGGGCTATGGTACGCAGGTGGATGAGTAGTCTAGGGTTTCAAGAGGGGAGGGGAGAAAGGGCGATGAAGTACGGACGGCGTGATGTAAGATGCTCTGGTGCTATGGAGTTAGTCGTTTTTGCGGGAGGGGGAGAGGAAATGGGGGTGCCGTGTAGTGGGGGGGAACCGGAAGTCACCAAAGCAGCCCCGACCTATCATGTAGATGAGGCAGTATTGTAACTGTTGGTCTCCATGCACCAAGGACAAAAGGGGGATTTCGCATGCTAAAGACTAAGGTGGCAGGAGATTTTGCCACCCGCGGGATCGTTCGTATCCGGTTTCAACTAATTTTGGACCCTGCTAGCGGGAAGTTCATGCTAGACTGTGTACACGGGGCATACGTTAGCAGTTAATAACTGGTGTGAAGTCCACACGAGAAAAAAAGTCAATAACTCGGGATGATGCGCCGATAACTTGGACGTTCACAGGGGCGCGGCCAATCATACGGGTGTAGTGGTGCGTTCACAAAAAAAGGGATCAAACGCTCAGCCTATGTATTTCTCGTGTAAATAGATAATTTAGTGCCATTGGTTATTTACTTTAAACATAATGCATTGACGTGTTAGTGTAGAGGCGCACAAAAAGAAATGGATATTGTAGTCAGCTACTTAAAAGTGTTACCTCATATTATTACATAGCCTCCATTTCATAAATTGCGTACCCTTTGAATTCATATAAGAATATTACATAAATTACTTCAAAATAGAAACTTAAATCTTCCAAGACAAATGAATTTGAATGCAAGAGTAACAATGGTGCATGTACATGATAGCTACATTGGTTGTTTGAAGAAACATCACTGTAACTTTGGCATGCACAACTGAAAAGGTTTATTTAAATAGAAAAAATGTGATATGTGAGTGTCCAATCTTTATAGCGTTGAATCGATATTGTACCTTTGCCCACGATACAAAGTAGATATTGACTTATGTTCAAGCGATGCATGTCCACGATCGCTAGATAGTGATACGTGAATGAATTGTGCAATCTCTCTCACACACATACATATCTCATTTTCATGTGGGCATCGGAATCACACACGCGCACTTCGTGTATTTCTCTCGCTCCGTCAGGGTTAAATTCATCTTTCTACCCCGTCCTACAAGTCTCTCACACAGAAACACACACGCTCTCTATGTCTAACATGCCCATCCCTTTAATTCCGCCCACCCACAACCACTAATGTCTCAAAGTATAATAATGTCTCTCACAAATATGCTATCTACCTATCCCTTAATATAGCTAGATATGTGTCACACAAACTCCTTCTCCCTACTAGCAAGATGCCCATGCGTTGCACGGAACATCAAGATGCATTTGTATGAGAAGTTTATCTTGTGGGACAAAAGGATGAACGACGGAATGCCTTATTTGCAAATGCGGAGAGGGGTGTGGGTATATTTTTGCAAAATTCCCATAGTTTCCTTCCTATCCGTCGGATATAAATCGGATGGCCTATATTGCAGGATGGCAGGAACACCATCATCACCAACTCTATTTTTTTATAAGAGTAGAGATATGAGAGTGTCACTGCCCCCTCCACACACACCCACACACCCACAGTTCCCTACACCGACGGAGTTTGGTGGCACCTCGATCTTGATACTAATCTATCGACTGGCTTCTCTCTCAAACACACACACACACAGAGACACACACACACACAAACTACCCGGCACCGAAGGAGTAGGGTGGCACATCAATCTTGATAATGATCTATCTACTCCTCTTTCAAACACACACACACACACACACACACACACACAAACAAACACACACACACACACACACTCGCTAGTTGTGCCTCTATGCCTACCGCGCACACTCTCGATACGTCTTTCTCTCTCTCTCCCCCCAAACAATGACAGCAGAAGGGTGACAACTCGATCTGATCATAATCTGTCAATTGGTTTCTCTCTCAAACATTGTGTCTCGGTGCCTCGCTTGGTACCCCCTCGATATGTAGACTTCTCGCGCGCGCACATTTGTAGTGACGATGATGCTGAACCCAGTGTGCCATGTTTTTACCGGCCTCATGTGATAGTTTTCACCCTGTTTTCTGTTAATTAACAAGGCAACCTTTTCTTTGTTACTAATAGTGAATCTGAAATCATTCGGGCAGACATAAAATATATCACTTCAACCCAATTATCGCAGCAACTATTTTAAAGGAAATTAGCTAGCTGCCCATGCGTTGCACGAAACATCAAGATGCATTTGTATGAGTAGTTTATCTTGCGAGAGAAAAGGCTGAACGAGGGAAGGCCTTATTTGCGAACATGGAGAGACGTGTGGGTATATTTTTGCAAAATTGTCATAGTTTCTTTCCTATCCGTTAGATATAAATCCGACGGCCTATATTGCAGGATGTCATGCACACCATCATCACCAACTCTGTTTTCTACTCCCTCTGTCCGAAAATACTTGTCATCAAAATGGATAAAAAGAGATGTATTTAAAACTAAAATACGTCTTGATACATTTCCTTTTATCCATTTTGATGACAAGTATTTCCGGACGGAGGGAGTATTTGTCTTTTTATAGATTTCAACAAGTGACTATGACCGGACCTTACCAACATACTCAAAAAAGTAGTCCATAATTTTGATGTTACCCTCTTTTCTTTGTGGTGCAGTGCCATCTGGATACCTCAGAAATAAATCAAGGACAAATCTGACCCCTTCCTGAAAAGAGATACGGAGCAAAAAGAGTGAATCTACACTGTAAAATATGTCTACATACAAATCCTTATGTGGTAGTCCATTTGAAATCTGAAAAAGACCAATATTTAGGAACGAATGGAGTATATATAAGAGTAGACATGGAGATATATATCCAGCATGGTCTACAACAAAAATGTGTTGGGCTGGTTAGCGCCAGATGCTCGCAACGCGGTGACATGAGTTTGAATTCTGTCTTTTAACTTTAGATTTTTATATTATATATCACGCTACTTATATAATATATACTTCTTTCGATACTATACTGACAGTGAAACCCACAGAGTACTTAGAATACAAGATTAAGGGTGGACTTGTTTCTTTTTAACTTTCTGTACAAAGCTATAGCCACCCTGCAAGTCACGTGTACACTGTACATGCAATTAAGTTTTTATAGAGGGACAATCATACAGGCAATTAACTCAAATGGATTGGATGTCACTCTATTATTTCCAGCATAAAGAGCATCTCCAACGATAGCCGGCAAATTTCCTCCCGCTTCCTTCCGCGGAGGACGACATCAAACGCCAGTGGCATACATTTTTACAACTCTAACCAACCAGATGAAATTCGTGCAAACACGGACTGATTTCATATAAGCATGAAGGATTTCGTATAAAAAGCCGGATCTTCATATAAACATGATGTATTTCATTACATTTACATGAACTAAGAGGTGCCAATCCGGCTCTCTTGTATAATTAATACTCCCTCCGTCCGGAAATACTTGTCCTAGAAATGGATGTATCTAGACTTATTTTAGTTCTAAATTGCCGCCCACGGATCCCTTTGTCTTCCTCATGTCCGTCAGACACTTGGGGGGTTGACGAAGGTCCTCGGAAGAGACGAAGCAGCAAAGAAACCACCTGAATCCGCGGTCGCCGCCACAGCGGTGGCCTTCATGGGTCCCAAGTGGCGGCAGCCTCCCATGTTCTACTTCTCCTTGATGATGGCGGCGGACACGGAGAAGCTGGCCACCGACTCGTCGCTCTCCACGCACCCGGCTTCTGTCTCTGCCTGCATGGCGCTGCCGCAGGCACGGGAGGCGCGCCCATAGACACGGGAGGCACGGCCACTGCAGACACTGGTGGCGTGGTACGACGCGGTAGCGACGGCGCCCGTACCGGCGTGCTCGCCACCGTGCCGGCGTGGAGCAACTCGCCACTCCTCATCGAGCTGAACTGTAGCAGCGAGTTGCTGAACCACGCGCCTGCTTGGGGCTTCAATTGGCTCCTTCGGGCCAAGCGAGGTTGGTAAAGCACTGAGCGGCCTCGCCCATATCCGGAGGGCTCGGCGGGCCACCCAGCCGGGTAATATGTCAGAGAACGGCTCATCGGAAGCCATCGGAAGAGTGGAGAAAATGGTGAAGGAGGAGATGGGGGAGCGGCGGAGGGGTGCAATTCTTGCCCGTTGTTTGTCTGGCCTCGTGTAAATAGAGGGTGGACAGTAGGAGCTTGGTCGGCGTCTGGCCTCGTTTAAACTGAGGGCGGACGGGAGGATCTAGGTCGGTGTTGCGTTTAACTCCGGCCCGCTCATGAACGGACGTGTGGCTAGGCTAGGATTCTCGGTTTGCATGCGGGTTTAACGGAGGGGTTTAATGGAGGCGCCGGGCGTGCAGCGGGCGGCGCAGTAGTATTCGATTTGACAGAAGTAATGAGCCGTCAAATCACAAAGTCCCTCGCCTCTCATCAAACCAACCGAGCTAGACTTCCCCGCCCTCTAGCCTTTTAAAAAATGTATACTTTTGTACAGCAGTAGTATTGATGGATTGTGCCATGGAGAAAAACTTGAAATTAAAAAAAGGTGGTACATATAGAGAGCGCTCGTCGCCAAATTATGCATATAGTACTATTAAAAAGGCTAGTCACAATAATGGTGTCCAGCACAACCCACCCCTCAAATAAAACTAAGCATCCTGGAATTCTTTGACAAAATTAAGCACCCTAAAATTCTTTGACAACTAAACTGCTGGCTATATGATGTTGGCCATATATATTGTACATATATAATGTGAAGAAACGAGTGGTAGTACTTTACCAACTAAAAGATGATATGTAAGAAATACTAGTATGTACGTACTGAAGAGTTAAAGTAACGAGAAGAAACATAACATAGTTCTGCTGGGGGATTAGCACAACACACCCCTCAAATTAAATTAAGCACACGTGAAATTAAACTTTGCAACTATTCCAGAGACACTACATTAGAACCACCATGAGAAATGACACTGCAACCTTACTCGGAGTCCTCGTCCACGTCCTCGACTTCGTCCTTGTCCCTCTTCCTCTTGGCCGATACTTCTTTGCTTGAATCGCACACTTGGCTCTTGCTCTTCATCCAACCCTTGTAGATATTGAAACAAAGGTAGCCATCCATTGCAGCGTAGTGGATGTGGTCTATATCTAGTACATTCCGCTGCCATGCATAACGATGAAACGTGTATGGAGGTTTCTCCAGTTTACCATACGAAGGATGAACCATGGCTCTTGCCAGGGTCAGCATTGAAGGCTGATGAGAGGACACCAGCTGATTCTTCTGGAGGTCGAAGGTGTTGCCTACAACAAGGCCTATCCGACCCAGGACTTATTTGTCGTTACCAAAGTCTACAGTAATGAATTTGACTAGGTTGCTCTCGAGGAAGTCCTTAAAATCCAGGCATTCAACGTCGGCATGGCATATGTGGTAGAACAAGCATAAGTCATGCACGCAAACCTGGATCACGGCGGGCTTCTTGCTCTCTTCGTCCTTTAGATCCTTCTCTCGTCCCAGGACTGTGGTGTACTCAACATCTAGCCCAGCGACCCCCTCATCATCTGAGTCTTCGAACATGCGTCTGAAGCGAGAAAGGCATCCTTTCACCGTCGCGGAAGAACGTGTGTAGATGACGTCGAACTCATCGCCGGTGAAGGTTCTAACCTTGTACTCACCGCCGATCATGATTTGGGACGCCATGGATTTGGGAGGAGGGTTAGGATTAGTGGAACTGCCGTAATGTGAATGGACGGGACGACTAGGAGCGAACCGCCGTAGTATTGAAGGACGTGCGGGGACGACTAGGAGCGAACTGCCAGCGTGCGAACGGCAGGGTAGTGGCTTTCCATTCTCCCATGATACGGGCTTCCGAGAGCCCTTGGATCTGAGATCGAATGGTTGCATGGTGTGATTCTAGACCTATGGGTGAATATCCTATCCTGGAGGGTTATTCTACAAATTTTCAGCAACTTAGCATGCGACCGTTTGATCTCAGATCCAAGGGCTACCAGCAGCCCATATCATGGTCGCGCCTACCACGACCGTCGCGTCGCTCGCACGGTCGCACCCTTGGAGATTAAACACGGTGCGTTAGCGTATCTGATGTTGGCATGTCATACATAGTCATCACTTGGTCACTCATACTACAACAAGGTTAGCTATAAGGTTGGCTATAAGTGTATTTATTTTTTTACACTAGGATATAGGGAGTACTAGTATTTATTGCATTTGCCAAGGAGTGACCTCTTCCAATGAAATGGTGTTGCTAAGTTTGCTTCATTTAATTAGCTTATAGACTCAAAATTGTCTTTTCACCTAGGTACACGCGCTTTGCACCATTTCTTCCTTGGGTCACCACACTAGTCTCTCTCTTCTTGATTAACTTGCCACATCAGACTTTATGCCTATGTGGCAAGCTTAGCACCTGTAGGAGCAAGTAAGGTTGCTTGTAATGGGAGTAGTATCATGCATGCCAACTATGCAATCTTGATGAGGTGACGTCAAATCAAATGAAGAAAAGAGAGAGTTGAGTATCATATATGATACTGTAGTATCATATTAAATGATGTGCTACTATGTGTCATGCATGACAATAAATAAACTATCGTATGGTACCAACACATGATACTATGCATTACGGATGTAGTATCATACAAAAGTATCATATGCATGATACTAGTATATGATACTCTCCATTACAACCAACCTAAGTACAATAGTGCGCTTTACATGGCATTTTTGCATATGTGGAGGAAAGAGAGGCAAGGAAAAAGTGGAGAAGTGGGCTCTCATGCAAGAGCCAACCTCTACTACATGGTGGAGCATTGGGAGAGGCACCTGTATGGAGGTGGTTAGGAATCGGGAGACTCACGCCGGTCGTAGTGCTGCAGTTAAAATGGTAATGGCAAGTCAAATCATGGGGCCCCACCTATCCAGCCCTAACTCGATGTCAAATCACACAGCCCTACGTTTGTAGCAGCCTACTCCCTCGTCTTCTCGCATCTCTGTCGAACCGACTAGGCGGAACTGCCCCACCTCCTACCGCGTAGGAAAAGCCCGCGCAGTATACTACCTCCGTCTAGGTGACCAAGGTGGAGAGGAAAACGAGAGAACTTAATGTTTAGGGAGTATTTGCTAAGGTTGGTTGTAATGGTACTAGCCTTAGCAATTTTGATGAGGTATCATAGAATTAAATGAAGAAAGAGAGAGAGTTGAGTACTATGTGTCATACATGGCAATAAATAAAGTACTACATGATACTAGTATATGATACATGGCGCAGGAGTACTAAGTATTATTAATACAGTTTTGCTAGAACTCATCTAGATGAGATATAATTTGGTCTCATTCATCTTTTATAACCATTGGATGTGATGCTATAAGATGCGTGTGTGCTGACATGTGTTGTATTTGTTCTTGTGCAACGAGCTGACCACTACATGTCATGTTTGATAGTCTCAAGTCATTAAAAGCATACAAGCCCCACATGTCTTATTGTTTGATTCCTCTATTTATGTCAAAAAATAAGAAACAACGTGAGAGTTAATGCACCACGCCTATGTGTTTACTATTTGGTTTTCGTAAGATGACTTAATACTCACCTAGACGGATGGAGTATTCGATTTGCCAGCGGGTGGTGCAGTTCCCGATACAGCTTTAATGCAGACGAGGGAGGGAGTAGCGGTTCCCGATATGTTGAACGTCCAATGCATCCTCCTTCAATTAATGCATGAGGGAAGTAATGGGAGGCTGCACGATGTGAATGCAACACAGTTTGCCCTCATTGCCCTCATATAAAGGCACCCCTCCATTCCAATGCATCTACCACATCGTACGCACCTAATCATTTGCCTAGGCACCTACACTAAGCGCAAAAGAGCTCACTCCAAACCCATGGCAGCGATGCACGTGTGCG
This sequence comes from Triticum dicoccoides, assembly GCF_002162155.2. NCBI lineage: Eukaryota > Viridiplantae > Streptophyta > Magnoliopsida > Poales > Poaceae > Triticum > Triticum dicoccoides. The sequence continues at coordinate 657,104,338 of NC_041386.1, read as the reverse complement.
GCCAGCGGCTGCGCCAGATGGTCCACGACGCCGGCCTGCGGCATGGCGCCAAGGATCGTCTCCAGACGGTGTTGGAGACCGGTTGGTGGATGGCCACTATCGACGCCAACTACGACTCTCAGTTGGACCAGATGATCGTTGCCACCAGCAACAAGTTCATCATCCTCAAGAAGCTCGCGGACGACATCGCCATACTCCTCCAGCCCCCGCGCTCGGGCTCCTCATTGCCTGCCACCCTAATCGGCCTCCATGTCCGGAACCTCTTTCAAGCACTGGTGGCCCTGCGACTGCCTGCCGACGCCATGAAGAATGTCCACCTGGAGGTCGCGCTCGCTGTGAGGCGCCTCACCCTGTAAGAATTCGTCGACCTACACATCCACGTGTACGAGCAAATCGTGTACATAGGTATCTACAAGGCCAGTGAGGACGCTACGACGTTAGCCTTCCTCAACTGGATGGAAGCCTTGGATGCCTTTGTTGAGAAGCACCTCCACCTCGCCACAAAAGCCGCCGCTCCTTAGCCGCCGGTCGGTGGTCCGGCGCACTAAGTTGAGGAGGAGTAGGTCGTACATTCATGGACCCATCTTTCTTATTGCCTTCTGTAACCACCACTGCGATCGCATCATCGTGGCCTTAATTCTTATTGTGCTGTTGCATTCTCGTTCCAGTCAATACCGACATGTGCGATCCCTTTGCTTAATTATATGCATCACTGTAACTAGTACTCCATCCGTCAATTTATAAGTTGTGCTTACCTTTTCCATCAAGTTTGTGCAACGCGTGGGCATCTTGCTAGAAACACTAGAATATGTCTATATAATCCGTATGTGATAGTCCATTTGAAATCTCAAAAAAGACAAATATTTAGGTACGGAGGGAGTAATATATTAGGAGTATATCAAAACAATAGTGATTTCTTTCAAGTTTGTGAACAAATACTACTATTCTACTACTTTGGATCCGTCACAACGCACGGGCACATTGCTAGTAAAAGGAAAAGGCCTACCGCGTTCGCATCGCACCCCCACACGCCCGGGAATCGGGAGTACTCCACAGCTCTTCCGGCACGACACATAGCTTAGGGAAGGCGTGTTGCCTAGCATTTTCACTTTCATGTGGGGCCGCCGTTGAGCAAACCGACACCTCGCCCGCCGCCGGGTTGGAAAACAGAAACGAGGGGAAGATCTGGCTGTAGCACGAAAGCCAAGAAATTTGGTGCCAGATGGGGCTCGTTGATACTATAGGAGCATTCCGTACTAGTACTACTCCTACTAGTACCAAGTTTGTACTTCTAACCATATTACTAGTACTACCACTATACAACTAGTAGGTATGTGCACGACACAACATCGTAGGAACAAAAAACGGGAAGATCTTGTTTTGGGTGATTTATCTTTTTTCAATCAATGTAGTATGAATAATATGATGTGGGGGCACCCATGAAGCTTATGTGGCTTGGTTGCATGGCTATGAAAGGTTAGAGAAAAATAAATAGATAATGTGTTTAGAGTGCACTCCACTAAATAGATATACTTTGGATCCATTGCAACGGGACGACACATCTATGTCTATACCCCCTATATAGTGTGTGAAAAAACTTTGAAAGTTGGTCGTTGGATGAAGCCAATCCGATGGTACAAAGATGGCAAATCCGAGCACTACTGGCCGTTGGATATCATCCACCAGATTCTGCCACATGTATAATCTAGAAGACTCCATGGCTGAACTTAGGGGTTATTTGGATTGTGACTATCTTTACCATATATTGCCACATGATTTTTGCCACACTTGCCTTAGTTGAGTTGCTCAAATTGTTAGCCACACTTTGGCTTGCCTAAGGGAATCTTGCTACACTTTTTATGTCTATGACATGTGGGGCTCACTGCTCATAAAAAAAATACTTGCCTTAGGTGTGGCTAGAACCAAACACCTACCTAACTTGGTCAAACTTGCCTAAGGTTAGGTGTGGCAAAGTGTGGCAAGGTGTGGCTAGGAACCAAACAGCCCCTTAATTCATGACTAACTTTGCCACAACTAAGGTTAGGAAAAGTTATTAGTTCTTCAAAATGAGAGCCACAAGTTGGCAAACCTAAGGGAATCTTGCCACATTTTTTGTGTGTATGTCATGTGGGGCCTTATTGTGGCTTTCCTAAGGTGTGGCTTGAACCAAACACTCACGTAAGTTAATCAAACTTGCCTAACCTTACATTCCACCAGATTTTGCCACATGTTAGAATCCAGAAAACTCCACATGTAGAAGCATAATGCACAAACCACCAGAATCTCATGCGTGCAATGCATGTGTACCTTACTAGTACTAGTTGGTAGTAGTAAGAAACAAATTCCAGTTTTGGCACGAGCTCGTTGAGGGAGTCCTGGATAAGGGGGTATCCGGACAGCCAGACTATGTACTTTGGCCGGACTGTTGGACTATGAAGATACAAGATAGAAGACTTCGTCCCGTGTCCAGATGGGACTCTCCTTGGCGTGGAAGGCAAGCTTGGCGATTCGGATGTAGATCTCCTCCTCTATAAACCGACCTTGTGTAACCCTAACCCCCTTCGGTGTCTATATAAACCGAAGGGTTTAGTCCATAGGACATGATCAACAATCATACCATAGGCTAGCTTCTAGGGTTTAGCCTCTCTGATCTCGTGGTAGATAAACTCTTGTAATACTCATATCATTAGGATCAATCAAGAAGGAAATAGGGTATTACCTCCATCGAGAGGGCCCGAACCTGGGTAAACATCGTGTCCCCAGCCTCCTATTACCATTAGCCTTAGACGCACAGTTCAGGACCCCCTACCCGAGATCCGCCGGTTTTGACACTGACATTGGTGCTTTCATTGAGAGTTCCTCTGTGTCGTCGCGATAAAGGCTCGATGGCTCATCTCGTTGTCAAAGACAACATCACCTCCGGGGGAGCCCTGGCTCTAGGCCAAACTCTCCGGCTGGGTGGCTTCGTTATGACCGCCTGATCGGCTTTTGTGCCAACGATGACTTCTCAGGTCACTAAAAATAGCCTCCGCATTGATTCGGAACTTGCCGAACAGATGGACCCAATGGAGCTCTCCTCCCTCAATGAGCTCTTGGATCACATCGCCGCCCTGGGCGTCGCTACGGACTATGATCAGATCGGGCTTAAACCCGACCAAAGGGAGATTCACTCTCCGCCGATCACCCATGAGATAGCGGTAGTGGAAGAGCATCATCCTAATTCTTCCTCTACCTTGAGGACGAACTATGTCCGAATTTCCGAGCTCCCTGAACCGGACACCCATTCGCGGGAGGACATGACCCAGGCCCCGGACTCAGTGTCGGGTGTCGGGCTGAAGAAATCGGGCAACGCCCTAGAACCCGAGCCATTAAGCCGAGAAACCTCTTTGCCCCCAGGTCCTAGATAGGGTCGGGATTCGGATTCAAATGAACCCACCCACCTAGATTTATCCTATCTTTCCCATATCAGACAAGAGCCCCAAGAAACAGTACATCGTTACTGGGCCAGATTCCTCCTTGTGATAAACAGGGTCAAGGACTATCGCGAGGCAGACGCAATCTCCCTCTTTTGCAAAAATTGCACGGACAAAGGGATTCTCAACGCTATAAGTCGCCGTGACATAGTACACTTTGCTGACCTAGCGGCCATAGTGCAAAAATACTGCACGATGGAAAGCGCTTGGAAAACCCAAACAAGTTTCTGGGACAATCCGGCTCTAACCAAATCCTCTGTCCGAAGTAAAAGGGTAAGCTCTCGTAAACCACCCAATTAAAATACCAAAAAAATAAAGCCCGCCGCAAGGTGCGAAACCGTATTGGAGGAATGGCTAAACGGGTCGTGCAAGATTCATAGCACACCGGATATTACGCCAACACATAGCCTTAGAGCATGTTGGATACTCCAGCAGGTAGCAAAGAGCGGCGAGGATCTCTGATAGAAAATATAGCAGAGCAACATCCCGCCGGAGATAACAATATGGTATTTACAGTCTTCAAGACTTTCGCCTCAAATAATAGCCGCAAGCGAGCTCAACGCAGCCTCGCAGAAGTTTGCCACATGGCAACAATAAACCCATGGAATGACGCGGCTATAACCTTCAATGCCAGCGATGAACCCCAATTCCGAACAGTCCGAGCACCAGCCGCTTTGGTCCTTAGCCCAATCGTGGATGGCTTCAGGCTCACCAAAGTGCTCATGGATGGCAGAAGCGGACTAAACCTCATCTATGAGGAAACCCTTCAGAAGATGGAAATTGACAAAAGCCGCATTGAACGAAGCAGCACGACCTTCAGGAGAATCATCCCTAGACGAGAGGCACAATGCATGGGAAAAATCATGCTGGATGTGGTATTCGGCACGCCAGAGAATTACAGGTCCAAAGAAATTATATTCCAAGTAGCCCCGTTCAGCAGCGGATACCACGCCCTCTTGGGGCGGGACGCATTCATGAGTTTTCAGGGTATACCCCATTACAGGTACATGAAGCTCAAAATGCTCGGGCCCAATGGAATCATCACTCTAGCCAGTGACCCGGACGTCGCACTTCGGGTCGAAAATAAAACTGCCACCCTCGCCCTGGAAGCATTATCAGAAGCCCTTGCGGCTGAAGAGTTGAACACACTACAAGCAACAGTGGACACAGACGATGTGATACTCAACAAGCGACCTAAATCCACCTCCTTCAAGCCAGCATACGAGATAGTCAAATTCCAGGTCCACCCAACGGACCCTTCTAAGACAGCTTCCATCGGGACACAGCTGAACCCACAATAGACGCCGCACTGCGAGACTTCCTGCGTGAAAATTGGGATATTTTTGCCTGGCATCCTTCAGACATGTCGGGCATCCCACGCAGGCTGGCCAAACACAGCCTCAATATACTGAAAGGCTACAAGCCAGTCAAGCAGACTCTTAGACGCTTCTCAGAGCCTAAGCGGCAAGCCATGTGAGAAGAGCTAGCCAAACTACTCGAGGCTGGATTCATTAGAGACATAAAACATCCGGATTGGTTAGCAAACTTGGTAATGGTACCAAAAAAGGACAAATCCTGGTGCTTGTGTGTCGATTTCAAAGACCTCAATAAAGCTTGCCCTAAGGATCCCTTCCCCCTCCCCCACGTTGATCAAATAATCGATGCCACCGCAGGACGCGACTCATTGTGTTTCCTCGACGCATACTCCGGATACCATCAAATAAAGATGGCGGAGTCCGACCAGGCTGCAACAGCCTTCATCACTCCGTACGGCCCCTTCTGTTTCAACACCATGCCCTTCGGGCTCAAAAACTCCGCGCAACCTATCAACGCATGATTTAGACATGCTTGGAAAAACAAATCGGCAAGACAGTAGAGGCCTACGTAGATGACGTGGTCATCAAAACAAGACACGTCGAAACTTTAATAGATGACTTGAGGCTTACGTTCGATAACCTCCGAACATACGACATCAAGCTCAACCCGAAGAGGTGTGTCTTTGGAGTACCCTCCGGAAAATTGCTTAGATTCATCATTTCCAATAGTGGAATTGAAGCCAATCCGGCAAAAATCCGAGCTCTGTCACAGTTGGCTATCCCAACAGACCTCAAGCAGATACAGAAATTAACTGGATGTGTGGCTGTTTTAAGCCGCTTTATCTTCCGCTTGGGAGAAAAGGCATTACCCTTGTATCGCCTTCTTCGATGCACCGAACACTTCGAGTGGACGGATGCGGTCACGGCCGGACTGGAAGAAATAAAGGCACTCTTGGACACCAACCCAGTCCTGACCGCGCCACATATTGGCAAACCCATGCTGTTATACATAGCCGCAACTAACCAAGTTGTGAGTGCAGTGCTTGTCGTCGAACGAGAGGCAGACAGACACATGTTCCCGCTCCAAAGGTCGGTATATTACGTGTCCACTGTCCTCACTCCATGTAAATCTCGGTACCCGCACTATCAAAAGATAGCATATGCGGTCTTCATGGCATTTCGGAAACTACGACACTAATTGCAAGAGTGTTCAATCACAATGGCCTCCGAAGTGCCACTCAATGACATAATAAATAACCATGACGTGACAGGCCGAATTGCTAAATGGGCTATTGAGCTCCTTCGTTCGACATAACATACAAACCATGGCAGGCCATTAAGTCGCAAGTACTGGCCGACTTCATCACCGAATGGACAGAGGCCGAATTCCCTAAAGAGTACGGCGCGTACTCAAATTGGATCATGCATTTCGACGGATCCAAAATGCTAGCCGGATTGGGAGTAGGTGTCATCCTGACATCCCCCACCGGAGACATGGTGTTGTACGTCCTCCAAATATTATACACAGACTCCAACAATGCAGCCGAATACGAGGCTCTATTGCATGGTCTTCGGATGGCAGTCTCCATGGGCATTTAACGCCTCGAAGTGCACGGGGACTCGAACCTCGCAATATCTCAGATAAATGGAGACGTTGATGCCAAGGATCCGAAAATGGCGGCTTAGCGCAATGCCGTCCTCAAAATGTCAGCTCGGTTCGAGGGGATCAAATTCCACCATGTGGTCAGAGAAAATAACCAAGCGGCCGATATCCTCGCTCGCATCGGCGCTAAACGCGACCCCGTCCCACCTAATATCTTCCTAGAAAGGCTGTTCAAGCCGTTCGTGGCATGGGAAGATGAGTCCGGCACTATGAATCTGGCTCCGAACACAACCCCAAATTCTGAACCTTCTGACGTAATCGTAGGCTCTGCCACCGAAATAACATCCTCGACCCATGAAATAATGGTTGTCATCTCCCCGTGGACCGAGCCCTTTTTGGCCTACCTTAATAGGCAGGAGCTCCCCGAAGACCAAAATGAGGCACGTTGCATTGTGCGACGCTCTAAAGCCTACAAGGTCCATGAAGGAGAGCTCTACAAGAAGAGCGCCACCGGAGTGCTCCAACGATGCATCTCCAAAGAGGAAGGGCGGTAGCTCTTAGCCGAAATCCATTCCGGACTAGGCGGGCACCACGAGGCAGCCCGAGCTCTCGTAAGCAAGGCCTTTCGGACAGGATTTTACTGGCTGATAGCCCGAGCGGACGCACAGGACCTTGTCCAACATTGCGTTGGTTGTCAATTATTTGCCAATCAGAGCCATATGCCCCCTACCGCTCTCCAAATGATCCCCATAACATGGCCCTTCGCGGTCTGGGGGCTGGATATGGTGGGACCCCTTAAAGGGGGAAGCCATAAGAAAAAATACTTATTGGTCATGGTGGACAAGTTCACGGAATGGATAGAATCCGAACCAGTTAAAACGGCTGAAACCGGACCAGTGATAGACTTCATATCAGAAGTTGTACACCGTTACGGTGTCCCCCACAGTATCATTACTGACAATGGCTCAAATTTTATAGCCGAGGAGATGAAAGCCTGGTGTGGCAAAATGGGCATTAAGCTCGACTACGCTTCTGTCTATCACCCCCAAACAAACGGTCAGGTCAAACATGCAAATGGTCTTATTATGAGCGGCATCAAACCCAGACTAGTGCGATCCTTGAAGGAATCAGACACGCATTGGGTCGAGGAACCCTTCTCCGTACTCTGGGGGCTGCGGACCATGCCGAATCGCACCACGGATACACACCATTTTTCATGGTGTACAGCGCAGAAGCAGTGCTGCCATGCGATATAATTCATGACTCACCTTGTGTGCGCATGTATGAAGAGAAGGAAGCCGAGCTAGACCGGCAAGACAACTTAGATGCTTTGGAGGAGGAGCGCGATGTCGCTAAAGCCTGATCCGCATTTTATCAGCAACATGCTCTAAGGTATAAAAGCATAGAAGTACTGGCCAAAGCTTATAACATTGGCGAACTCGTTCTACGCCTACCTGAGAAGAAGAAGGACAAGCTCAAACCCAAGTGGGAGGGTCCCTGCATAATTGATAAAGTTCTCACCGGAGGAGCGTACCGTTTGCATAGTGCATCTGACAACAGACTCGAGCCGAACCCATGGAACGCGGCCAGACTCCGGAGATTCTATGCCTAGTGCCGAACCCAGTGTTCATCTCCTCAACTCCGCCCCTTCAATTATGTTCTCTTCCCTCCTTTCTCGCCCTTTTTCCCTTTTTTCTGTACAACCTTAAAACTGTGCGGATGCCCTGCGCACTCCGGCCGCATTGTGCGTGCACACTATACCTGGAGGCTTCCTACTCGGAAGCTAAATATAACTACTTTAATGGCTTCTTGCCAGCCACATATGCATTTTTTCTTTCCATATGTGCCTTTTCTTCACCATTATATGCATCGATATGACTAAAGTTTTGGCCATGCTGGGTTGCCTGGCTCTTGTATTTATGCCCTATGTTCCCATTAATTCGGCTAGGGAATAAGGGGAGCAGCTCTGTGATTGTTACTGCCGGTTGAGCCGGATGTGTACCTCAGACTGGGTGAAGCCGAAAGCTAGAATTCTTAAGGGAATATTCGGTCGGAGAACAAAAGATGTCCTCGTTCATAACAACGAAAATACCTAGATGTTTTGTTTCTTGCGCTTCTGTTTGCAATTCGGACATGCACATCGATGCATGCACAACCAGAGAAAGGAACCCCTAACGGAACTATTCTCTCTGGAAGATGTTTCTCACTATCCATGTAATATAACATAACTAGTTGGGTACTTGTCTAATCAAGCACTTATGACCCCTATGCCTGGTTTCCATGCATACCCCGGTTTTCCATAACTGTGTGAGTATTCGGATACACCCCGGACTGTCGGACCCGGGGGCTGAAGCGAAAAGGTCCACCATGACCAATGGTTTTCAATCCAGCTAGAGAGTACATGAGCCCATTCTAATTACATAGTTACATAGACTGGCTATACTCTTCGTCTATACCATCTAACAGGCTATCTAGCTTACAATCCTGTTGGCAATACTTTGCAGCTAACGCTACTTGGTCATACACCAGACTAACGGGTATCACTTGTCCATCTGACCCAACCGGTCCGACTTCGGCCATATGATTCAGGTCAGCCTTGGCGTATCGCGTCTTCACCATGGCCCAAGCTTCTCTTGCACCTTGACGGCAAAGCTGATATCTTCCATAATCAGAAGCGCCGCCGTGCCCCTTTGAGCATCTCCACAAGCTTGCGCATGCCTCCTGGAAGGGAAGCGGTCGGCCACAAGGCCCGGGCAATACCCTGCATCACCTGTCGAGCTCGTTCGTGCAGTTGTGAAAGCTCTTGCAGCATATCGCCTGCAGAGCCGGGCATCTCCTCTTTAGGGCATCCCGTCAACATACCTGCAGATATAACTCTGTCAATACGCTTCCCCGCCGAACTATACCACAGTTCATTCGGGCACTTACTATAAAGCCGCGTCGAAGCCTCCGGTTCTCCTTCATGGAGTCCACGAGCTGAGCCCGAACATCTTTCAGTTCGACGCTCAGTTGGAGATTAGCATCTTGCAGCTTATTCTTCTCCTCAATAGACTTCATCAGCACGCGTTCACCCACCTTCAGCCGACTTCGCAGATGCTGCTCATTATCTCCTACAGTCTCCGGATGTGCCCCGGGATTGTCTGCCGGACATTTCGTCAGATTTTTAAACTATGCCGAACACACAAACTGGTAGAAGAAATTCTTACCAGAAGAAATCCTTTTGGATCCCTCTTGTTCGGCTACATTACCCTTCATTTGGGCCTTACACTCCTCCAGCTCCTGAGACAACTGGGCATTCTTCTCTACAAGAACCTATGCATTTAATGATCCTTAAATCGGTTGTGCCAACTATTTCAAGTCTCACGGGCTACTACTATACATACTTGTTAAATTTTCTTACCCGTATATCCTTCACATATTGGTCCATTGCTCTGGCAAGTCCATCTTGAGAAGTGCGGATATAGGCGTGTCCGGAATTGAAGGCATTGAATGCCTCTTCAGAAAAAACTACCACCGCGGAGTACGGCCCGCCGGCACCGGTGATTCATGGCGCTCTCCACTTACTAATTGGTGGAGGAAAGCATATCTGTATCCTCCACAGGAGGACAGTTTGGCACTGTCCCCACGTCCGCCTCTGCCCGTGAATCCGGTCCAGGAATCCGGCTACTGGAGGCGTGGCCAGTAGGGCTCCCGGGCACAGTCCGGCGTTTCCTGTCAGGATGTAATTAAAGCCGTCTCGCCTCGACAAAAAGACCGATAAACCACGGGGCAAATTTGACGAATACCTCTGCGCCTGCATGTCGCTCCTAACCGCCTTCCTTTTAAGCCTACCTTGTCTAGGCGCCTCTTGCTGAGAAGGCCCCGTAGGTTCCGCATGACATCCCGGCTGCCGTTTCTATAAAATTATGGTATGTGAGCTTATGGTACGACAAAACAAAGGAATTCTTTTGGAAGGTGGGAACCCCTACATTACTTACGTGTGACACGAGAAGCAGTCCAGGATAATCCGCGATGATGGCCACTAAAGAGCTGTCACTACTCGCCTGATAGAAAGTCATGTCGACGAATTCCACGGATATGTCCGGATCCTCTTCACGTCCGGGTTCGAGAGCCCAGCCGGGATCCTCTGGCTGCGGAGAGGGGCTGTTGAACTCTTTCACGGACCTCCTCAGTTCCTGTTTTGAAATGGCAAGGTAAACAATTATGAAAAAGAAGGTGAGAAAGAATAGAGTCGAGTAAAAGATGACAACTTACCCAGCTTCGGGGGTTATACATGGAAAATCTGTCCCGCGGTTTGATGCGGGGGAACTCCTCTTCTTATCCTTTGTACAACTCGGATAGTATCCTTGCCAAAGATGTGGTGGAGTCCGGACCTTTGCAACCGCAGCGGGAGGCATCATCTTCTCCATTGAAGTGCCACATGGGTTTTCCCCTATATTGAAGTGGCTGCACTCCCCTTATTATGCATATTGACATAACTTCGATTATTGTCAATCCTGATTTGGCCAGGGTTTGTATCCGGCTCATCAGATAGAAGACTTCCTTGTTTTCTTCCTCTTGGGGGCTCCGAGGGCGCTAGCTTTGGTGTTTCTTCAGCTGAGTATTGGTGAACTCAGGAAGTCCCGTCGGGACTGGGTCCGGAAGGGGAACATCATCAACATAAAACCACTCCGAGTGCCAGTCTTCGGACGCCTTCTTTGGAGTGCCGGACAGGTATCCGGTCTGGGCGATGCGCCATATTTTGGCTCCACCCACTTGATATATAGATCCCTCCTGGTTGCGGGGGACGAGGCAAAATAACCTCTTCCATAGCTCGAAATGAGCTTCGTAGCCTACGAACAGCTCGCAAAGGGCGACGGACCGCGATGTGCAGTATGGAGGCAGGGGTAAGATTATGCAACTGGAGACCGTAGAACTCCAGGAGCTTGCGGAGGAATGGGTGGACTGGAAACCCGACGCCTCTTAGCAGATACGAGACAAGGCATACCCGCTCCCCCTGAGAAGGGTTAGAGAATCTCTCTGCTTGCTCCCCGCCATTATAGGTGGCTAGTCCGGATCGGACGGGGACCATGTATGCAGGCGGAAGGAACCCTTTGGTCTGCAGCTCTATTAGGCAGCTGTGAGGGATGGAACACTTTTCCCAATCCCCTGGCTTCAGGCTGGGGAGGCGGTGGGTAGGGCTGCGGCGGCTGGTCATGATGGAATGTCCTATCTTGGACGCCCTCTATGGAACGCTTGCTTGGGGGCAAGATGGTGTGATTTGGATCTTGAGATCCCCATCTTCTCAAATAGACGACTCACCTACGGGATTAGGGTGGCAAATGCAAAAATGCCCCGGCCCCTCGTCTTCGATCGACACGTGCGGGTGACCATTATTGAAGCACAGAAGCCGAGGAGTACAAACTTATTGGAAGGCCGGACACTATTCGCCACAACGGATGCACCGGATTTGGAGAAGAACCCGCCTTGAAATGCCGAAGACAATCTGCGCTCCGGACTCATCGTCATTGAAGCCTGGTTCGGGGGCTACTGAGGGAGTCCTGGATAAGGGGGTATCCGAACAGCCGGACTATTGGACTATGAAGATACAAGATAGAAGACTTCGTCCCGTGTCCGGATGGGACTCTCCTTGGCGTGGAAGGAAAGCTTGGCGATTCGGATGTAGATCTCCTCCTCTGTAAACCGACCTTGTGTAACCCTAGCCCCCTCCGGTGTCTATATAAACCGGAGGGTTTAGTCCGTAGGACATGATCAACAATCATACCATAGGCTAGCTTATAGGGTTTAGCCTCTTTGATCTCGTGGTAGATCAACTCTTGTAATACTCATATCATCAAGATCAATCAAGCAGGAAGTAGGGTATTACCTCCATCGAGAGGGCCCGAACCTGGGTAAACATCGTGTCCCCAACCTCCTATTACCATTAGCCTTAGACGCATAGTTCGGGACCCCCAACCCGAGATCCGCCGGTTTTGACACCGACACTCGTACCACGGGAGCACCACAAGGCCTGCCGCAGGAGTTACATTATTTCCCTCTCGGGTCCCATGGGACCGAACTTCAGTGGATTAGTGCCCGACCTATGAGTCAATGACATGCGGACCTTAAATGCGGTTGGCCCACCTTTCAGCAAAGGAATGGCAGGGCAAGGCAGTGATAGGCACGTCAGAGGATCCATGTCCACGTGACGTCGTGCCGTGGGTTGGAGCGGTGTCGTGGGAATCGCGTGTGGGTGTGGCAGTGGTAGAAACAAGAAACGTGATGGTCGTCGTGGTTCAACTTCCACGGACAAGCTGTCATGTCTGCTGACACATGTATATAAAACTAGTGTGTTTATACTTCAAGCACATGAACAAGTATTATTCTACTACTTTGGATCCATTGCAATGCACGGGCCAGCACATTGGTAGTAGTAGTGTCCATCTCTATCTCTAGAGGCCTTCCCTCGTTCATCCTTTTCTCACACAAGATAAACTACTCATACAAATGCATCTTGATGTTCCATGTAACGCACGAGGATGTTTCCTTGGGGGTCTCTCCAGCGCGGCGTGGCCGTAGTTGCAAGTTGACGCCCCTTGAGATGCCGACTTTGAGGGGCACTCGGATTTCCTCCGATGAGCAGGTAAGATGAGTTTGATCACGTAGTAAATGCATTCTAAAGACTACTTCCGTGTCCATTTCCAGATTCTCCCCCTGCCCACTGTTTCACAGGTTAGGCTCGGTGCGAGTGGAGATTGGCTTGCATATGTACAAGAGGGTACCAACATCAATTTGCACAACATTTACAACGGTGACACCATTCCTGTAGAACCTTTGTCCAACATTGGGATCAGCCATGCAACGGGCCAGCGCATGAACTGGTACGATGGAACCACGGAGAGATTGAATAAGATAGCATGAACCTTGCACATGGTGGTCAAAGGCGGACCATGTTGTCTGTGGCCGATTTGTTGTCGTACGAGTAGGAAGACGCTATGCTCCTTTCTAACCGCATCTTCACGGTGACAAACCAGGGGACTTATTTTGTATGGGACACATCCTACGATATACTCCCTCTCTCCCAGTTTATTTGTTTTGAATCTTTTCATTTTATAAGTTTCAAATTCAAATTTAGAGGTCCCCATCACATGTTGAGATTACAATGTCCATTAAATCATTGCGTACATGTATAGTAAAGAAACAAATCTCGAGTTTGGCACAAGTTCGTGCTGCGGGAGCACCACAAGCCCTGGCGCAGGAGTTACATTTCCCTCTCAGGGCCGTCGGGACTGAGCTTCAGCGCCTTTGAGTCAATAACATGTGGACCCGATAGGTGACTGGTCCACATGTAATGCTCCCGAAGGCAGAGGGGTAGTGGGGCCAAGAGGGGTGAGCCGCAGGTCGGGGACATGTGGTGTCATGGGTTCAAGCGGTGTCGTGGGAAGCGCATGTGGCTGTGGTAGAAACTTGATTCTCATCGCATTTTAGGTGGGCCACATGTCATGCACACAAAGGCAGAGGGGCGGTGCGACCGAGAGGGGTCAGGCACACGTCGGGGGCGTGGTGCCGTGGGTTGGAGAGGCGTTGTGGGAATCGCAAGATGAAATGTGATGGTCGCCGTAGTTGAACTTCCATGGACAAGCTGTCATGTCTACGGACACATGCACTGCATACCAATCACTGGAAGGTGTAGCAGAGAAAGCTATATATGCGAATAAATAGTTACTTCTAGTCAAGCGGACCCACGCTACTACTCTGTTCCAAAGACATGCACACCATCGAAATAGTCCATCTATATCAATATACACCGAGAGGGAATAATTTTTTTACAAGAGAGGAAATAGTTCATCCATCCATAATTCCCTCCTGCTGGTGCAACCTTTTCTTATTCTTCTTCTTCTTCTTCTTCTTCTTCTTCTTCTTCTTCTTCTTCTTCTTCTTCTTCTTCTTCTTGTTGTTGTTGTTGTTGTTGTTGTTGTTGTTGTTGTTGTTGTTGTTGTTGTTGTTGTTGTTGTTGTTGTTGTTGTTGTTGTTGTTGTTGTTGTTGTTGTTGTTGTTGTTGTTGTTGTTGTTGTTGTTGTTGTTGTTGTTCTCATTCTCTGTGGGAGACGGCTTCGCAACAAGCTCTTTGGACCTTGCAGCTATCTCGAAACTCACACGGGCATCGAGGGCAACATATTTTATCCACGCGTACGTCAAGGGATAATTCTCCCATCCAGACGACCTTAATGCCACCGTCTCGTCACCCTTCTGAAGATTTGTACCGAGCACAAATTTTGCTATGTCGAATAGGGTGGTGTCTGTTTATCACAATCTTCTACAGGAATTTTGATTCTGGTTTGTAGGTCAGGCGATGCTTTTCAAGTCAAGGTTGTACGGCTCCAGCTTCTGTTTGTCCCCTTCGATGGCTGCCCCACAGAAGTATACGTCCTCCCGAGACAAGAAATCGTGAAGCTCACCTGGTATGGAGGGCGAGTGTATGATGTGGTACACCAAAACATCATCTTCGAGGCATAGCTGAAGGACGACGGCGCGCAGGATCTTCCCAGGGGCACGCTCCGTGTACTCTGCATCGATACCGATGACCCTCGTATCTACCTTTTCGAGGGACTTGGATACATTGTTGATCCACTGCCGAACAACCCTTGGGTGGACGGTGACGGTGGCAACTATGTGCATCGATCCTTCAACGAGGACATGTTGGACGCTAAAAACCTGCATCTCAATCTCTTTCGCCATTTGGAACCGCTGGAACGGAGGGCTATGGTTTGGAGAATTAGGATTAGTTGGCTAGTCTAACTAAAGTAGTAGATGATTATTTAAAGAGGTTAAAACAATGTGAACGCAGTGGGGTTTGGATGCAAATGAGGACGAAGGGGACGTGAAGAAGCCGAGGAGAATCGGTTCCCGATGGAGAAGTAAATGGGAGAAGTGGCGTGCAGGCAGTTGATTAGACGGCTAGGTAGACTAAACAAAAAGGCTATGCGGGTAGACTGATGAGTAGTACCTATTCGTGTACGTGCCCATCCTTCCTGATAGGTGGGACCTATTGAAAGTACATGTTGTCCCCATGTGTGGTTTTGGTAATTAATGACAATCATTATGGACTAATGTTTGCCTTAAGATATACATTTGAAGGTTAGTCCCATTGGAATGTGATTGAAGAATAATGGAAGATAACTCCTTTGAAGCAACAATTACATTGAGATGATCAAAATGAAGTTCATTGGAGTATCTTAAGGGTTGCCATGCTTAGAGCTATGGTTTGAGCCATAATGGATCAAGATCTTAAAAATATGATTTGAATGATGAACTCTAGGAGTGGCTCAAAGATATGATCATAATGGACTCATGTGTTGAGTCATGACTGATCAAGTATTCAAGCAAGCTATTCAAGTGAAGAATTCAATATACCCTACAAGACGTCAAGATTAAACATGGAGTAGAGATATAGGTTGACCAAGATGAAGCTCAAAGATCGAACTCTAAATGGTCAACACACGAGCGCAAATGATGCACCACATAGGATCTTGTGGGTTAGGTGATTCTCATGGGCTCGCATCGAGAAAGAGATTTCAAGTGTCTATGAGAGGATGACATCAAGTGTTGGTGATCATGGTTGACAAGGGCAAGTTCAAGATAACCATCCCAAAGGATTACATGCTTGAAGCTTGTGGATGATCACATGATGGACAAGTGAAGATGAATGCAAAGCATGCTTCCCCATATTGTGTATGGGGGAGAGACTTGAAGACTTCACCAATGTATTGCCTTCATCTTGAGCCAGGAAGAAACATCAACATAAATCTCAAGTGAACGGCTCATGTCAAAGGTATTAGTTCCTTTGACGTTAGTGTTGTGGAGTGATGACCACCAAAGAAACATATACACTCAAGAATGGATTCTTGATAGCTATGTAGTGTAGCTATTTTTATGATTCTTGAGTTATAGGGATCCCACACTATTAAGAGGGGATCAAAGGGGTTTTTGATGGATTTGCTCAAGTCAACATCTTCTATACACAATTCCACTCATATCCTATATACCAAAGAAAAGCCAAAGCCAAATAGTTTCCCAAAATATATGATCTAACATTTTCATAATTTGAACTCTCCATTTTAGTTTATTTTTGGTGGTTCTCTATCTGAGGACTTGGAGCTTTTCCATAGCTTCAAAACGAGCCCAAGTTATGCATGTTTTAGTTTTGGGGTTCCTGCTGTTATTTTGGCCGGACGTCCGGTAACGTCCGGAAATCCGGTGCGCCAATCCAGAATCAAACGGACGGAAATCCGGTAAGTACCGGACGTCCGATCTCCGGACGTCCGGAAAATGCCGGACGTCCATCAAACATGTTTCGCAAATATCCTGATACATTCGTCTGATGGCGTTCTATAGCCGTCGGACGTCCGGTGTTCCACTGGACGTCCGGTGCCTGTTTTGCCACCGGACGTCCGGTACTCCACCGGACGTCCGACACTTAACTGAGTAGAATTCCCCCCCAACGGCCAGATTTGTGTACATACAATAAATACCCCTTCACCACTTCGTGGTGGGGTTGAGCAACACAACTATCTTGACCCACACTTGAAGAAAAGCTCCATCTCCTTTCTCCTACCTCAAATCTTAGATCCTGGAGAGATTTGTGAGAGTTCTTGAGAGAGATTCCACTCAAGTGAAGATCCACTCACTCTCCCTCTCTTGACCAAAGGAATTCGTGATTTGAGCAAGTCTTGAGCATTTCCCCCTTGATCTTGTTACTCTTGGAGGTTGGAGACTCCTAGGCGGTAGGAGTGCTCCCGTGAGGAATCAACTTGTGATTTGTCCCCCGGAAAGTTTGTGATGGTTTGGAGGCCACCTCAAGGTCTACCACTAGTGGTTGGGAATCGCCTTCGTGGTGATATATCAAGGAGAATAGGGTGAGCCTTCGTGGCGTTGGTGTGCCTTCGTGGTAACATCCACCTCTCTAACGGTGACTAGCTTCCCTCCAAGGAAGTGAACATCAGCATACATCATCGTCTCCGTGACTTCGGTTATCCGTAACCCTATCTCCTTACTTGTTGTTTACCTTGGTCACTTGAGCATGCATTCACTATTCTTGTTGTCCTCATTATATTGTGTTGGTTACCATATCGTAGAGATTATTTAGGCCAACACTTTATAGTCCGCAATTCATACTTCCTACTATTGTTCTATCTTGTGTTTAGTGCAAATTGCTAGCTTGTAACATATCTTGTGTAAGCTTGTAGTGCTTACTTGAGTTTTCTTGTATCATTCAATTCCATATATTGTGATACAATTTGTGTAAGCTTGTATTGCCTACTTGTGGGTGAGTGTATCATTCATTTCCATATCTCGTGATGTACATTAGGTAAGTTTGTGTAACTTACTTGTTCTTATTCATATCCTCATTGTTCTCATCTTGTTTATGCTAAGTTGTTGGTGCACTTAGTGAGCCTAGTATATTTAGGATTTGTGCTTGAAAAGTATCCGCTTAGCTTATTTCCGCATTAGGATATAGCCAAATTCGTAAAAGATTTTAAAACGCCTATTCACCCCCCCTCTAGGCGACATCGTTGTCCTCTCACCTATGCAAACAGATAAAAAAATGTGTCGTAGCTTCTTTTTTTTGAGCGCGTGAGTGGGAGACACAACATTCTCTGGTTAAGCAATACTCTCTCCGTTTAGGTGAGTATAAGTCACCTTATGAAAATCAGGTTTTCCCAAAACCTTTAGGCGTGGAGCATTAACTTCCTGCTCGATCCCCTCCCAGACTCGTTAGCCAGTGTTCTCTTCCTTTGCTACCGCGTTCTACCTTTCCATTTTTCCTCTTCTCAAATGTGGAACGATCTGCATGCCGTCCTTGATGCACCAGAACGACCACTGCATGTATCGCGGCAGGGCGTTGATTGGGCATGCACGAGAATTTTGTTCTGCTCGCAATATGGATGATACCTGAACGATGAAGTGAACAGGCATGCTAGCATGGGAGACCTGTTTCCACTATACAATACTGGAGTACTCATGTTCCTACTACTAGTAGTAGGAGTACAACTGTGGTACACTTGATGGTCAAAATACTATTCATCCGGTCCTCACAGTGAAGTGACAACACCCTGCACCTGACACTAGTCCAGGCGGCATGTTCAGGTTACCCAAGTCAGCCTCACCCTGTGCACTGTGCAGTCTGTCACCGCCGCTGTATAGCACATTGGCGCCTCGCCTCGTCTCCCTCTCCGCTCCCATAGCACCACTCCATCTCCATCTCCTTCTCCATCTCCTTCTCCGTCTCCGTCTCCATCTCACTGTGCCCCTGTGTACCGTCGCCTCACTCGCCTCCCCCAGTACCACTATTCCCTCGCTAGCCGCTCCAGCACCGACAACCTTCTCCCCTGTAAATCAAGCCCCCCAAAACCCCCACCTTTCATAGTCCACCATGGCCGAACTCGAACCGCGCAACATCCATATGAGCCGCGATTGGAGCAATCTCCCCAGTGACATCCTCGACCTCTGTTGTTCGTGTATGGATATGTTGAGTGCCCTGCGGCTGGCTGCATGCTCGAGGGACATGCACACGGCCATCGTCGAAGCGAGGCCTAAGCTTTTCAAGACACCCTGCTTGCTGCTATCTGGCCTTGCGAGATTGGCTCACCTTGATACGGAGGCGTACATGATGCCCCTCGACTTCAATCCGATCTCCATTAGCCGAAACTTCTTTGCAGGTATGTAGTGGGTCGCCGTACATCATTTCCCTCAACATCGATCCGATCACCATCGCCCGAAACTTCTTGGCAGGTATGTACTGGGTCGGTATGAACTCCCACTGGATGGCTGCCTTCAGAGAAGACGGTAAAAAGTTGGTGCTCGTGAACTTCTAGACCTCCCATGAGATTATCCTTCCTTCGTTTGATTATATAGAGTATTACCATCATGGTCCAAGTCATCCAGATTACCACATCAGTTGGATGAACCTTGTTTTGCAAAAGATTGTAATCTGCCAAGTGCCCACACGACATGCAAATTACGCAGACTTCAAGCTAATTGCCTTGTTCGACCACGGACTCGCCTATCTTTGCGTCGGTGCCTTCTTTAGCTAGAGAGAACCCAGCTCGCAGTGCATCATCGTCAAAGCTGATACACACTTCTGTGATGCTATTGAACACAATGGCATCATCTACGCGATCGACAAAGCAGATGGCACCACGTATTGCTGGGACGGCGCGTGTAAGTTGTCTGCGTCTCATGTTAATGATGATGCCATGACACTATTTGAACTTTTTGTGATGATTGGCATATCCCTGTTTGAGCAGAATTTGAGTAGAACTATGGCAATGAATTAGAGACACCGTAAATCAGCTATATTTGGAATGAGTTAATTCATGCGATTGTGACCATGTCATTACAGCCAATTTGTACCCTGAATAATCAAAGGGTTAGGAATATATGGATATTATCCTTATTTTACAGTAATCTATATGCTACTACTAATATGAGTGTGTATAAATGGCCATGTTAGGTTTCCTCATTTTTATGATGTAGAAACATGCACCACACTATTGGTTTCATCTAACCATACATTAGGGAAGTAAATTTGCATATGGAGAACTCTATATTTGCAAGTAGTGAAATCCTGCAATGCTTACCATGCGTACATACCTATATTCGCCCTTCAGCAATCAATGGCTAGAATAATATCCTCACAAATTTTTTGCCCACAGAACACGAGTATATAACAATGCATGGTCTGTTAGTTACCTTGAAGAATTTGTTTGTGAGGACAGAACATGATTACATAACATGCATGGCATGGTACATGGTAGTTTCCTGTGAAGAATCGATTGCGAGATAACATGAGTATAACCATGCGTGGCACTTCTATATTTTCGAACCCAGTATACATTTCCCTGTATTTTCCTCCCAGTTCCAATAGGGACATATCAATGTTGTTTCTTGCATTATCCTACTCATACTCTGAACAATGCTGATCTTACACTAACAATGCCTATCCTTTTTGATATGATGTAGTGTCCCTACAGTTACTGCCCTTTGTAATCACACCACCTTTGCCAAAAACAGGGAAGCACAACTGGTTCCTCGCTCGATCAGACGACGACAAAAGACTGATGATCATTCAGATGCATGAGACGGAAAATTTATATTGCAAAAACCCCACTGTATACAAGCACCGTGTAATACGTGAGTATCCAGACAGTGGCTGTTACGTCTATGAGCAGGATACCACCTTGTTGGGGCCATCATGATTTTTTAGTTGGAGGCGGGTAAACAGCCTTGGTTCACACTCTCTGTTTCTCAGACTCAATTATCCGATTAACCAAGAGATCACCGTTGGCAAGGACCTTGATGGCAGAGAGGCTCTGTTTGCTGTGGAAAACTGTGTCTACACGGTGATCCCTAGGAATTCGGGAGCAAACTCCCCTGATTGTCAATGATACAGTCTGCAGCCAAAAGAAGGTGAGAATGACAAAGGCATCCGGATTAACTTTGATCCTTGTATGTCTCAATGACGACATGCAGTGATGTGGTTCAAGCCTTCAGGTTGATAGGAAATAGGGCTATTGCATCGAAAGGGTGGAGTACTGGTGTCTCCGGATCACTGGTCACTGAAGCGGGGCTGCAATTATGATGGTGTTGGATCATCTCTTCGAATGACTTTGTTTCCTTTGCTGCTGGTTCTGGGTGGGTAGTTATTTCTTTCCTTATGCATATTCCTTGTCATTTGGTCATCCTCGTCTATGTCACTCTTACTTTGTAATAGTTGCTTCTGTTTAGAATGTCATTCTCGTCTGGATCACGAGAGTCTGAGCGCTGCAGATGGGTGCATTTTGGTGGTGTAGCAAGACTTCTTATGAACTAGCATGTCTTGCTGTTTATGTCAGTAGTAGCCACTAGTCAGTGTTTGAATGTTGTATATATCGTTGTTTCGAACTGTTTATTGTCTTGAACTACTGGTGGGCTAAATGAGGGCATCACCATTCTCCAGTGTTCAGAGTATATCTCCTTTTTTCAAGTTATATAATTTGAGCTCAGTGTCTTTTCGATGATGTACACTTGTTTGGGCCAGTGAGGTGTGTTTGAATATGGGCCGAGTAGTAACGCAATGCCAAACAAGTCAATTATGACTCTCAGGCCGGGCTCTCAAAAGATCCTGAAAAAAAGGCCGGGCTCTCCAAAAAAGAAAGAATAAGGACTCTTAGGCCGACATGTGGGCGCCACCGGTGTTTTCATGCGCTTGCGCACCGAGAGCATATTGGCGCGTGCTCGAAATTCATACTACCTTTTCATCCCCAGTCTCCCGCCCCTCCCCCACCTCTGGAATCTCGATTCCTACTCCAGTTCCCCCAAATCTCCCTCCTATACTCCCTGTACTCAAGTGCACTATCATGTCACCGGTCAACGCGGATCTCCGAGCTGAAGATCCTGAGGTCCGTCCTGCCTTCGGTCGCTGCGTGCTGTTGCTCAACAGTGGCATGGCAGCGCTTGACGACTAGTTTGCCGGAAAAGTGCTGATGGTAACCATCAACGGCGACCGGCCTCCCATCTCGCCGGATGACCTTGTCAAAGCTCTTGGCATTGTGCACGGCATCCAAATAAGTGACTTGCTCATCGAAGTCTGTCCGCCACCGGCTGATTTCTTCATCGGGTTCCGGACAACTTTCGACTGCAGTCATGTGTTCGAATCTTCCCGGCGTTTGTTCTGCGATGGCGCGCTGGTGAACTTTGATCGGTGGCACCCAGGATGGGGCTTGGTGCCCTCTGAGCTTGAGTTTTTAACAAAGCTTACCTTCCACGGCATGCCTCGACGTGCTTGGAACAGCGAGTCCATGAACGAGCTTATCAACGACCTTGGAGGTGAGCACGTAAGTATGTTTGTTCCTCCAAACAGTTGGGCTCTGATGGTTATGGCATGGATGAAGAAGCCGTCCACTATACTGAAGGTGATTGGTGTTGAGATACCGGTGGAGGAACCGGGGTTGTACTATTCGTCGCCACCAAAGCCGTCACGGACCACGTTAGGGATGTACGTGTATCGAGTGTTCGTGCATGTAGAAGAAGTGTCAATCCATCAATCGAAGTCCTGCCACCGCCGCTGGTGCCAGGGTCCGTCGACGACGTCCATTATAGGAGTCAACGTCAGACTTTCCCCGTGTTGCTCGGAACGATGGATGGCACAGGGCCTACTCCATCGCGTGGCGGAGGCCACTGCTCCTTTGGGAGAAGAGGGAGGGCTGGCTGCCTGGATGTGCTCTAATTTGAGGTAACAACTGAATCTTGTCAGATACTAGTTAAATCCGAGCTATGGGTGTGAAGCACTGATATGCCAGTACATTTGATTGTGACATGTTCTAATTTTGTACCTGAACCTTTTTTTGAAAGGGTTGTACGTTAACTTAATGTGCTAGCAGAACTTATTGTGTTGTCTGTCTGTTTTCTTTGCACAACATTCAAGATATTTCCCCGTCATTGATAAAGACGATGAACCATTATGTACAACTTCGTTGGTTTCAACATAGCCCTTCCCATAGCGATCCACTGCTTCCATCCTGATTGTACCGTCTGCTTCAAATTTTTGTATGCAAGTTAAGTGTGCTATGATGTTCTATATGATTGTGTCAACTATATAAGTTTTTACTGAGCATCAGCAATGCATATGGCTGAAAGATGTATTTACGAGCATCAACCGATGGGTCTCTCTCTCTCTCTCTCTCTCTCTCTCTCTCTCTCTCTGTCTCTCTCTCTCTCACACACACACACACACACACACACGCACGCACACACGCATAAGTGGGACCCGTTGAATTATTTATTTGCTCGTGACAACTTTTAATTAGGTTCCCCTGTAATCTAACTTTTTTCTTAAGTTATTAATTGAGCTCAGTGACTTCAAAAAGTTGTACAGAAGCCTTGTTTGGGCCTTTCCAGCGTCGCCGAATGTGGGCTGAGTAACCATGTTAGGTTGTACTGTACTACACATGCCTTTTTTTAACATCAGCAATGCAACTGGGCCGACAGTTGTACACAATATCCGGGTCAACTTGTTATTCTCCGCCCCGGTAGGCTGCAAACTTTCCTAGGAGGTATGCATTAGGCTTATATAACAAGAAAATGGACTTTAAAATATAATAAATGGGATGTAATTATAATAACTGGGCAGTAACTATGCACCAAACACGTAATTAGTTTAAAAAATATATTATTTTTGGAATTTGAAAATTTTAATTTCATTACTTGTTGCACGC
This sequence comes from Triticum dicoccoides, assembly GCF_002162155.2. Taxonomy (NCBI): domain Eukaryota; kingdom Viridiplantae; phylum Streptophyta; class Magnoliopsida; order Poales; family Poaceae; genus Triticum; species Triticum dicoccoides. The sequence continues at coordinate 657,080,712 of NC_041386.1, read as the reverse complement.
GCAATATTTCGTTGGATTTTAACGTAATACAACTTTATTTTGAAATTATATTTAACCTGAATAGAAATTTTGGATAAAAATATTTCCGATCCCATCAAAATGTGGGAATTTTTTTTGAATTCTGTTTTGAGCGGTTGTTTGAAATTATTAATCGTTGTCCTAGCTAGAAGTTGGGTTGTACTTTTAACAAACTGTAAATGGGTTGTAGTAAATTCCATTAGAATTAAAAAATGGGTTGTACATTCTTACAAATCGCAAATGGGCTATATGTTCTCTGCCAAATCCGAGCTGTGGGCCTACTAAGTCGACGCGTACCAAGGGCTTTGTCTTTGCTAAAAAAACCAAGGGCTTTGTCAACTTAGTCAATATAAACGATTCTAGCTGCAATGATCATACGATGTCCATCCAACGGCCGTAGTGCTTCTTCAACCTCTGGTCTTCTTTCTCCAACCGCCCAAAGCAGCGCCGGTCGTGCCGCATGCTCTTGCCTCCTGTGGTCGGCTGTGCTGCCGCAGAGGCCTCACCGCCCCCTACTATTCCCACCGCTGGCCAAGCCCTGCGGCAACGGCAGCCTCACACCGCAGCTGAACCAGTGAACCCTCGTACTCCTCTCCGCGCGGGCTTTCACTGCCGCGTCTTCCCCAGCTCCTTGTCGTCCCCTTCCTAGGCCTCGCCGTCGTCCACCGTCGTGGTGCTCTCGGCGCGGCGTGGTCAACGTGGTCAAGGAACGACTTCCATCGGACATGGACTGTACGTGGAGAGGCTGACATCTGGGTCCACGACCGCAGCAAGGAAGTGCCTCCTTATTACGCGGAAAATAATGATTCCTCCACCTGACAGCTAGGACCCACCGGACGGGCCACTGTATTTCGTGAAAAAAAATTCCCCTCACTGGTGGGACCCACCAGCTACATCTTCGCACGCAAGGAAGTGTGTCCGAAAAAAACCGATTCACCCCCCCTAACTGCTGGGACCCACCAGCTACATCTTCGCACGCAAGGAAGTGCATCCAGAAAAAAAACGATTCGCCCCCCTGACTGCTGGGACCCACCAGCCACACCTTCGCACGCAAGGAAGTGCGACCGGGCAAAAAAATGATTCAGTCCCCTGACTGCTGGGACCCACCAGCTACATCTTCACACGCAAGGAAGTGCCTGGCAGTCGGGACCCACCTGGTCGAAGCGTGTGTAGCATTCTCATTCTGGTCGCGAACATGTACGTACATACTAGTGGTTGTAGAGGCACGCACGTGTCGTAGTAGAGACGCGCACGTAGCATGTACACGTACGTACAATGGCCATGGTGCAAGAAAGAAAATACGGCCACGTATGTGTACATACGGGCGGGGTCTCGAACGCCTACTCGCGCATATATACGTACGGCCAGGCTCGTGTACATGGCTGGGTCGGAATGGAGAAACAGCGTCGTCGTCGTGTTCATGGGGAGCCAACCGGCTGGGTCGGAACGGAATGCGTGGTCGTGTTCATCGGGAGGGCTTGGATGGAACAGGCGATCAAAACGAGGCCTGGCGTACCGCAGAACGGAGGAAACGGCCTTGTGTTCGACCGGCCACGTTCGAAACGGGATCCTGTTCATTGGGAGGGGTCTGGCGTACCGCAAGATGGAGGAAACGGACCTCCTACGGTCGAAACGGGGGTCCTGTTGATCGGGAAGGGTGTGGCGTACCGCAAAACGGACGAAACGGACCTCCTACGGTCGAAACGGGGGTCCTGTTGATTGGGAGGGGTGTGGCGTACCGCAAAACGGACAAAACGGACTTGTGTTGGAGCACTACGGTCGAAACGGGGGTCCTGTTCATCGGGAGGGGTGTGGCGTACCGCAAAACGGGACTCCACGGGATACTGTTCATCTCCACCGTCGACCTCCTATAGCCTCCACGGGCTGCTTTTCATCCACCGTCGACCTCCTCCAGCCTTCACCTATGACTGTTCATCCACGGGCTCCTGTTCATCCAGCCTCCACCGCGCGCTGCTCCACCGGCTACTGTTCAACCACCCCTCTCCACGGGCTCCTGTTCAACCACCCCTCCACGGCCTACTGTTCATCCACCCCTCCACCGTCTACTGTTCATCCAGCCCTCCACGGGGTCGTCCTATTCATCCAGCCCTCCACGGGGTCCTGTTCATCCAGCCCCAACCGGCTCGATCGATCGGGGTCTTATTCATCCAGAGGCAACGCCACGGGTCCTGTTCATCCAGAGAGGCAGCATCAATCGGCTTCAGTTAGCAGCAGTAGTGAAGGAATCGATCGCTCGGGTTCAGTAACGCGTAGCCTGCAGTGCAATCGCTCGGGTTCAGTTAGAGCCCAACGCCTCGCTCGGGCTCAGTTAGAGCCAACGTCTCGCACACACGCGCGTACGTGTACGAGATAAACGCGCATCGCTCGGCCCCGACCTCCCACCGTACGTAACCGGGAACTCCCCAAAATTTTCCTCGCCCTCGCTTCTACCACGGTTTTTCCGTCATGTACGGCCCAAAGAATGTCATGCAGCTGCGTCTCCGGCCCGCCCAAGATGAAAAGCTCATTTTCTGTCATGATTTTTTGTCGTAGAAGTAGGAGACCACCACATCTATGATGATACCGGGTTGTGTCACAATTATCGTCATAGAAGTGTCATATGTATGAAAGAAAAAAAATTCGTTCGGCCCAAAATGTCACGGATGTGTCTTTTTTTTGTAGTGGATACAGCCAAGAGCAATGCATCGCTAAACTTCTTCAGTACTAACCTTATGGTAAGAGTAAATATAGATCTGATGTGTAGAAAATTTCCTCAGGTAACACCGATACTGCTGCAATGATTCCTTGAAAAGCACAAACAAGCTTTGCTCGTCATGACTATCCAGATTGACCCTCGCCTAGTTACAACAATGTAATGTAAATCATTGGTGTGTTCAATCAGCGGAAAACGGGAATATAATAACCATGAATAATAGCACTTACACATAAGTTGGACAGGAAGATGTGAAAATGGTGTTTGTCTTCACTATAATCTTCCCATGATGGGAATATATGCACGTAGTCCCTAACAACATTGAAAGCATTGTCTTTTAAACTGGGAATAAATGGAATGGGGTTCCAATCTACAGGAATTGACCGTCTCTACAGTTGGGATAGGTCTTCGGCCGGTGGACTTGCTGTACTTTTTGATGGAGTGGGATTTTTCTGTGGTACGGCGGGTGCTATGGCAAATGAAATCGGTATACCTTTTGCTGGACTTCAGGTCCTGTGTGGTGGGGCTAGTGGTGTGGCCAGTGAAGTATGAGTACAGTCTGCTGGAGTCGGCCCTACATTTTGTATCACTGGTTGTACAACCAATATAAGTGGGGTGTTGTCTGATTTCTCCAGCACCACCATGTTTTTCAAGGACTTTGCTGGTGCTCCTTCAGGTTCGGCAATCAGCCTCTTCCTTTTTGATGTCTGATGCACAAGAACAGCATTTGAGTGGAAAAACATGGTATGATGACAGATGGAATATGTATTGATAATGGATGGGCATGGCATCTCGACATATATGATGAGTAAACTAAGAAGATGGCGGTGCAACAAAGTAGAAGAAATGCAAGAGAACATATGCAAGATACCCACAATCAATAAAACCTTGCCAAATTAGAACAGGCACCTTGATGGGTGAATAGGACAGGCCATCTGCCTTTGACTCCTCGAGGTTAGAATAGTCATTAGGATCATATTCTGAACAAGAATCAACAGGTGGGGAGCGTATGAGTTTCATTGCATCCAGAATGGCACTCAATGCCTTGGTGCCAATTTTGTAAGTCATTGCAGTGTTTAGCTTCAAGAGTGGACTGCTGCTAGTGCGACACAAAGCAGCCACACAGATCATAGTGTAGATATAACGGGGAAAACCGTAAGAATCAGAGTAAAATCAGCAAAGTGGAACTTGCTGGAATATATGTGCTAGTACTGTCGGTACGGCTAGAAAGGCTTCAGATACCAGTTCTCTTCAACTGAAGGTGCGGTACTGTTAATATCAGTGTAACTCTCAAAGGAGACACAGCTCCCCGCATTTCCTTGCTATTCTTATAGGATTCAAGTGGGCAGGTCACTACAAATCCTATTCCTATCTTTACAAAATCCTATGAATCAAAGAGGCTCAAAGTGTCCATCACAACCGACCGTATAGACCTCTACACTACAAATGTCCCTGCTCATCTTTAGTACAAGGAACATACTTTACTACTATCATACTCCCTCCGTTCCAAAATATAAGTTTTGGTAGAGATTTCCACTATGGATCACATACAGATGTATCCAGATACATTTTAGAGTGTAGATTCACTCATTTTGCCCCATATGTAGTCCATGGTGGAATCTATACAAAGACTTGTATTTAGGAACGGAGAGAGTACATATTAAATAAGAACGGAAGAGAAACATGGTAAAGAAGAGCAAGCAGATTTTGGATAATAAAATCTTGGTTGCGCAGTGCCCACACATGATGAACCAGAGCGCATTAAGAATGCAACTCCCAGCTGTCTCTCGACCATTTCAGGCGGTTGGATGAAGATCCTACGTCTCCTAACCCTTCTTCTTCCTCGTCGATGATTCTTCCCATACAGAACACCGCACGGGCCACTGGCCCGACCACCGGCCCCCACTGCCTGTGTTCCTCCATCACCCCCACCCCCACCCCCGCCCCAACCCCCACCCGCGTCGAGTTTTCTTCGTTCGGCGAGGCCCCACAACCACCCGAGCCCCTTTGTTCGCACCGGTGAACTCCGGCAAGCTCTGAAAAATCGACTGACCCAATTTTGAAATTTACTATACTGTGATTTAACTAGTGTGGAATATAAAAGGGGAAACCATAAGCATTGGGAGTATAGTGTTGAGTGTTTCGTGGCGGATCTGAGGTGCAAACTAGACAAAGGCAACTTCGCAACCAAGACAAGAAATCAGAGCAAAGCAGTGGCGATCTATTTTCTTGCTGCGGTAAATAAGTTGAGCAGATACGAAAGAGTACCGCCTCTGGTGCGGCGCCGTGTATGCATCTGCTTAGAATTTGACGCTGCTGCGGTAGCGATGGCTGTCGGCGGCATGGAAGCAGATCTAGGAGGGTAGACGGTGGCGACAGGGCACGGTGGACGAGACGGTCGTAGGAGCGGTGCCGACAAGGTGGACGATGGCGGGGATGAATCGAGAGGACGGGATGCAAGGATCCCGGTCCGAAGTCGTGGATGAGAGAGGTCGATCTCCTGTAATGGACGGTGGCGTCAGCGTATCAGCTCCGGCATGGTGGAGGAGGACGGCGGTGGATGGGGTGGCGGACGGCTATGGAAGGAGGAGGGTGGGGTGGAGAGGGTGTTTTGGCGCCCACGGAGTATGAATGGGGAAAAGGGAGGTAGAGAGGAAGGGGGGAACCATGTATTTAGGCCGCGCTTGTCTCAAATACGAGGAAACTTACAAACTTAGCCCCTGTTTCAAATTTCTACTACATCACAGCAATATTAGTCGGTTGGGGATAGAACGGTAATCTCGCATATACCAAATATTTACCGACGAGAGTTTGTTTTTGGCGCCCATCGTGTATGAATATGAATCGGGGACGGAGTCGATTTCGGGCGAGGACACACTGTGTTTTGGCGCCCACCGTGTATGAATCCGGGTGAGAGGCGGTTACGTCACATTTGGGTGAAATTACAAACCCACCCCTATCGAAACCTATAGAAATCTAGCAGATAGGCTTTGTGTGGTAGGGATAGGCAGTAGTAATTTCCATCTCACAGATTTTGGTTTCGGGCGGTTACTCCGACTTTCCCCGCTTCGTTCAAATTTTGCAGAGTGCATGTTTTACCGTGGCAACTCAATTCGAATCCCCTTTGTATTCTATTTTTTTCCGGGCGGGATCCATTTTCAATTGAAATTACATTCTATATACATCATTTTTTATATATACTTTCAAAAGCACAACAAAGAATTCTGCTCCTTCATATGTATAATATGATTTACAAATACAATGATCTCAAAATGTTAAGGTTGAATTCAAAATTTTTTAACCAAATTATGTTCTACTAAAATGTATGGATCAGTAATATCTATATATTAAATAACATAGATGTGCGTGAATTCATATGACTATGCATGTTTGATAGATCAATTTTGGTTCGAGTATGGATTACATGTATCATCATCTCGAATTCAATTATTTGAATCCCTTTTTTGTTCACTCCTTTCACGCCCATCTCTCTCGCATGCATGCTCCTTCAGGTAGCTATCACTCTCTTTTCTCCAGCTCACCTGCATGCTCACTTCATGTTTCTCCTATCCTCACAAACATGGTCTCTTGACGTCTCCCTTGAGAAGTGTCACACTCTCCCTATCATTATAAATTACACGGTTTTCATTATCTCTCACGTCTCTACTGTTCTCTGGTATCACTCGGTACCTAAGCTTTCTTTTTCACTACCACACACACAGTCTCCACTCGTCTTTCACTTTGTATTTCTCTCTATGGGATTCTCTCACACACCCTATATGTCTCTACATATGGCTCATACCACTAAAATTACTCTCTCTCTCTCTCTCTCCTGTAGACACAACATTTGTTGCGGTCTCCTTTTCGTCTCCATCCTAGACTAACATTATTTATTTGTTTACCGATCAGACAACCCCCCCCCCTCACTATCTCTCTCTCTCAGACACACACACACACACAACTCCTGCTTCCACTCCCCTTCCCGACTACCGTCTCTCTCTCACACACACAAAACTCTCGCTTTCGCACCCCGACTCATATTTCTCTCACAAACATTTATCGACTAGCTAGCCTCTAGATAGGTTTACACATCCGCACACTCGTGCTTCCACTATCGCATACATGTCTCTCTCCCGCTCCTTGTATCTATGTAGATTTTTATTCGCTTCTTGAGACACGCCCTCTCGATCGTGCACACACACACTATCGCCTCATTTTAAGTTGATACCTATCGCACACACACTCCTTGTGTCTTTATCACACATGCACTCCGTCCTTTCACACTCTCCCTCTCTCTCACACACACATGGGCTTTTTGCAACAACTAGCAAGATGCCCATGCGTTGCACGGAACATCAAGATGCATTTGTATGAGTAGTTTATTTTGTGGGGGAAAAGGATGAATGAGGGAAGGCCTTATTTGAAAATGTGGAGAGGGGTGTGGGTATCTTTTTGCAAAATTGCCATAGTTTCCTTCCTATCCGTCAGATATAGATCGGACGGCCTATATTGCAGGATGGCAGGCACACAATCATCACCGACAATGCTTTTTATAAGAGTAGGGATAAAAATAGAGTTGGTGATGATGGTGGGCCTGCCATCCTGCAATGTAGGTCGTCCGATTTATATCTGACGGATAGGAAGGAAAATATGGCAATTTACCCGCACTCTTCACCACATTTGCAGATAATGCCTTCCCTCGTTCATCCTTTTCTCCCACAAGATCTTGATGTTTCGTGCAACGGATGGGCATCTTGCTAGTAAGAGTAGAAATTAGACATATACCACTTCTCGAATCATGAAACCAACAACATTCCTCCCTTATCTCATCAAAACCGCCAAAGGAATATATTTTGAGTGAAACATAACATATTTTAAGTGATATACGTATTTCAAAACTAGACTTTTTTTCTATCAAATTGGTGAATGCGTATTAATCTACTTTGATCGTGTGGCAACCTATTAGCACATTGCTAGTAGTTATTATAATTTTTTGGACACCAGACAAACGGTGGAAATCATATACGAAGAGAAGAGGTGCACGCACGCAGTCGGCCTCTCGCTGTCTCGCACACATGAGTGTTACGTAAAGGCAATGTTAACAAATAAACCCTAAAACCCTAGGTGCACGATTGCTGCACTCGCGGGTACCGGGTATGTGGTGGAGAACCTTTGTAGGAATAGTCAGCTCGCGTGATAATTTGATCCGTAGGAGTTGATGGTCGGGACCACAGGTGAACGACTTGGAGCGCGCTGGCTCGCTAGTTGCCACAGATCGAGTAGCCACGTTTAAAATATCGTTTTTTAGCGGGGTTAGGAGTTCCGAATTTCAATGGTGCGTTATAAGTAGTAAGTAGTTTTTAGAATAATTGGTATGGAGCGAAAATGGAATTCATAGTACTATGTACCTCCTTGGCGTATGGTTGTATGGGTTTATGTTGCGAGATGTTGAACCGGGTAGTTCTAGGGCAAATACTATGGTTTAGATTTAGATGCTGGTTTTCAGTAATGAAAAGTGGAAGGGGAAACCCTTCTTTGATTAAAAAAAACTACTACCTCTATTCTGGTTTACTAGTCCCCATCGTACTTTGGGTCAAAGTTTGTCCACGAATTTTACTTGTAAAATGTGAATGGAGAACGAGATTTTGTTATACCCAAACAAAAAAGGACTGGAGGGAGTGATTGCTCTGATACGGACGCGACCTCTCATAGCGCAGACATTGAACCGGCGCGCCGGCCAAGAGGAGCGCACTCGCTGCAGGCCCGACTGAGCACGCCTCCTCGCCGCGTGCAACCAGCTTAAGACTGCCCCGCCTACCATCATTGAATCCGTGTGTGTGCCGGCAACACGTCCTTCCGCGAGCCAGCATGCATTTTAGAACAGAAAAAATGACTAAAATATAATTAATTTACGCATGGTCTTGACTTGCTGTGCTCGCCCTGGTAGCTGGAACTAGTAGAGGTTTTTCTTTATTTATAACTCTCCTCACATTTTTTTTGGCTTTGAAGTGAATCATGGTTGTGGACATTATGTATGAATGTGCAGATATCTGTGAACATGAGTTTGATTTGGAAGTTGAACTTGGAATGTCGGGCTTGCGCGTGAACTATACCATGTCCAATGCTTCGTCTGTTATTGTTTGGAAAGTAATTGATGTTATTACATGACCCGAAAAAAATATTTTGTGCCACACCAGTAGATGCACGGACATCACAACAGGCATGCTGACTGGATAAACATTTGAACCTAGCTATTATGAAGGAAATTTTGTATTGACAACAGCTTTAGATAGCAGGAGACGCCTAGCCTGCTTTGCCTCTACTAGCTTATTTCTGGCTTCTTCCATCTCTTCTTTGGCTTGTGTGAAGAGAGCATTTGATTGCTCTTTTCGCTTCTTCAAGAACTCAGCTACATTCTCAAGGGCTACTGCATGCTTTCTTTCAGCCTTTACTAATGCCACGAGGACACGAACAACTGATGACTCCACCTGGCTTGTGTGTAATGCAGCATCATCCGGGAATTTGCACCTTGTGTCTAATCCAGCATCATTAGGGAACTGGCACCTTGTGTGTAATCCAACCTCATTTTGGAAACATGATCTCGAGTTTGACCATACTTCCCTCCTCGCAGGAACTGCATCCTGACATGAAGTTACTTCTTTTTTAGATCAATACTCAGAGCAACCCAGATCCATTTAGTAGAAGCCAGATAAACAGAACTCGGAGAAGTGAATTCGAAAGGAAAAAAATAAAAAAAGACTACAAGGTGAGAACACCCACTTCCTACATCAAGCTAAAAACGAAAGCATTAGGACGATTAAGACTCTTCTTATTACACATCGATGAACACCAGGCTTAAGAGAAATAGAAACTACAACATATACACATCGAACAACACCAGGCTAAATGAAAGTAATTGAAAGGGTGTTACTTACCAAAGCTCGTTTTACAGGTTCGGTGCAGCTCCTCTTTAACTTGCCATGCTCCTTGAAGATGTCCCCAATATCCCGTGTTTTGTCTTCATTGATACTCTGCATGTTCGCACTCGTGGTTTTAAAATCTCAACATGACAAGAAAAATATACTACTAGTAATACTCGCGTATCTTGTGGGCAACATTAAAGCACTTGTCTGCCATCTTAGAGCATCTCCAACAGAATCGCAACGCGCGGCGCTTTAAAAAAGCATTTATAGTGCTGAGATCGAGAAGTAGAGAGACTAGAGAGTAGAGGATAGTTCTCAACATTGATAGATAAATAAATAGATAATTCAACTACTCCTCGTCGTCTGACTCCTCCTCGGTGATGTCCTCCTCTGACGTCTGACTGTAGGCGTGAAGATACCGACCATCGTCGGATTCCCAGGGCGACGCTGCTCCTAGCCTCATGTTGAATTGAGCGTCCGCTCTTCGCCTATGCTTGTCCTCGCGATAGGTGGCTCACTCCGCCCTACTCTTATCCCTCTCCGCCCTCCTTTGCGGGTAGAACTCGCTCTCATTGATGATGTCCTGCGGGAAGTGTTGGCGCCACAACGCCATGGCTTCCTAGTCCATCTTGGCGATGTCGAGACGGTGCTCCCGCCTCCGGTTGTCGCATCCTCGTTGGTGCTAAGCCGCGGCAGAGGCGCGAGCTCCTGTGCCCGTTCCCGCGTTGGCACGTTGGGGAAGTTCGATGTTCTATGAGGCCACTGGAGGCTCCATGCCACCGTGTCGTATGCACGGGCGGCCTCGTTGGCGGTGTCGAAATTGCCGACGCCGAGGCGCATCCCGCGGAGCCGGATCTCGGTGGAGAAGCCGCCGGAGGGGCGCGCGCGAACGCCGCGGTATCCCCAAGTTTCTCGGCGATGCAGCGGCATGGTGGCGCGGCGGTGGCGAGGCGAGAAAGAGTGGGGAGAGAGCGGTGGCAAGGCACAGATCGGTGGGAGGGCGTTGGATTTTATAAAGCGCGCCGGATGCCGCGCGCCAAAACTAGCGCACGCCCGGCCGCTTTTCCCCGCTCGCGCGCGCGATCCTTTCTCGACGTCTCTGCTATCTCTACTCTCTTCTCTACTGTTATATTTATTTAATATTTAATATTTAATATTTATCTCTACTTCTCTATTGTCTGCTTTTTCTCTCTATACTTTTTTCTTATAAAAAAACAGTGTTGGTGATGATGGTGTGCCTGCCATCCTGCAATATAGGTCGTCCGATTTATATCTGACAGATAGGAAGGAAACAAATGGGAATTTTGCAAAAAGATACCCATACCCCTCTCCAGATTTGCAAATAAGGCCTTCCCTCGTTCATCCTTTTCTCCCACAAGATAAACTACTCATACAAATGCATCTTGATGCGTGCAACGCATGGGCATCTTGCTAGTTCTAAAAAACTTTCCATCATTTGCCACACTACTGGTTGCAGATAAAAAACCTACCCAAGCACAGCATGATACAGGAGCGACACACAATAACAAGCTAGTATTCTAGTGGACAATGGAGGCTATAACCAATTACTTTTACGGGAACAATAGCACCCAGGAAATTTGAAGGGTAGGTATGAGCAAAATTGGAACTGCACATGTACTGCTAAGTGATTCAATACACACATTACCAATCGAGGAGGAGAACGATGGTCGTGGCGGCCTCTATGAGTCATGGTTGGCAACGGGAGTCAGTTCATTGTTCACGACGGTGGTACTTCTGCGCTTGGCGTCGGCTTCCGGGAAGCAGATTCGAGACCGTGGAAGACGATGCCGGGGAAGAGGCTCCGTGTACAACGATGACAGTGGACCTGCTCCAGTGCGGCGTACGAGGTCGTCGATGAGGCAGATGCGCTGCGGTGGACGAGTGCGCCAATGTAAAGGGGAGGAGCACGAAGGCTGCGGTGCCGTGGAGAGGTCTATTTTGCGATGGGGATAGAAAATGGGTAGTATTCAGGTGTACTACTCTGGGTGCCGGGGTGGGGTTGGCTGAGTAGGGTGAACCTGAAGTTACGAAAACATCCCCCTACCAAGCATCATCCGTAGGTCTGTTCCGAAGGCTATGATGGTAACTTCCCACTGCTCGAGTCAAGATCGCGAGATTTCCCGCCGACCTCAAAATTTTGTGATAGTGAACTCCCCATGTGGTGTGTTGAGTGATTCGGCTAAGCAACTAGCGAGTAGTAGTAGTAAACTTTGCATATTATGTTTGACCGAAGTCAAACTTCCTAAAGTTTGACCAAGTTTATAGAAAAATATAAACATTTACGATAACAACTATGTATGATGTGAAAGTACATTCAATAATGAATCTAATGGTATTTATTTGTTATTGTATATGTTAATATTTTTTGTTATAAGCTTTCTGAGAGTTTACAAAACTTGACTTTGACCAATGCTAATACGCAGACTTAAATAAAAACGGAGGGAGTACACATTTGTTTTCTTAGTTTGTAGTGAACTAATCATTTGTTAAAATTGTGAAATAAATATATTAGGCTATTGAATTCAAATGTAATGGTCTATACAATTCAATAGTTACAATCATTGTCGAATCCCAAGATGTATACAAGGTCTATAGTACTTCACAACATGCTCAAACTCACACAATCCCAGTCAAATGAGAATATAAATGCATTTCATAGTTATTAGTTTGTAGGATGCAACAAAACCAACCATAACTCTAAATCAGCCATTATAGAAGCAACATTTTGACATATCCCAATGTGTGAATGAAACGTGCAGAGATAGCTTTTGAAGATGGAGCAGATAGGGCGGGAAAGATTGTATGTATGTGGACAAGAGAGTAGGAGACAAACCTAACGAGATAGAAAGGAGAGATAGAGAGAGAAAGAGAGAGGAGGAAGTTAGGTCTGTGAGAAAGATGGAGACATGTAATATACGTGAGATGTTTGTGCATCCGGATTCTGTATACGTGGAAGGAGAAGAGACACCATGTTTGATGAGAGAGCTGGAAAAACATGGACGAGAGGGGAAGGATCTCGTGGGTTGAGGGATTGATAATTTTGTGCGGGGGAGAGAGGGATTGGTAATTTTGTGCGAGAGAGAGAGAGAGAGAGAGGGTGGGGGAGGAGTCAGTCAGCCGTCATCACATCACCCTGCTTCCAAATGGCCCCGCATTCTCTAGTGTGGTGTGGTCGCCGTCTTCAATCTGCTCGATGCCCTCTTTTAAGATTGAGGTGTTCTGCATGTTGGGGTGCAAAGAAGCACAAGCGAGAGTGGTCGCCGTATAACCATGGATGGGGATGAACTGTGTGCTCGAGGGAGGGTGTGTGTGTGTTGTGTTGTGTGTGTCTCTGTCTCTCTTTGTGTGTGTCAGATATTGAGAGAAAACAAACCTAAGGAGAGAAATGGGTATTCACGAAGAGATTGTGCAGGCCTTGAGGTGGACAGGGGCCAGATGAGGGTGTCAAAATGTGTGTGTTGATGCATGTATTGCATGCAATCGTGCGAGGGACGGACGAATCGAGAGAGATTGTTGTTGTGTTACAGATGCTCCTCTCTCTCTCTCCGTCTCTCTCACTATCTATCTATATCTCTCTCTCTCTCTCACACACACACACACAAGTAAACGAGAAGACCGTTCTCTCATGTATACACAACGTATCGTCATCTGTCTATGTCTCACTCATGCATGATCATTTGCACATTCACACATCTCTATGTCTCCACATTGCCCTTCCGCCACAACACACATATGGACACATACACACGTTCTCTCTCAGTCACACACACAAAATCAGTATTTAAAAAATTAGGCGCACCTAAAACGTCCAAATCCAAATAAACACGAACTGGAGCTAAATTCTAATATATGGAAATATTGCAGCGTCAAGAACTTTTCCAGGAAAAAAAAGTTGAGTAATATTCGGGGATTGTTGTCACACACACAAAAAGTTTCGGTGGATGTCCTTCGAGCGCGACACGGTGATGCACCGTTCGATCAACCGCGCGGCCACGGTTCATGCGCTTGCACAGGATTCCGTATCATGGTTGTGGTCCTAACTAATAAAAGCGCTGCCTAAGTCTAACGTTTACGTGTACTAGTACGGTTTTATTTTAGGTTTGACCAACCTTATATGAAACAAAAGTAAGCTCCCACACGCGCACTCATCAATATGCCGCCGCCGCCGTTGCGCATGTCGGCGCCCGCCTGCTCCGGCCAACAATTTCTCGCCCATCACCGCCGTGTCGCCTCCATCCCTGTACCATGAAGCTGAAGGCTCGCCTGCTCACGTCGTCTGCAGTCCCTCCTCGCGCCGCCATCACGCTGCCAAGCACGCGAGCAGCTAGTGGAGCCGCGTCTATGCACACAATGTACGAAGAGGAGGACGGGCGCATGCTCCAACACACCGGCGAGGAGGAACTAGCGTGTCATTGTCGTCTCCGCCCGCGCGGAGGGGGCGCGCATGGTGGCTGTCGCGGCGGAAGCCGGTCGCGCGCGCGTCGAGCCCGCAAACCGGGTGCGGACGCGGAATCTACCTTCGAGACCTTGAATGCCACGTAGATCCTGCAATCTGAAGGAGCAATTTGGGTCAGTCGACTCTTGTGAGCCGTTTGATGCAACATGGATGGTTAGAAGGGCTTCTTCCACCTCTTCTGCCATCTTCTTCCTTCGCTCCGTCGAACTTCTTTCACAAATCGACTGACCCAAATTATTCTACTAGTATGTACGTATTAAGTACAGTAGGAACACGAAGATACGAGCAGTAGTACCAACTGCAAGAAGAACAGTAGTAAGACATAGTACTAGTACTACTATACGTACTAAAGAGTTCAAATAACGAGAAAGAACATAAACATAGTTCTGCTGGGGCCTCAACACAACACACCCTTGAAAACAAACTAAGCAACTAGTCCGCTTGACACTGCAGTAGAACCAGCATGAGCGACGGCACTGCCACCTACTCGGAGTCTGAGTCCACGTCCTCGACTTCGTCCTCGTCCCTCTTCCTCTTCCTCTTCGCTGACGCTTCTTTGCTTGAACTGGACACTAGGATCTGCTTCTTCATCCAACCCTTGTAGATATTTAAACAAAGGTAGGCATCCATTGCTACGTACAAGATGTGACCTTCATCTAATGTCTTTGACTCCCATGCATGATGAAACTCGTGATGAGGTTTCTTCAGTTTAGCGTACGAAGGATCAATCATGGATGCTGCCAGGGTCAGCATTGAAGGTTGAGAGGAGGACACCAGGCTTGCCTTCTGGATATTGAAGGGCTGGCCTACAACGAGACCTATCCGACGCAGGACATCCTGTTGTTCTTAAAGTCTACAGTAACGAATTTCACTCTTTTGTCCTTGAGCAAGTTCTTAAAATCTTGGCACTCAACATCGGCATGGCATATGTGGTAGACCAAGCAAACATTATGTACGCAAACCTAGATCATGGCGGGCTTCTTCCTCTCTTTGTCCTTTAGATCCTTCTCTCGTCCCAAGACTATGGTGTACTCAACATCTAGCCCAGCGACCCACTCATCCGTTGAACTGTTGAACATGCGTAGGAAGTGAGCAAGCCATGCTTTCACCGTCGCGGATCCATGTGTGTAGATGACGATGAACTCATCGCCGGTGATGGTTAACCTGGTACTCAGCAACGACCATTGAGATTTAGGAGGCCATGGATTTTGGAGGAGGGTTAGGAGAAGTTGAACTGCTGTACCCCACAAAAAAAACTGGGAGCGAACTAATGTGAAAGGACGGGACGACTGGGAGCGAACTGTTGTAAGGTAGAATACGGGGACGAGTAGGGCGTGCGAACGGCATGGGGTTGCTGGCTTGACCAGTGGATAAACGGCTGGAAGCCCCCAAAGAGTTCTCAAGAACTATGCGGGACCCACTAGATGTCATGTCTACTAGACCCATATCATAGGCCTGACGGTATAGCTTCTGCATGTTCGCACGCCATGCCGGCGCGTGGATGTAACTTCACTTAATTCCATCAACCTTCGCGCCTCTCACGACCTTCGCCTCCCTCGCGCGGTCGCGCCCTTTGAGACTTCGACCGGCTATAAATGAGCAATTTTTTTCCTACTCCGCATGCATGATACTCCCTCTGGTCCTTTTTACCCCCGTCAACAATTTGCAAAGTGTTTGACCAAATTTATACTAAAAATATCAATATCTACAATACTGATTATAATGAGTGTAAAATATTGATTTGACATTGTGAATGTTGATACGTTTTTCTATAAGTCTGGTGAAAGTAGAGGTACATTGACTTCAGACAAAACTTAAATGCACAATGCAGACTAGTTCCTCCGTCCAGGTGCGTGCCATGTCCTATCTTGTCATCACAACAAGGTTAACTATTAGAGTACTACTACCTCCCTTCTACTTTAAAGAGCTCGATTCAAAAATTTCACCTAGTCTTAGCAAGATAGTATAGGCAGTGGAATAGTTTTTGAAGTCTGCAAAAGTACTCAACTAATGTTGTCGTTCTTCACAAAAAAATGTGTTTACCAACGCATGCATGAACACTAGTTACTCTAACCCCCCTCTCTTCTTTAATTATTTGCCACATCAGCATGTTCGCTATTCCCGTGTGCATGATACTAGCTAACATACCACCATTATGGCAGCCTTAATCATCGCATGCAATAATTTAGTGCACCTTGAAATATGAACATGTGTGGGGCGTGTATGTTTTTAATGACTTGAGACTATACCTAGCCCGTCATGCAAGATGACTTATTATGCACCGTTCCCCATACCCACAGGAAGCCCATTCGTCTCCAAATATTTTCCTCTCCAAGTGTGGAAACAATATGCCTGCCAAACTCTCCTTCTCCCTCCGGCGGTCCCACTACTCCACCCCGTGTGAAAAAATATGCATGCATAACTCTCCTCCTCCCACGCTCGTCCAATCCGTTGTGACCAGCAATATTTCCACCCCTTCCCTCCCCCGTAATTTACTCCAACAAATATGCCCACGTAGCTATTACATTAATCATGCAACATATCTTCCGGGACGCTACTTCAGTTACTTAACTGCAGGTGCATTGGGTCACTAACATATGGGCCCAACAAGGGTCTGGCCCACATGTCAGTGATGCAACTGGACCTGCAGTTAAGTCAGTGCAGCTCAGTCCATATCTTACGTAGGTGTGCCATTGCTCGCTATAAATACTGCGCCTCCCACGACATTCGGAAGAACGCTCATGTTCATTGCTATCTCCTCCCCCTCCCTCTCACGTCGACCACCATGGCATCGCCCCTCCCAAGCCCTAAGCGCCCCTCGCTGCACCAACCGGACGGTCACGCGTCGCCGTTCTGTTCCTCGGCTCCCCGCAACGAGGAGAACGTTGTGCCGCCCGCCGAGCCCCCCCCAGCCTTGAGGAGCTTTGGAAAGAAATGTATGTCGCCATGTGGGAGGCTTTGCCGCCGCCAGAGCACGCCAAAATAGAGGCGGAGAAGAAGGCTGAGGAAGAGAAGCGCGCCGCGGGGCAAGCTGCCTAGCTGCTCTATGTCGCGTCCGAGAGAGTCACACAATTGGCTCTTTGGCAGAAGGCTCGTGCGAGGGCCGTGAGGGTGGCAGAGGACGCCCGTGCCAAAGCCCTGAGTGCAGTCGGGCCCAAGCGCCTCATCTACGCTTGGCGGTACATGGACCGGGTGCACGCTTCCAGCGAGGAGGAGTACCTGCTGGCGCAGGATCACCACACTGGTGAGATCGCGCTCGCCCGCCGGCAAGCCACCAATCAGCACCTCGCGAGTTTCGAGGCTGAGGAAGAGGTATTGTGTCGGTGCGCTGGGAAATGGCTGCGCACCAAGGCACTCGTGGCACGCCACAAGCGCTCCTGCGAGTGCCGTGGCTTTTAGTAGGGAGTATAATTTAGTTTCATAAGGTGATCTCATTAGTTTTGGGACGCAAATGATAAATCCTGAATGTTTGGGAATTATTGGCGTCCTTAATTAAGTATGTAAGAGGGAAAGTTTGGAAACCTTGTGTATCCGTACGCATTTTGTAAGTAGGTGCATACAACACAAACTTTAGTACTATATACTATCGCACAGCACGTCTCTCTCTATATATGCTTGCGGACTGTGCTACTCCCTCCGTCCAGGTGAATAAGTCATCTTTGGTTGTGCACCGTGACCAAGTAGGAGCGAAGACTTTATACACCTAGATGGAGGGAGTACTACTATTACTTATTTACGGGCAAATGCACGTTTTAACATCACGATGCGGTTTTTGTAAAAGTAGAAAAACAACAATAGTCAAGCTTGTCAAACGATTCAATGCAAAACAAATGGAAAAATGCTCGTTTGATTGTTTACTTTTAGCTTCCTTCTCTGTGGTTATTTCTTTGTCGTAATTTGTACGGAGTATCTCACTGGTCAGAAAGGCATGCAAATTCCCAAACCGCTTCCTACACCCTGTATCGAATTTTTTGCCTAACAAGTTGTGACGTGCAATTGGAATTCCAACTTGAGTACTAGTACTACTAGTAGGAGTACCAGGGGCCAGTTCGTTTAGGCTTCTAGATTAGTAGTGCAATCCCTTTACTACTAGCTCCATCCTGGTTTATTGGTCCCCATTGTAATCTGTGTCAAATTTTGATCATAAATTTAACTAATGAAATGTTTGTGATGTCACATGCACTAACATTTGATCAGTTAAATCTTTGGTCAAAATTTACCACAAATTACAATGGTGACGAATAAACTAGTATGGAGGTACTCCTTCCATTTTTGTATACAAGGCCACTATAAAAAATACATTTTGCATCTATACAGGCCACCAACAGAAATCGAGACAAATATTAATGATGTTTCCTTGTACTAGTAACCCATGGCTTAATTACTAGCATGCATGTAGTGGATGATAATGACAAACTCATCTAGTACCTCCTCTCTCACGGCCACTCAATTTCTTCTAATGTGCATGCACCCTATTAATTAACCCGGTAAGCGAGAAAATAAATTGACTTGTAAAGCACACATTGATTTGGTACCTGTAATTTGAGTTTGCGACCTTGTATATAAAAATGAAGGGAGTACTAGTAGTACTAGTAGTTTAGAAGCCCAAATAAACGAGTGAGGCACCTTAATGTTACTCTCCACTATGACTAGTCTTATGGGAAAAGCTGGGGAAGAGACGGCTTATTTATTAAGCCGCAAAAAGAACTGGCCCTAGGAGTAGTAGCTAGGGATACTAGGAGTAGTAGCCAGGGATCGAGTGTGCGAGATGAACCGGAGAAAGTAAATGGAGAGAGATGAAATGCAAAAAAAGACGGAGGGATGTGATGGTTGCTTGTCCGTTTATTTTACCAGGCCACTTATTACTGGCAGTGGTTGGGTTTTGTGATATGACGGCTTTACTGCCGCGCCACAAGCGGGGTGAGACTCCCGTGCAGCGCCGCTCTCTACACTTGTTCTATATCGGTCGTGGATTATTAGTCCCCCATTGAATTTGACTAAAGATTTAACTAACAAAATGTTAGTGCATGTCAACAAAAACTATATCGTTGGATTCGTATTTGAACATAGTTTTGAATGATATAATTTTAGGTGACATGCATCAATATTTATCGTAATATATATAATGTTAGTTCAATTTTTGGTCGTACTAATCTATAGTAGTAAGGTGCCCGTGCGTTGCACCGAAGAGTGAAATGCATTGATCGGGGAGTTGTTTATTTTGACAAAGGATGTGGGGGTCATCTTATGTGTAACGGGTATCGATAGGTTTCTTCGGATATTATTTTATCTCTAGAGCTCACAAACATCCGGGTGAAATAGATAAAAAGGTATCTTTTGCAAACAAAAGCGTTCAATTGTTCAACCTACATCCAAAACTTGTGAAGAAATAACACTTATTGTGCTTTGCAAGAAATGATCTTTAAGAATTAGTTTTTGAGTATCGATTGTTATACATGTTGGCTACAGATGACATGGCACTTTCTTATAGTCAACAGTTGGCTATACTATTAAGTTATATTAACCGTGCCCTTATACACCTAGAGGGAGGGATTAAATCAGGATGACTTGCATGGAGGCAGAGGAGATGTAAGAAATGGTTCATCGTAAGTCTTTCACCAGTACTGTAGTAAAAATTCATACATGAAAGATTCTAGACTAAACCATAAATGGATACACTTTTATTCATGCGCGATACTCCAATAGAGCAAGATCATGCATGGAAGTCTCCACATGCTTAGACAGCGGATTTCATTGAGTGAAGACTAATGATCATCATTTAACTTGGTAATGCATATGTCCAGGTGAACCTCCTTGGAGTCCCCGTGCACCGCGTTGCGGGGTAAATCATACCATGCGTCATCCATGTCCACATCGATGGGAAGGTCCCAGCTCTACACAGTCCTAGTCAGCATGATGGAGCCGGTGATGCCGCCCACGTACCTCTGAGGGGTAGTAACAGTAAGCACGCACCCGTACATCGGCCTCATGTCTGTGTCAGCGTCAGCGGTGTTGCCCCTGACACACACTACAAAGACGGGGTGGCAGCCTGCACAGGCCTCGCCGATGCCCATGTTTAAGAGGAAGACGCTTCCGTCCTCCTCCGAGACTAGAAGGCGGCGGTGATCCTCTAGCGACTCCGGCATGGTGAACGGGTAGCACATCTCGTACTTGATGTTCTCCGCCAAGGGCCAGTAGTGACCGCTGCACGCATCCGTGAGGTGATGCACCATGTCCGCCGGCGAGACCCAAAACGGCATCCGGCACTCATAGAAATAGACGAAGGGCTCCTTGGAGGCATCGACCAGGCCGTCCATGAAATGGGAGTGGCTGTAGGGGACGTTGCGCCGGTTGAATATATGAGCAAGTTACTATGAGATTTAATCTGAATAAGCACAAAATAAATCATGACGGCTATAACAGAGATGAAACTAATCATGTGGACTAGCATAGTAGTAGGATACAGAGTAGAAACATGAATTCTACCATGATTTCGAACAGGAAGGACAAAAACACATACGGTGCAACGGGAGCAGCACCGCTGGCGTTGAGGTTGTCGCCCATGTCATTGAGGAATAGGTTGCCGAGGTCGGGGAAGAAGTCGTTGTCGGTGAAGTCGTGGCTGCATGCCCGGCTGAACACGCCTCCTCGCTGCCATCATCACCAACTGAGTCTTTTATAGGAGTAGGAGTAGATAAAAAACCGAGTTGGTGATGATGGTGTGCCGTGTAATGCACGGGCATTTTGCTATTTTTTTGCATATAATTCCAAACACCACGTAGACACGGTCTTTGAGCATAGTTCGTAGTCGTTCCACGCTCGGGCATTGAAGTTTGTAACTATTTTAGATTAGAATATACTACTTCTCCGGTGCTAGTAGTAGTGCAGAGTCCTACTCTACTACTCTACTCAAGCAAGTTAGGGCATAGTACTGTAGTAGGTACTGTAGGGAGTACCAGTACTATGATCACTCAAGCAAGTTTTCTGGCATCGATATGACCCTATGCTGCTGGTATGTGTCTCGTAAGTCAAGCGGGGTGCTGTAGTCATCATCATCTATCCACTTCCCGCAGCACATATTCACTTGTCCATCTTTGTCCGCACATAATCTCGTCCAATCTTCCATCCCCGCAAAGGCACCTCCCCCCTCGTCCGAAACACAAGCACTAACAATGGCAGAACCGAGCAGCGTCCGCCGAAAGAGTGGCTGGAATTCGCTCCCCACAGAGGTAATCAAGCTCATTGTTTCGCGTGTGGACAATCTCAGTACCATGCCGCTCACCGCGTGCTCGTCGGGGCTGTACCGTTTACTCAAAGCCCTCAGGCCGGAGCTTTTTAAGCCAGCTCCTTGCTTGCTGATGCCGCCTGATCTTCAGAAATAGCATGTCACATAGCATAACGATCGTAGGATGGCGAGCATCAACCCCCTTGACAGCGATCTGATCCCCGTCACCCTCAACTACATTAACGGTATGTATTGGGTCGGCATGAACACGTCTTGGATGGTGCTCGTCGACGGTCGCGGCAGCTGGATGCTGGTGGAGGTCTACACCAGGTGATTGATTCCCCTTCCTTCGATTAACACTGCACTGCTTTGGCACCACGGCCCAGAATACTCGGAATCTTACAGTAGTCAACATGATACCAAGTTTGATTTGCTCAAGGTTGTAATCTGCCAAGTGCCCACAAGATCTGCGAATTATAAAGACTTCAGGGTAATTGCATTCTTCAACCGCGGTCTCGCCTATCTGACAGGTCACTACGGTAAGTGGATAAATCTGCACGTCCATCGCAGGATCATACATCCTCCATGGTTCTTTGATGCCATTGAACACAAGGGCTTCATTTACGTTGTCGACTCCATCTATGGCTGGACGTATTGCTGGCCTACTCCAGTCATCGCTACAATTGGCTGTTAGAACATTACGTTACTTTCCTATGATATCATGATGGCTTGCTTATATTACTGTCAACATTTAATGAAAAAATATTCATGCTCATAACATGCTGTTCTTAAGATTGACTAAATCAAGAGCCCTTTTTTATTTGACTCCAACTTGATATGATGTTGTAGGCCATCTAGTGTCCCTACCTTTCCTAATCCCAGAACCTTCCAAAGAAAAGCGGCATGGCAGTTGCAGGTGGTTCCTGGCTCGATCAAACGATGGCGAACGATTGATGATCGTTTGCACGTATCAAACATGTTGTTTCGCGGAATACAATCACAGTCACTGCAAGGTCTTCGAGCAGGATCCCAGCTTCTTTGGGCCTTTAGGATTTTTTTACTGGAGGCTGGTAAGTAGCCTTGGTACACGCTCTTTGTTTGTCGGACTGAATTATCCGGTTAACCAGGAGATAACCGACGGCAAGGATCATGATGGCAGCGCGGTTTCGTTCATCAGGCAAAACTGTGTGTACACAACGTACCATGTGTCTCTGCATGCACCATACCCTGATATGTGCCGCCACGCTCTGCAACCCAAAGTAGGAGAGAAGGTCGCAAGTATCATACTTCGACCTGCTGGCTGGAGTTTCCCCCGTCAGCCACCCATCTGGTTCAAGCCGTCAGCCAATCTCCACAGCTTAATAAATAGTAACATCTAACTGAGCCAGTTAGTTAGATGCGTACACTTAGTGTAGTAGGATCTTTATTTAGTTTGATGCATACACTTGTTCTTTTTTGGTAGGCCTTTTGTAATAATGGCTGATGTTTGGTTTGGAAGAGAGAGCTGCATCTTCACTCTTCTGGCTTGCTTAGTGCTTCTGTTGCACCCCCAGCCCTGGTTCTTGTTGCTGTTGTTTTCAATGTACAATCAGTAGTATATTTCGTCTGTTGGTTGAATAAATGTGTTGTTAAAATGACAAACACAATGTTTTGGAAGTCGTTGCACGGTTCGATCCTTAGTGCCCCGTACCGTACGTAACTCGTACTATTTTTCGTATGGAACACATTTCCACTTATTGATAACATGCAACCCACTGATGAAGGCCCAATAGAGGATCCCATAATTAACTGGAAAGGAGGCTCTCACATGAATCCGGCCCAGGTACATGCTCATGGTCCCCTAAACATAAATAAGTAAATAAATAAATAAAGCTAGATGCTCATGCACCACTTCTTTAAATTCATGATTTAACAGGAGGATATTATTTCCTATGATAGTGTCCTTACATTCAGTCAATATTATTCTTAGGAAAAGATAGCGACCAGTCTTCTTTCTCCCAGCATTTTCTTCCTGCAACCAGTGGACCCATGCAAATTGTAGTCAACGTCGTAAATAGTTCCGGTCCATTTTTATTTTTCAGTAAGAATGTCCAAACCAGCCCAGCACATTGGCGACAACACT
Source organism: Triticum dicoccoides (assembly GCF_002162155.2). Taxonomy (NCBI): domain Eukaryota; kingdom Viridiplantae; phylum Streptophyta; class Magnoliopsida; order Poales; family Poaceae; genus Triticum; species Triticum dicoccoides. The sequence goes on along the minus strand of NC_041386.1, from coordinate 657,057,234 downwards.
TTATCCTCCGCCTTGGTGCGCTCGCCGCAGCGCCGCCGTCCGGCCCTGTCAACATAGTTTTATTTCGAAATGGTCCCTGTCAACATAGTGAATAGGGAGAGAACTGTAGTTGTGAGTATGACAGTACAGACCCACCAGGTCCACTCCCGAACACAAGCAAGCGCCTCTTTTACTACACAGATGCACCCCTCGTTTTTTACTCTAATCCACCCTGCTGATATCCGGGACCCACATCATTTTTAACATATAGTCAATTAACGACAGAATTGTGCAACTTTTTTTGAGTAGTAATTCGGAGGAGCACGCTATAAACTGGGTTATGCGGTCTCTGTGGCCTGTCTAACAACATGACCAGCCTAGCAGGTTTTTCTTTGGGAAAATACGTAGCCCAGTATTTTTTTTGAAGAATACCCAAGCTAGGCCTATTTGTTTTCTTCGACTTACTGGGCTGCAAATGTTTCAAGCCTAGGAGGGATGCATACCAGCCTGGCCAAAGAGTATGGTCAGTGTCTGTTAAAAGTAATATCAAAGGGGTTGAAAATTCCAAAAAAAATTATAGCAAATGGGATATTAGTGTCTTTTTTTGTTTTTGTTCTTCACTAATATTTTATAGTATTTCATTGGATTTAACATGACATAGTACTAATTAATTTTTAAATTTGTTTTAGTATGGCTACTAATTTTTGGATTAAGAATATTTTGTTTCCCAGCCAAAATTTGTGAATTTTCAAAATTTCGCACATATTTAGTTAATTTTTTTAACCCTGGTACTGACCAGAAAATGGGAAGCAATTCTAAAAATGGAAAACGGTCTGCAATAATTTCCATATGAATTAGAAAATGAGTAAAATTATAAAAATAATAGCAAATGGGCTATACATGACACAGATTTCGAGGCTGACTTGTTTACGCAAGGCTTTGTCAGTCAACACACGATTCTAGCAGCAGTAACTGTTGGATGTCCATCCAACGGCCGACATGCTTCTTCAATCTCTGATCTTCCTACTCCAGCCGCCTAAACTAGCGCCGGTGGGACTGCCTGCTCCCTCCTCTTGTGGCCCGCTGTGATGCCGCACAGGCTTCCCCGGCCCACCCTACTCCCTCCGCTGGCCTGGCCGCACGCAATCAACTGCCTCCTTATTACGCGGAAAAAATGATTCCTCCCATTGACATCTGGGGCGCACTGGTTGGGATGCTGACCCGTGGGCCTACTAAGTTGACGCGTACATAGGGCTTGTCAACTTAGTCAACAAACGATTATAGCAGCACTAACCGTTGTATTTGAATCGAACGGTCCTGCTGCTTCTTCAAGTGCTGCTCTTCTTGCACCAGCCGCCCAAACCAGCGCCGCAAGACCGCCTGCTCCTGCCTCCAGTGGCCGACTGTGCTGCTGTTGAGGCCTCACCGCCCCCTACTACTCCCACCGCTAGCCAGGCCCTGCAGCGACGACAGCCTCACACCGTAGCCGAACCAGTGAACCCTCCTACTCCTCTACACGTGGGCATCCACTACCGCGTCTTCCCCGGCTCCGCGTCGTCCCCTTCCTTCCTAGGCCTCGCCATCGTCCACCGCCCTGGTGCTCTCGGCGCGGCGTGGTCAACGTGGTCATGGAACGACTTCCATCGGAAGAGTACTGTACATGGAGAAGCTGACAGCTGGGTCCACGGCAGCCGCAAGGAAGTGTCTCCTTATTACATGCAAACTAATTATTCCTCCACCTGACAGTAGGGACCCACCGGATGGGCCACCATATTTCACGAAAAAAACGTTCCCCCCGCTGTCAGCTCGGACCCACCGGAAGTGCCTCCTTATTACGCACAAAAAAATGAATACTCCCTCGGCTAGCTGGGACCCACCTTGGTGGGAGGCTGACTTGTGGGCCTACTGAGTTGACGGGGACGGTGGGCTTTGTCAACTTAGTCAATATGAACGATTCTAGCTACAGTGACCGTACAATGTCCATCCAACGGCCGTAGTGTTTCTTCAACCTTTGGTCTTCGTGCTGCAGCCACCCAAAGCAGCACCGGTCGTGTCGCATGCTCCTGCCTCCCGTGGCCGGTTGTGATGCCACGGAGGCCTCATCCCACCGCTGGCCAGGTCATCCCTCTACTCACCCACACCCCCTGTTATTCTATGGCGACGACAGCCTCACACCGCAGTCGAACCAGTGAACCCTCGTACTCCTCTTCGCATGGGCATCCACTGCTGCGTCTTCCCTGGCTCTGCGTCGTCCCCTTCCTAGGCCTCGCCGTTGTCCACCGCCGTGGTGCTCTCGGCGCGGCGTGGTCAATGTGGTCGAGGACCGACTTCCATCGGAAGAGTACTATATGTGGAGAGGCTGACAGCTGGGTCCACGGCAGCCGCAAGGAAGTGCCTCCTTATTACGCGCAAAATAATTATTCCTCCACCTGACAGCCGGGACCCACCGGACAGGCCGCCGTATTTCGTGAAAAAACATTTCCCCCCTGACTGCTGGGACCCACCAGCTACATCTTCGCATGCAAGAAGTGCGTTCGGGCAAAAAAAAACGATTCGCCCCCCTGACTGCTGGGACCCACCAGCTACATCTTCGCACGCAAGGAAGTGCGTCCGAAAAAAAGATTCACCCCCCTGACTGTTGGGACCCACTAGCTACATCTTCGCATGCAAGGAAATGCCTGACAATCGGGACCCACCTGGTCGAAGCGTACGTAGCGTTGTCATTCTGGTCGCTAACGTGTACGTACATACTGATGGTGTAGAGGCACGCGCGTGTCATAGTAGAGGCGCGCACGTGTCGTAGCAGAGGCGCGCACGTGTCGTAGTAGAGGCACGCACGTAGCATGTACACGTACGTACAGCGGACAATGTGCAAGAAAGAAAATACGGCCACGTATGTGTACATACGGGCGGGGTCTCGAACGCCTACTCGCTCATACGTACATCAAGGGCTCGTGTACATGGCTGGGTCGGAACAGAGAAACAACGTCGTCGTCGTGTTCATGGGGAGCCAACCGGCTGGATCAAAACGGAATGTGTCGTCGTGTTCATCGGGAGGGCTTGGACGGAATAGGCGATGGAAACGAGGCATGGCATACTACAGAACGGAGGGAACGGCCTTGTGTTCGACCGGCCACGTTCGAAACGGGATCCTGTTCATAGGGAGGGGTCTGACGTACCGCAAAACAGAGGAAACAGACCTCCTACGATCGAAACGGGGGTCCTGTTGATCGGGAGTGGTGTGGCGTATCGCAAAACGGACGAAACGGACTTGTGTTGGAGCTCTACGGTTGAAACTGGGGTCCTGTTCATCGGGAGGGGTGTGGCGTACCGCAAAACGGGACTCCATAGGATACTGTTCATCTCCACCGTCGACCTCCTCCAGCCTCCACGGGCTACCGTCGACCTCCTCCAGCCTCCATGGGCTCCTGTTCATCCAGCCTCCACTGCGCGCTACTCCACCGGCTACTGTTCAACCACCCCTCCACGGGCTACTGTTCATCCAGCCCTCCACGGGGTCATCCTGTTCATCCAC
>NC_041386.1:657022273-657053460 GCF_002162155.2 Triticum dicoccoides | reverse complement strand
AAACCCCCCTGCAATGATCACTGTTCATCCAAAGGCAGCATCGATTGGCTTCAGTTAGCAGCAGTAGCGAAGGAATCGCTCGATCGCTCGGGTTTAGTAACACATAGCCTGCAGTGCAATCGGTCGGGTTCAGTTAGAGCCCAACACCTCGCTCGAGTTCAGTTAGAGCCAACGCCTCGCACACACGCGCGTACGTGTACGAGAGAAACGCACATCGCTTGGCCCACGACCACCGACCGTAACTGGGAACTCCCCGAAATTTTCCTCGCCCTCGCTTCTACCACGGTTTTTTCTGTCATGGACGGCCCAAAGAATGTCATGCAGCTGTGTCTCCGGCCCGCCTAGGACGAAAAGCCCATTTTCTGTCATGATTTTTTGTCATAGAAGTAGGAGCCCACCACATCTATGATGATACCGGGTTTTGTCACAATTACCATCACAGAAGTGCCATATGTATGATAGAAAAAAATTTCGTTCGGCCCAAAATGTCACAGATGTGTCTTTTTTTTGTAGTGTATCACAAATGACATGTCTGTTGCAAATGTCATGCTTGTCCAATCCCTTAAATACCATTTGCTTTCTGTTCGCCAATTGGCTTATGTTGGTTATGATACACTTTTTGGACTAACATATGTGAAAGTCTTTAAGAGACATACTCTGGAAGTGGCCTTTGTTAGAGAGTTGGATGGAGACCTCTACACGGTTGATTTCTCGAAAGAGAGCACATACCATGCAACTTGTCTAATGGTCAAGGCCGACAAGGGGTGGCTATGGCATCATCGGCTAGCCCATGTCGGCATGAGAAATCTTCAAGATCTCTTAAAGGGAAATCACATCCTTGGACGAACCAGTGTCTCTTTTGAGAAAGATCGTGTGCGTAGTGTATGCATAGCCGGGAAGCAACATCAATCAAAGAACCCACCCAAGAACATTGTGTCTACTTCAAGGCCCCTGCAGCTCCTTCATGTGGATCTTTTTGGGCCTCCTTCATGGGATAGTCTTGGTGGGAAAAAGTATGGACTTGTTATTGTTGATGATTACTCAAGATATACATGGGTGTTTTTCCTCAAGTACAAGGACGAGACGAAGATCACCTTCATTGATTTTGCCAAGCAAGTACAATGCAAGTTTGACAAAGAGATCTTGGCAATAAGAAGTGACAATGGCTCTAAGTTCAAGAACTATACCTTGGAAGAATACCTTAGTGATGAAGGGATTGAGCAGCAATATTCAGCCCCATACACTCCTCGGCAAAATAGTGTAGCCGAAAGGAAGAACCGTACACTTGTGGAGATGGCAAGGTCCATGTTGGATGAATACAAGTCACCACATAGTTTTTGGGTCGACGCTGTCAACATTGCATGCCATGCATCAAACCGGCTCTTCCTCCGTACTATATTGGAAAAGACCCCATATGAGCTCCTAACTGGGAACAAGCCAAATGTCAAGTACTTTTGTGTATTTGGGTGCAAATGTTTCATCCTCAACAAAAGAGAACGGTTAGGAAAATTTCAATCCAAAACAATTGAGGGCATATTTGTTGGCTATGGATCAAACTCTCACGCCTATAGAGTCTACAACAAATCCAATGGATGTGTTGTAGAAACTTGTGACGTGGTGTTTGATGAATTTAATGGCTCCCATGGGGAGAAAGTTGATCTAAGTGGTGTAGGTGAAGAAGATTCCTCAAGATATTTTGACCATGGGTGTTGGTGCACTTATTCTAATGGAACAAGAACCTCATGATGATGAAGAAGAAGAGGGAAGTTTCACACATCACCAAACTACTTCAACACCCATACCACTACAAACTCCTATTGTTCAACCGATGCCCTTAGTCCAAGTACAAGAAGATGATCAAGTTCCTCTTCACGAGAATCTTCAAGAACAAGATCATCATCAAGGGCAAGAACAAGAAAGTACAATCAGTGATGATGAACCTCAACAAATGCAGTATGTACAAGAAGATCTTCCACCACACATTAATGATCCATATGTTGAGGACATGGATGATGGACATGAAGTTGAACCTCGAGAAACCCTAACCACCATCATGCCTCGAGTCGCTGGTCGTGGTGATGTTGACAAAATTCTCACCGGCATATCGGAAGGTAGAGTCACTCGTAAACATTTGACAAACTTTTGTGCTCACTTCTCATTTGTGTCTAGTGTTGAGCCCCTCAAGGTACAAGATGCATTGATGGACAATGATTGGCTCGTTGCTATGCAAGAAGAGTTGAACAGTTTTGAACGCAACCAAGTGTGGTCATTAGTCAAGAGGCCACCTACCAAGCACAATGTCATTGGCACAAAATGGATTTTCAAGAACAAGCAAGATGAAAATGGTGTAATCATCCGTAACAAGGCAAGGTTAGTGGCACAAGGGTACTCACAAGTTGAAGGTTTGGACTTTGGTGAGACCTTTGCCCCCGTTGCCCGTCTTGAATCCATTCACATCTTACTTGCTTATGTCGCTTTCAATGGTTTTACTTTACATCAAATGGATGTGAAGCGTGCTTTCCTTAACGGTCCTCTACAAGAAGAAGTATATGTGTCACAACCACCTGGGTTCGTTGATCCCGATCACAAAGATATTGTGTATAAACTTCAGAAGGCTTTGTATGGCCTCAAACAAGCACCTCATGCTTGGTATGATCATTTTAAGAAGTTTTTACTTGATGATGGTTTTGTGAGAGGGGTGATCGATCCCACTCTTTTTACTAAGAGGGACAAGGGTGATTTGATATTATGCCAAATCTATGTAGATGATATCATTTTTTGTTCTCCTAGCATTCATTTGTGCAAGAAGTTTGCGGCTTCAATGACCAAGAATTTTGAAATGTCACTCAATGCGGATTTGAAGTTCTTTCTCGGATTTCAAATTCAACAATTTCAAGAAGGAATTTTCTTGTCTCAAGCAAAATACCTCAAGGATATCCTAGAGAAGTTTGGCATGTCTAATGCTAGTCCATGCAAGACACCCATGCCAACCAAAATTGCACTCACTGAAGACACAAATGGTATTCCTTTCGACCCATCTATTTACCGCTCTATGTTTGGTTCATTGCTTTACCTTTGTGCATCTAGACCAGACATCATGTTCAGTGTATGCATGTGTGCTAGATTTCAAGCTTTCCCTATGGAAAGTCATCATAAGGCGGTTAAGCATATTCTTAGATACCTTCTTAACACCCCAAAGTTGGGTTTATGGTACCCCAAGGATGCTAAGTTCGATCTCATTGGGTACACGGATGCGGATTGGGCTGGAGACAAAGTGGATCGTAAGTCCACCTCTGGCGCATGTCAATTTCTTGGACGCTCCTTGGTAAGTTGGTCCTCGAAGAAACAAAATTGTATTACCCTCTCTACCGCAGAAGCTGAATACATTGCAGCCGCCAGTTGTGCAACTCAATTACTATGGATGAGACAAACCTTGAAGGACTACGGTATCACTTATAGACATGTGCCTATCCTATGTGATAATGAAAGTGCCATCAATATTGCTGAGAACCCCAAGGATCATCTCCGCACTAAGCACATTGATACTAGGTATCACTTCTTGAAAGATCATGTGGAAAAGGGTGGTATTCACATTGATCATGTTGGTACAGATTTGCAACTAGCAGATATTTTCACCAAACCATTGGATGAAGCAAGGTTTTGTCGACTTAGGCGTGAACTTGGTATCTTGGAGCTTGACAATATTATGTGAAATCTAGTACCCATTCATGCATGAACTTAATGTCTTGTCGTGATGTAGGCATATATTTAGGGGAGACATTCAATTCATGAGTATTCTCACCCTACATAATGCATAAATAGAACAAACACTCTCAAAGTTGTTATGGTTCTCAAACTATGGTACTTTAACATGATGGAGTCGTGACTATGTGCCCAAAGTCTACATCTTTGCGGCATTATATTCCATATGCTCAAACATGGTGACCTCGGTCACCGCTTGTGCATTTTCTTGTGTGGACCTTTCATTTCTTATTATTGGTTGGGTTGTTACTACTCCTTAGTATGGCCTTAGATTCTCAAGGTTTCCTTTCACCATAATTCTCAACAAAACTCCTTGGCGGAGTCTATATCAAATCATATTTGTTGCCCCCTTCCACATCTCTCCCCTGCCTGGTCTTGTTGTCCAGTGACCGGACATCCGGCTCCTCAGCTGGACATCTGGGCCCTGGAGCAAAATCATTATGTGGCTCAAACTGCCATCTTGCACCTTCAGTGGCCGGACATCCGGGCTCTTGCCGGACATCCGGGCCCTGAACATTCTGCACATTGACCCCCACACGCCGGATATTCGGGCTCACTCCCGGATGTCCGGCCCATTGGCACAGCTACTTCTCTTCTCTGACCTTTGCATGCCAGATATTCGGGCTGTGCCCCGGATGTCCGGCCCGTCGCCCGCAGCCGCATATAACTAGGGTGGGGCGTGGGATTTGGGGGCAGTTCCTCTCCCACTCCCATTCATATCACCATCTCACCTCACACTGCCGCCGTCGCCCGGTCATCGCTCCGGCGCTGCCCCGGCCCTCTCCTTCGACCTCCGGCCCCGATCTCCTACCCATGGATTCTCCTCCTCCCGATCTACGATTCTATACAATCCATTTCCTGGGTTGTGGTGTGAATCCATCGGGGGGGACCGGATTCCTCGTCAGAGTTCCTCATGGCGCGTACCAAGAACTGTGGCCCCCAACGCCCCGAGCCTTCTTCACAGGGTATGGATTCTATCTCTCCTCCATTCTACTTCTATGGTGACCGAAAAATCTTAGAGCTTCACTCTCTCATGCATCTATGGCTCTCTTGAGTGTTGGTGTCTCTTGCCTAAGCCTAAAAATCTGTCAATGAACTCGGCTAATCAATTTAAATCATGGACATGTCACATTTTTGATCTACCACTGGACTTATTGTATGGTCATGCTCAAAAATGGTCATCCCATTGTTTAATTTTTTTATCCATGTTCATACTTGTTGGCTCCATCTCATCGGGATCTCTCATTATCCATTCCAGTTGTTCGCCGGCAAGGCTCAACCGACTCTGATGAGCATGCTCGGCCTAAGAAGAAGAAGACCTCCACCAAGAAGAAGAAGCGGGCACCGTCCACTAGTCCGTCAGCCTCGGATCCAGATGATGCAGACTATGTTGGGGAGGAAGAGGATGACATTGCACCAAGACACTCTGTTGGACAGTCCAAGCCTGGTACTAGGAGGGCGTCGGTGCCTCAAGTTCATGGTTCTGCAATTCCCCTTGTCCATGGCCGTCGCATCTCCATGGAGCTTCTTGATAGTGGGGATCCCCCACCCACAACTTCAAAACTGTGGGGGAAGCTCAATATCTTGTGTTTCGTCGGGATGTCAATCAATATGAGATGGTGGCTGATGCCGAGGATCCTCGGTTCCGGACTCGTATGCAGCATGATCTCTATTCCAGTTTCATCCATGGGTGTGGACTTGCTCCTCACTCATGCTTGGATCTTAACTTCCTGTGTGAGCATCCTGACATGTTTCCTAACAATCCGGTCAAGATCATTCATGATATGACCCTTGGTCCCGCAATGACCTTCAGGTGTAATTGGAATGAAGCTACCATTCTACAGTTCTATGCCACCTGTTTCTATGGTACGAACAACACTCTCACCTAGATGACTGATAAGACTACTCTGGGCATCACCTATGACATGTTTGTTCAGATTTTGGGTCTCTCCAGTGTTGGCCATTGCATCCACGGTATGGATCCTGAGCACAAGCCCAAAGGGATTGACGCTTGCTTGCCACTTGTCAAACCTACCCCTCAGCTCACTCAAGAAGAACTTGCATATCCACCCAATGAGGTATCTATCTTCCATGCTCCTTACTACATCCTCTATCAGTGTGTGCTTCGCACACTCTATCCTAAGAAGGGAGATCACTCGAGGGCTTTCAACTATTGCATTGACTTAATGGTTCGTATGCATGACAAATCCATTGAGCCTCTGGACACGGCCCATTTCATTTGGCATGAGATATGTCTTTGCAGTTTCATTCAGACACGCCAGTTTCCTCATGCTACATTCATTCAGGCTCTGATTGATCACACTGCTCCCATTGAGGTGGTTAAGACTGCTGTTCATTCTATGTGGATGCCTGCTCCTCATATGCGCGTGGTGACTGCTGCTCAGACCACTGCTCCTACTCAGCCTAGGAGGTCTACTGGTGGGACTCAGCCCACTGGTTCCTCTATTCCATCTTCCTCGTCGGCTCCTCGTGGATGCCTTGCCATGTTCATCAGCAAGGCTCAATCTGCTATCATGAGGTCAATCACTTTCAGCTGTCAGCAGAATCATGATGTTCAGAAGCGCCTCATCATCTCCAAGAATCAGCTCAAGCAGCGCCTCCGTAACCGTGGGAGTCCCATGAGCAATGATGATCCTATTCCCGCGGCTCCGTCAACCTGTACCTTCGGTTTCCCATCTCATGACGAGTGTCTTGAGTTCTTTTATGATCATGATGACATCCGCCAGGAGTGACCGAGTGCGTTTAGTCCTTCGCCCCTTTTTACTTGTTGCTGTCAAAGGGGTAGAAGTAGTATCTTAGTGTGGTCATACTATGATGTATTGGCTATTTGTGTTAGCTCTACTATTATTCAAACTTGTTATGTTGCTACCTATGCTATTATCTTGATCATGTGAGACTATGTTGTTATCTTATTATCTTGATCATGTGAGACTATGTTATGTTATTATCTTGATCATGTGAGACTATGTTGTTATGTTATTATCTTGATCATGTGAGACTATGTTGTTACCTTGTGGCTATAAATGTTTTTTTGTCCATGTGCTATGGTGGTCTCATATGTGCATGTCTCTCACATATAGATCTCCTGGAGATCGTATGCATCCTAACATATTCATCTCATGCTCACAATAAGGGGGAGCCAAATACAAATAGAAACATCAACATACTTTGTATTCTTGCTCTCATGTTTGTCAATGCTAAGATTATTTATTGCAACTGTGATACTACATGTGTGATTGTCATCAACAAACAAAAAGGGGGAGATTGAAAGAGCAATCATGCCCTTACATCATGTTTTGATGTTGATGACAATATACATGTAGGGGACTAACAATGGTTGTTAAGTAAATCTCAGGTGTTAGTCACCGGTTCATTGAAGTGTGTGGATCAAGAGCATACAAAGTGTTTTTACTCAAGGATGAAGCATAAAAATTGATTTCATATTTGTTTTCTTGAGTATAGGATCCCGCACTATATCGGTAGACTTGCTCAAGCTACAATAATTCCTAGCTTCAATAAAAACTTAGGGTCACACAAAAATACTTTGGTGCACATGTCTTTTTTGCTCCCATGCCGGATGTCCGAGCTGCCATCCGGATGTCCGGCTCACTGATGTTTAGACACCAGTAGGTCTTCACGTTCACGCCGGATGTCCGGGCTGCACCCCGGATGTCCGGGACCCCCAGCCACGCCGGATGTTCGGACTTTTCCCCGGATGTCCGGCTCCCTGTCATCCCGACTCCAGTAGGTTTGCACGTTGTTGCCAGACGTCCGGGCTTTCCTGTATTGCCGGATGTCCGGGCTTGCCCCGGATGTCGGGCCCCTCTGTTTTTATCCATGCTTCTCCTCTGTTCTTCAAGTGCCTCGCCAGCCCGGATGTCCGGCCACCCTGCCCGAATGTCCGGCCTGCCCGTTCACTTGTGCTACAATGGCCACATTTGTGCTCACACTATATATAGCCCTTCTTCTCCACGGGGGAGGGCTGACCACTCACTTTGAACAAACCTTAGAACACATTTCACTCTCTCTCTCACTCCTCCACACCAAATCTTAGATCCCCAAGGGATTTGAGAGCATTTGAGAGAAGTCGTCCAATCAAGTGATAGATCCACTCCTTCTCCTTCTTTGCACCAAAGGAATTCGTGATTTGAGCAAGTTTTGAGCTTTTTCCCATTGTTCTTGTTACTCTTGGAGGTTGGAGACTCCTAGGCGGTAGGAGTCTTTCGAAGAGGAATCGACCTTTGTGATTACCCCCGGAAAAGTTTGTGAGGGTTTGGAGACCACCCCAAGGTCTACCACTAGTGGTTGAGAAACGCCTCCGTGGTGTTGTCTCAAAGGGAGAATAGGGTGAGCCTTCGTGGCGTTGGTGTGCCTTCGTGGTAACATCCACCTCTCTAACGGTGACTAGCTTCCCTCCAAGGAAGTGAGCATCGGCATACATCCTCGTCTCCCGGAGTTGCGGTTATTCCTAACCCTAACTTTTTCTACTTGTGGTTATTTGTCTCTTAGCACTTACTTATATCATATTGTGCTTGCTTACATACTACTCATATTACTTGCTTAGCACTTAGTACTACTCTTGCAATTGTTAGGCTCACTCTCATATTCTGCATGATTTCCTAAAATTGCTTAGTAATAATTAAAGTTTGTAATTGTACCTATTCACCCCCCTCTAGGTCCATCTTGATCCTTTCAGGTGTCACGGTTCAAAATTTGTGAAAACTTACACTATATATAAATATATTTTTTTGTTAAAACATGGTCGTAATCCACATTCTGGATAAAACCCTAGCCGCAGTCCACTCCACTGCACTCCCCTCCATCCACCCCCTCGCTCGCCAGCTCCCGTCGGCGATCTCCGACCATCTCCGGCATGGCGGGCAACAGAGCCGAGTCCTACACCTCCCGATCCATTGACTTGGAGCTCATCCCACACGGGTCCGAGGAGGAGACGGTCGTCCGCCTTGTGCTATGCTGCTCCCGGGAGGAGTCCGCCCGATGGCAGAACTCGGAATCCATATGTCGGGAATCCATTGCATTCGCTCAAATGGCGCACAGATCAGGCCCCAGGGTAGGTTTGGTTGCCTCGGCGAGAGTTAATTGCTCAAAACCACCAGATTTGTCGCTAGGGTACTCCTAAACCACCGCTTTTGCCAAAAATCACAAATCGTCACCACTTCTGCGTCAAGTGGGTAACAAATCGCACTAATTCGAAACTGAGCACCGACTAAGCAAGAAACTGACAGAGCAGGCCCACCTGCCAGGCTGACTTGGCATTCACATGTGGACAGCAAGTTGACTTGGAACATGGCCCACCTGTCATACTCCCATCATTCCCCTATGTTATTCTTCCTCACACGAATCCACATCGCGCTCGCTGCTGGCTGCAGATCGAGTTGGCTCGGCCACGACCAGCAGCTCGCGTCCGCCTCAAGCCCGCCTTGCACCGCTACCGCCCCGCGCCATCACGACCGCCTTCGACGCGCTGCCGCCACCTATTGCTGGTCGGGCCACCTGACGCTGTGGAGCTCCGGCTCGTCCAGCCCACCGCCGACTCGACCTGCGGCAGCAACGCCGCTGCCTCCGTCCGCCGTGAAGCCTCCAACCTGACCTGCACCAGCAACGCCGCTGCCTCTGGTGCATCAGAGTCGGCCGACGCAGGCGATGAGGAGGCTTGAAGAGAGGGGAGGTGACAGGCGGCAGCACATCAGATTTGGCTGGCGCATGCAGTGAGGAGGGGCAGTGCCAGGCGGCGGCGCATCAGATTTGGCCGGCGCGGGCAGTGAGGAGAGGTGGCGCCAGGCGGCGGCGCAGCAGATTTGACCAGGCAGGCGGCGGGGAGACATGCGGGGAGGGGCGGCGGGAGCTAGCGTGCCCCGGCCCGTTCCCGTGCGCCGTGCCCTGGATTCATGCGGGATCCAGCGACCTCGATGCTTGCGGAGGTGGCTGAGTCGTGCCTGACAGGTGCGGGATGGCAGGCGACTGGAGCACGCCGGTGGTGAGGAAGAGTGTGGGGAGGAAGAAGGAGATGAGAGAAGAGATAAGAGGTGTGTATGACAGGTGGGCCCGCTGTCCACCTCAGCAGGTCAAACATCAGCTAGGACTTGTCTTCGCCACATCAGCCCGGACAGACGGGTCCCACCGGTCAGTTTTGCTGTTAGACTTGACTCAATTTTGAATTAGTGCGATTTGTTACCCACTTGCCGCAGAAGTGGTGGCGATTTGTGATTTTTGGCAAAAGCGGTGGTTTAGGAGTACCCTAGCTATAAATCTGGTGGTTTTGAGCAATTAACTCCCTCGGCGAAGGTGGTGCAGTCCGTCTCGCGTCCGAACATCGTGGCGGATGTGCATCCCCTCCGTTGGTGCATGGAATCGAGCCACTACATGTCCGACACGAATAGTGCGGGGGTGTGCCCGCCATGTATGGCATCAGCCGCGGGAGGCAACGGTTGCGATAGACGTCGATGAGGCGGAGTCGCACTCTCCGGCGCCGTGTATGGTGCCAGGCAACCCCTGCCGCCGCAACCGCGTCGTGGTGGACATAGCCGGCTCCGACCGCGACACATCCATCATCGACCTCACATCCACCGACGACGTGCATGGCATGGTCTCTTGCGAGGAAGAGTAGGGCATGGGAGACGACGGCGCCTCGAGTCCCGTGAGCCGGTGCGTGTCACATGGCCTACTCTATGTCGCCGGCGACCGGACCTCCACTCCAAGAAGTGCAGCCAGCTGCCGGAACAACAAGGACAGTCGCTGACGAAAATTTAGAGTAGTTTTAGGTTGTATGTAATAATATAGATTTGATGATTTGCAAATGGGGTATCTGGTTGTGAAAACAAATTTTGTTGTCCTGACCAGTCAAGTCAGCGGCTGTGGACTCGTCCGGGCACGTCCACGCGGGTGCTCAGGAGCCGGATTTTGCTACTTGTGCTCTACAACCCAGTCTTTGGTATTCTCCTGAACATTTTGACACTAGCTTGATTAGCTATACCATGTCATACTCACGACGACCGAATCAAACCCACACATAGCACGGGTCAAACAAACCAGCCACACGTCTCCTCCGACCTCTCTCTAGCTAGCAATTCAACTGGCCACGTCATTACGTAGCATGCATGCATGTGCGATGGCCATGGCTATCTCGAGGAACTTGCCCTACCCCCTCACAAGTTCCTAGCAATATCCACGCTCCTTATTGCGCAGGCGATCGAACTGGGTGACTAGATTGGTATGGCTGGATCACAGCTTCCCAAGCAGTCCCAGAGGGAGTCCTCGATGCGCGCGAAGCTGTCGTCGAGCTCGTACATGGAGCACGAGAACGCCGCGTCCTCGCCCTCTACGCCGCCGGAGCCGTACAGCGCCTCCCCGGGCTCGTTCTCCAGCGCAGGCACCGCCGCCTGGTCGGCGTCGACGTCCGCGGCCGGCTGGTGCTGCTGCGCGACGAGCTCCTGGAACACGGACGACCGCAGAAGCAGGCTGAGCGCCGTGGTGGTGGACGACGGGGACGGGGACGGGGAGGGGCCGCCGCCAAACACCATCGAGCCCACGTCGCCGAGCAGAGAAAGCGAGTTCCGCGAGGGCGGGAGGAGGCGGAGGCCGCCCATGTCCCTCGGCGTGATCAGCGTGGTGGCGGTGGTGGTCGACGACGGGGACGGCGCGCCGCTCAGGCCGCTCATGGCCTCGGCGGGGGCGGCCCCGGGCTTGAGCCAGCGGATGTAGGTGCTGAGGTCGAAGTTGGTGACGGCGTTGATGCCCCGGTACTCGATGGCGGCGATGTCGTAGGCGCGCGCCGCCTCCTCCTGGGTGCTGTAGGTGCCGAGGTAGAGGTACTTGTTGCCGAACACCCGGCCGATCCGGGCCTCCCACCGCCCGTTGTGGTGGTGCCGCGCCACGCCCCTGTACTTGGAAACGCCGCGGGAAAATCCATTGCTCTTTCTGCATATTATGTGCAAAATCCAAGATAATTAGCATATTATTTTGCATCCTATACAAAACGAGATTTTTGCATGTTTTCTTCCATAGTTTAGATGAGGTCCACCGGTCAGCTACACAGACAAGATTTTAAGCAAGGGCAATTTGATTCCTGCGAAGAAAACTATTTGAAATGATTATTTCTGCGGTTGTAAAAAGAGAGAAGGTGTGCGTGAGACGATCAAGAACACCTCCTAGCACTTATAGAGGGTGTATCCTTTGATTGTTAGGGATTCTACATAAATATTTTCCTTTCAGCATAAATCTTGTTTCCCTATCACCAGCCTCAATTTTTTTTTTGTGTTTCTCAAAAGAAACTTCCAAAGGACGATCTGATTAATCCTATGTATCTAAGAGAGTGATCCCGACTAACTTATTTATCTCAACACGCAAGCATACCATATCATCATACAATTATGGATCGGATAAGGCTCACCTCAACATGCAACCATGCTAGTTATCCGCAAAAAAGTAAGATTACTTTTCTCTCTCAGAAGACATATTTTTTTTCTACCAACAACTTATCGAGCCTCAAAGTTCTTTGTGCCTTCCAAAAAGAAACTTACGAAAAACTAGGATCTAATTAACCAAAATACCATACATTCATTATATATAGTTTTTGAAGAAGAAATATATTTGCCGCACCTTCTTATTGACGCTAGGTATTCTTCCCTGGATACGCCCTGCATCACCTTCAGCTCCTTCTCGTAGTCAACGACCTGTTTGCATGCACAAGCATAGCAATAGTAGCAAGTCAGTGATACAACCTTGCAGATCTACATATACATACGGAGAAGAGAACTAAAAACATATCCTGAGCACAAAAATACGTACTGGGAAGTTAGTATAGGTGGTGGGTCCCCAGTATTTGAGTGCTGCCAGATCATATGCCCTCGCCGCCGCCTCCTCCTCGTTATACGCCCCAAGGTAGACTGCGCGACGATATACATACATATATGAGGTATATATAAGATTGTCTCCGATAAAGATGCGGTATACAAGATGAACATATATGTATGTATATCGTACATACACAGCTATATGTATATATAATTATATATACATGAAACGTATTTTAAGTGGGCTTCACGTATGTATTGCATACCTTGTTTTCCTTTCTTCTTTTGCGTCGGGTTCCACGTCCCCTTGTCCCATAGGTGAGCCTCGAACCTGCCCGTCCAACGATGCCTGCAAAAATATACAGCCGTATTGATTCTCAGTACGCTATCTCGTATACGCTACACACACAAGTATACTTGGACATATACTCCAAAGCTATATGTAGGTCTAGCTGTAGCCAAACAATTAATACGCAAAAGCTTAACCCACAAGAATACATGTATATGCTATACGTACACAAGCAAGGAAAAAAACGTTATCCATGTGTACGTGTTCAAGCAGTAAAAAAAAAAAGCACGTACCTGCTTACACCTCTGAACCTGGAGCTCCTCTTCGCCGCCGCATTGCCGCCGACCAACTTGTCTCCGGCGCCATCTTTACCGTTGCCAGTCACCCCGGACACCCCGGACCCCGCCGGAGGCTCCCTCTTCCTCCGCTTCACGCTGATCTTCATGCCGTCGTCGATCACCGGTGCCGCCCGCGGCGCGGCCTCGCAGTACCGCACCCCTCCTCCGCCTCCTCCCGCCGCGACGATGCCATTGATCAGCTCGTCCTTCACCATCCCATACGCCTCCATGGCCGTCAAACCCGTGTGTACACTTTTCTGTTCTCAACCTAGCTTGGATCTCACCAAGAATGGCGTCGG
Organism: Triticum dicoccoides; assembly: GCF_002162155.2. Classification (NCBI taxonomy): domain Eukaryota; kingdom Viridiplantae; phylum Streptophyta; class Magnoliopsida; order Poales; family Poaceae; genus Triticum; species Triticum dicoccoides. The sequence continues at coordinate 657,039,938 of NC_041386.1, read as the reverse complement.
GAGCTAACCCCGTTGGGCGTGTGCAAGTTTATATGCGCGCGCGCGCACGCACGGGCCGGTGTCCGTATGCAGTAGGTGCGCGGATGGTGGTGGTGGAGTCCATCCTTGTTTCCATCTATGGGGGTGAGAAGGACATGAGGCGTCGATGTTCCCGGTGCCAAGGGCTTTGTCCCTTGTGCTGGATACGGTTTTGACAGCTTTTCTGGCCGCCATGCATTGGTGGGTTACCGTATAGCTAGCACAGGGCGGATGTGGCCTGCCCTTACTGGCCAGCAAAAATGGTTTTAAATTAGCCCCCCTGATAAGATATGCGTAGTTGCGTACACACCTAGCTAATAGTCAATTGGTAGTTTCTTTCCAGGATGAGCATCCGGGGAATAGATTTCTCTTTCTGATGTTGTTTTAGTTGGAACTCAATTTTGATGAAGTTTCTTCAAAGCATGTAAGTGATGCTGATACCAATAAATTTGAACCAAACTGGAGAAACAAAGTTCTAATTTGGACCAGATTTGAAGTTTCATCTCCAGCCGGAAAGACTGGCCCACATGTCACGCCGATGTGGCACTCAGGAGGATTCTATATATCATTGCACATGTGAGTGCTCTCTCTCTCTCCAAACAAAGAGATGAGATGAAGCAGCCGTGAAGTGTTTCAAGTGCTGTATTGTATGGATTGTCTTGAAAAACTAATAAAAGGGTTGGTTTTAAATAAGGACATCAAATGCATCGTCTTCTTTTGTGTGGAGGGAAGACACTTCAAATGCATCTTGTCACGAGCTACATCACACATGATATGTCCACATAAACAAATAGAATGTTAACACACCGTGTGGTCAGTTATATACGGCGCCAACCCAGTCAGGATAAAGATCAAATGTTAAATCTGACTAAAATGTTGTTCTGGTTCGAGGTCTCACAAAGAAAAACTTAAATCTGGTTAAAACTATCAAAGTGAGACTTGTATGTGTATAATTTCCTACTTCATTAATAGCAGAAGAATCATAAAAAGCAAATATGTTGCCACTGGCGCAAAGAAAGCAAACTGAAAAATAAGAAAAATAAATCTATTTATGACATAATTGATATATGAGGATTGGAACAAAGTGTCGTGCAATTCAGATATAGGGTGAAAAAAAATTCTACACCTCGATGTATATTGGACATTTTTTTATTTTACATGCCTTAAAATTGCAAATCTAAAAATACACATTGACAGTTTTTCTAGATTTATGTCGCTGTCATTCATTTTTTAAGAAAAATGTCGCTGTCATTCATATCTTGTATTTCTTAGGCCGGTTGCTGCGTCGTGAGTCAACATTAACGTAACTATTTACATAGTACCAAATGTAAATTTTGAATATAACTACATAAGCAAACCTTGGGAGCAAATAACTTGTTCTGCACCATAAATGTTTAGTAGCATTTCTATGTGCATGCAGAGTTAATTAAACAACACATATTAACCTACAACTATGAATTATTAAAGTTATTTTCTAGGGGGTGGGGGATAAATATAGTTGTTTTCTAGGGGGTAATAATTAATTTGTTAATTAGCTTTACTTTTATTTGCCAGTTGTATGTCATTGTGTGCAAATGGAACTGAACCAGCTATTTCTAGAATGATCCTATCTCCTTAAAATACACACACATAGTTGTATGGAAGCCGAACATGGTGGGAATCATAATCTTTCCTTGCAACATCTGAGGATGAGAATTGCAAGCTGTAACATTATGACAGATATGGACTACTTGCATGACTGTCCTCTCGTGCGAAAATACCATCCCTTTCAGCACAAATATAATGATAAGACCAAGGAGCGGGGTTACACATTCCTAATTGTTGTCTTAGCATACGCATTTGCACATGTAATTAAATTAATTACTGGGCCCTTGATGCATTAATATAAGTTTGCCTCCAGGAACTTCCCAGCACTTTCCTGGCTTTTTCAGCGTCCATATCCCCCATAGGTGTGTCCAGCTGAAGCTGTGTGCTTTCCTTTAATCTTCATTCTGTATCATACAAGTGGCAATTGTTTGTATATTGTCAAACAAGAAATCAATATATATTTTATCAATTAAAAAAATCTTCCAAGAAGGAACAACACATGGTGCGTGGTTTTAGCACACTACGCGCACTTGGAATGCATGATTTTTATAGTAATCTGTGAGATCTCATAGAGATCCTGCATCATTCTCGTATATTCCAAACATGCATGGTTCAAATGAATTTGCTTGGCTCCACGCCTCCCTCCGTCAAAGCCCCCCTTGAACTTAACACATTTCAGCTGGGTACCAACTTGCAACAGTTAACTATATTATGTAAAGTATGTTTTCCTTTTCTGAATAACTTCACACCTTCCTGTGTGTTCCACGACTCTCCAACATCATCTAACATGCATAACAATGGAGAAGTCAACAATTGGGGATTTCTGGATATAATTTCTTACACCTCCTGTCAATATGTATTCAAGAAGATGACAGTTAGTTTTCCAAAGATAAATTTGGTGCGGCAGGCGCCGAAAATAACACCACTGAAAAGGACGGAAACCTGCCTCGCAAGAATACGTGCATCCCCGTTCCATCAAGAAAGACAAAGATAGAGAACATACAGGGCATACTATGCGCTATGGTCTTCATTATGGAATTTAGGCAAACTTCAAAGCACATCGAGCTGGCTAAAGGTGTAGGCAATCTGGTAGCTAGTGAGTACCTTGGGCGCCTAGATAACTAGGTATCGAATATTGGCTTATTAGCTAATTGATCTGTATATGTATATTGTTCTAGGACAGTTTGCCGTTGTTGCGTTCTTAATTAATTTAGGGTTCCGTGGTGAAATATTCTATTCTAATGAGGAGAATCGTTGGGGATTCAAGTGAAGTATTTGATTACGTCTAAAAACGACTGTTCGCGGTTACATATCCAAATATAAGGAAACCATGATGTTATCTTGCAATATCACAGGTTATATCCTAGAAGAGAAAATCACTAGATATCGAGATCCAACAGCCGAAAAGAAATTGTCACTGGTTATATCCCTAAAGAGAAAACCACTAAATATCGAGATCGGACAGCCAAAAAGATATGTCTGTGAGAGACGTGAAGGATACACGGTTTTAATGTCTCTAAATATTCCCATGAGATAAATCACTAGATATATATGAGTAATATATTTTAGTGGATGTAATTTAACCAATTAAGTTTTTACTTTTATAAAAAAACCAAAGTTTCCCTAACCAAGGGTTTCTTTGATCCAAAGTTATCTTATATGACTTTCCGAAGGTTAGAATCCTTTTCATTTTTCCTACGTTCACCATTTGATTTATAGGACTGAATCTTATTGGATTTGCCCCCCTAAGGAATCATGTGTACTACAATTTATGAGAAATCTAGCATCCACTCTAACCTACTTTTTAGAATTCATTTGTTTTTTCGGTGGCATCAAACACTTGCTACCAATCCTATACAATTCAAGTGGGCATTCAACCCTTACATGATCAACTACCTAATTGTTTTTTCTGTGGCGTCAAACACTTTTTACTAATCCTATAGGATTCAAGTGGGCATTCAACCCTTACCTGATCAACTGCCTAACAATACGCAGACTCATCAAACAACGCTTTTGAGCCTTCTTTAGGATTTGGCCTGAACTTTTCCGCAGATGCCACTCCAATCTTGTATTTTTTTTTCTATTCCCGTCTTTTGAGAATCAATGCAATCAAAGAGAGCCTTAAACTCCCAATTCATAGTTTCCATCCAAATAAAGCTCTTTTCACGTTTATGATAATTCGTAGGTTGATCTTTCTTGCCCCAATATGAATGTGTGACTCTTTTTTCTTTGAGAGTGAGAGGAATGTATGACTAGTTAGAATTGATCATATAGCCAATGGAGAAAAGGACATTTATAGTATATATCTATTAACATGAGTATAATTTCGTCAGATATTCTTTATTCTAGTACCACAGAGTCATCAGCATGTATCCCCATTGCCGAGATCTTTGCACGAGCACAATAAGAAAGCGATCGAGTACATCTTTCTGCAAGGGTTCAAAGCTTAGGGCTCTTAACTAATTAGTTAGTACTATATGGAAGACTAGCAGCACACCGGCATACTACTAAAGCATGGGTTCTTCTCTTCTTTTAAATACTCCCACCGTCTCAAAATAAATGTCTTGAGCTTAGTACAAATTTATACTAGAGCTAATACAAAGTTGAAATACTTATTTTGGGACGGAGGGAGTAGCATTTTTCTTTTCTTTTCTGAAGGTAGGTTCAAGTTGGCTACAGGATGGTGAGGTCGGCTGACAGCGAGACAAAAACGGGATAGCATCTCGCCCTTGGGTTGGCCGCTGTTCGTTTTGAAAGCTCTGTTGACGCGTCATACATAATTTGAGAACGCGTGCCCGACTTGAGATCGAAATGGAGGGCGGGCTTCTGGAGTAAAATAATGTTTCTTTGGAGATTTAGCAGCGTAAGTACTACTAGTACAACGTAAAATGGGTCAAACCAGTGACATGTTTGAGTACGTGTAAGTGACATAGTGACTGATACGTGAATGATGACAGCCGATAAAAGTAAACCAGAATATGCTAAGGACTGCATATGGTATGATTTCTGGCTGGGAGCAGTAGAGCTACAAAAATTTCTTCATATAAAAATGAATGTTACACTTTTTCAACCTTAAGCTATTGACTTGACACACCTTTTGCCACCAAATATTGTTGAAATCCCCTAAATAGTCATACCAAGCATCACTTTACTCCCTGGCCAGTTTCTACAACGCAAAGAAGTTCCCAACAAATACGGGGAAAGATGATGTAGCTATGTTGCGCCTGTGAAGTTTGTGCACGTAAATTGTGTCAAAAAGTATGCAAAATTGCTATATGTGCAAAGAAAATTTAATGTAATGGATTTTCATTTGCGCATATTGCAATTATATTTCATAACTAAAATATTTGTGCACCCGTGGCAGGGGTGGCCGGCTTACCGTGGCGAGGATGGTCGGAGCGGTGTTTGATGGCCTCGAGGGCTTATCGTCGATGAAGTTTATTTGAGCAAGGTTCTTATTGGAAAATATTATCAGACGCTTGCTGATGAAGTTTATCGAATTGAAGCAACAAAGCGACTTGTGCGTACATCACCGCACTAGGTTCGTGTCCCTAAGAAAATAACACACGAAAATAAAAAACATCAATTCGGTATATGAAAGGATAAGAGAAAACATAAGCTTCTAAAGAGAATTATAGGTTAGGGAGTTTCAAACGTAATTAATTAAAGTTACGAAGTAAATTATTGGTTAGAAATTACCTCATCGACCTCAGACATAAAAAATAAACAAATTGGAGGGTTTTCTTGCCTGGTATGAGCGGTGGTACAACTGGTTCAGTCGTACCGTGTACCGGCTTTCATTTTAGAAGTCAACACAGAGGGTCGCCCTGTGGTACGAGTGTGGTATGAGCGCTCATACCGTACACTGATGGCCTGCAAGCCACACCGTGTATTGTAGCACATTCGTGTAAATATTACAGTAATAATTGTCCAAAGAAAGAGCGGAGGAGAGTATTTATGAGTACCATTTCGTCACATACGAGTTGTCACAAGTCTTGTATGAAGTAACTGTTCAAGGATCTACATAAGCTATTAGTGTCCCTTGAAACAAATTTACAAGTGGTAAAAAAAGATTAATTGTAGCAGCGAAAATAATAACAACTTAAAAGTAAAGAGCATATATTAAAAGACTGAAAATAAAGACAGTTTCTTGCAGTAGAGAGATTAGGTGCAGAGAGACTTAAGATCATGGTGTATATCAAGTGTACTAGTGTGAGGGTAAGTTAGCTTATATCGTAAGTCTATTGTACTGTTTGTCTGTTCAGTAGGCGGTGTAGTACTCCTCCACTCGGAGTTACATTCTACTCTATGGTCCTGCTTCGATGTTGCCACAACATGGTCGTCTCTACAATAAAGGTCGTTAAACCATAACCACGGACTATAAGTTCAATGGTTCATCGTTATCTCATATTGTCTTCGATCCTCGTAGATATCCCACCTGTCACCTGGAGGTCACAGATTCACTAAACAATATGTCTTACCTGTGTAGGTCTTGTAATCATGTTGCCTGGGCCCTTAAGTTGGACAACACGCATTACGCTCATCACAGATAGACAACTTGTTAAACAAGCATAAAACTAGAAACACAAATGATGACGTATAGAATATGCACAAATTAATCTTACCAATCACCTGTATGCCCTGCGCCTAGGTAAAAATTACTCACACATCAGGGAAGAATAACAAATCATCTCAAAGAATAAACCAATGGAAATCATATCGATAATACCGGGAAGATCCACAATAAGATGAATGATTAAACAAGTCTCAATCTCCAAATGAGAAAAAGTAGAATTGCAAGCTCTAGTCTTACAACTCGAATTTCTCTCCTTATGCTGATGATACGATGAATGGAGAAGGCATGACATAAATAAAAGAGTCCATCGGAGTCAGGTTACCAACTACCTACTAACAACAGGAGATAGATAAACATAAGTTAAGGAACAACCCTAAGCATGCATACTACGACAAGCAGGGCTAACAAGGTGAACAAGCAGGAGCATGCTAGGAATGGAAGGGCAAAGGCAATGTCAGGTGACAATAATCACGCTATGCAGAGGATAGGTAATGAAGACCAACTATAACATCGATATTCTAATGCGAGCAATGTGGACGAAAGCAATATGATGTTTCAGAATGCATGAGGTTTTTCTTGCATGGAATCCATGCTTGGTACATTCACAGACCTTTCTTGTAGCTCACATCATCTCTGAGACCTATCTGTGAAGAAGCAAAACACTAGAAGGATCCAGTCAACATATACATCCTATAACTACAGAAAGGATCCATCATGCTCACAGAATGCAACGCATTCCATGACATGGGTGATGTGCAAGTTAACTTAATGCAACATGAATCAAGTTAAATAGAGTTAACATGTAGAAGTTAAATCATCTTGTACTTGGTATTATTAAAGAAAGGGATTGATACATGTTTTAAGACCAATGCAATTTTAGTTGATGCAAACACATATGAAAGTTGTGTAAATCGAATCCAGGGATTATTCTGATTAAGATGGCATATTGGAACATATGTTATTATATAGGAAGAAAATCTATGAATTATGTCATTTATATAATGCTATTTAAATGTATGCATCATTTTAGAATATCAAACATCAATGCAAATGAAAAAATAATGGCAAACAATTTTTTGAACAAGTTTCATATATAACTTTTCAAATTTGGAGCTATGGATTAAAATATGGGGCGTGTTCAGGTCAACGGCCCATTGCACAAATTGTGCTGGAAGTGGGCCGGACTGGTGCAGACGACCGAGTTGCGCAGTAGTAAGACGGCTGCATCTCCACCTGCCAGGCCGACAAGTGCATCAGTGTCGGCGCCCATAGTGCCCTCCCGGACCCTGGTCCCTGTCCCAAGCCACTGCCCTTCTTAGGAGGTGGCGGGTGGCCGGCCGCCAAGCTATTTTCTCCTTGCTTCTTTGGACGATGCGGCGCGCGTTGCGTGTCGCCTAGTTGATCTTGCAGGTGGCCACCACCTTTTGTTCCTCCCCCTCATGCTCTAGCAACACTACGAACAGGTCCATGCGACGGCGGACAGCAAAAAGGGCGGGAATGGGGTGGACAGCGGCGACGATCGGCTAGAGAGGGTGGGAATATGCAGGCTTTGGCTTGAAAACAGTATGATGTTGCCAAATGCATATGCTCTGGGATTTTGGATAGATTTGGGTTGGCTGAGTCCTATATGACGATACTCCGACAAAGCTCCCCAAACATTACACTTGGGTGGGATTTTGGATAGATTAGGGTTGTCGGAGTCCTATGTGACGGAGGTCCATACTCCCGCAAATCTCCCCCAACTTTACGTCTGGTTTGCAAAAATTTGCAAATCTCCCTCAACTTCACGTCCGGTTTGCAAAAATTCAGATGCAGACGCTTTGGATAGCAAAAATGGTCTCGGTCCGAACGTTTAAAAGCATTTTTAAACACAGCGTTGGAGATGCCCTGACATGCAAGAAACTAAACATCACTGTTCTTCGAGCCTTCAATTTCAGCTCCCCGCAAGAAAAGCCTTCAATTTCAGCAAGCGTCTGCTCCTGTGGTTACATCAGGAATCGTCTGCGGAGAGTATATCATTATGCTATAGGCTAGATGGATCAGTTTGTCCATAAGTTTGACCTAATGAGTTTAAATCAACTGTCAAGTAAAGCGTACTGTTCTCAAGTACAAGTATAAAAATTCTGCTGCTAATGAATCGCTCAGCAGATCACATTTGCTCCAACCCTCGGAACTCTGATGTTCCACAGCACAAACCCAGTTGGGGACAGAGCAGAGAGCATCACAGATAAGTTCAATGGAAGGATGGGCACGGTAAGAGCAGCAAACATAACACGGTTAACACACCAACATATATACTAAGATCGACGGGCAGATCGCTAGCACAAACTAAGTCGGTAAGTCCTAGACTAGACGGCAAAAGTAACTGAGAACTGCTCCACCGTTCTTGACCGGAACACAACATACTAGCTAACTAGCCATCAACGAAACCAACCGGTGTGCAGCGTCACCCATGGAGCTCTATCACCAGCCGTCGGTGAGATGCACCGTGACCGAGACGCTGTCGTAGGAGTCCCAGTAGGAATCGGGGACGAACAGGAACCCTTTGGCATGGAAGTCCTTCAGCCGCCGGACGAAGGGCGCGGCCCCGGAGCTCCACAGCACGGGCGCATCCGGGTCGCTCCGCCTCTTCACGTCCATCTTGTACTTCACCTCGGCGTTCCCCGTGGGGCGAGGTCCCTGTTGAACCTGTATTTCCTAGCCCGGTTCAGTCGCTAGCCTAGTTTTCTTTCAGTTAGCAAATAAACGACCGAGTCATGTGTGCTTGTACACGACGAGGCCGATCCTAGTTTCAGTTAGTAGTTAGCTAGCTTGGCGCACCCGCCAGTGTTGCATGGGATGGCATGCAGCGTAGCTCGCGGCACGCGCGCATCACTCGCACGTCGAGCGTCGTGGGATGGCACGGCCGGTCTGCTCGCGTGTGGAGTTGATCTTTTCTTCTGTAATCTCAGTATAAATAAGAGAAGAGGAAAACAGAAAAGCTGCAACAGTACGCAGCACAAAAACCACCTGAGTCATCGTTCTCCTCTCGCCATTGTTGCCGTGAGCTAGAGCTTGTAGGTGTTCTTGGTTCCAACAACTGGCATCAGAGCCGCATCGTTCCTTGGCGACCATGGCTGGTTCGACTTCTCCGGGAGGCACTCCGGTGACCGTTGACGCCGCAGCGGCGGCCCGTGCAGCCGCTGGCAAGAGCGGCGACGATGGAGCGCGCTCGCCGACTCCAGACCGCGGTCGCAGCCGTGGTCGGAGTCGAACCCGCAGGCACGGCAAGGAGATCGTCGTGCACGAGCGCACGATCCAGGAGCGCCTCGTCCCGGGCGGCAACACGGTGTGGCCGATGCTCACGCCAACGAACTACTTTGAGTGGTCCATGCTGATGCAAATCAACATGGAGGCTAACTTGATGTGGGACGCGGTTGAGGGAAACCCGACGAGCGCCCCCAACGACAAGGCGGCGCTAGCGGCTATCCTGCGATCAGTACCGCCGGAGATGGTGGGTGCGATCGTGGTGAAGAGGACGGCGAAGGAGGCGTGGGACACGATCAAGACCATGCGCATGGGCGTGGCGCGCGTCCGCGAGGCCACGGCGCAACGGCTGCGCTCCGAGTTTGAGGCGATCGCATTCCGCGACGGCGAGACGCTTGACGCGTTCGGCATGCGGATCACCTCGCTCGTCAACAACCTGCGCTCGCTCGGCGACACCATGGATGAGGTGAGAGTGGTTCAGAAATTCCTCCGCGTTGTCCCGTCCCGGTACATGCAGATTGCTCTCGCCATCGAGACGATGCTCGATCTCAACACACTCTCCGTTGAGGAGCTCGTCGGTCGCTTGCGCTCAGCGGAGGAGCGCTACCTCACCAACGATCATGGTGGAGGCGGCGGGGCACAGCTGTTGATGACGGAGGCGCAGTGGCACGCACGGAAGAACCAGCGCGCCCAAGGCCAGAACAACGGCCAGGGCGGCGGTCAAGGCGGGTCCAGCGGACCAGGGGGTCTGGCGGACAGGGCGGCGGCTCAAATCGTCGCCGCGGCAAGCAGCAAAACCGTCGTGGCAGCGGCCAAGGCGGCGGTGGAAACGGCGGGCGCGACGGCGCGCCAAACGGAGAGCGCGACATGTCCCAGGTCAAGTGTTACAATTGTAACAAGCCTGGGCACTTCTCCAAGCACTGCACCGAGCCACGGCGCGAGCGCAAGGAGCAGGCAAACCTGGCGCGTGGCGAAGGGGAGGACACGGAGACGTCTCTCTTGCTGGCCACGGTGAGCGTGCTCTCGACGACCACAGAGCGCCCGGTCGAGCGCGTTCTCCTCAATGAGGAGCGCTCCCAGGCGCGCGCCGCTCCTGTCGACGGCCGCTGCGACATGTCCTAGTACCTGGACACTGGGGCGAGCAACCACATGTCCGGGTGCCGGGAGATCTTCTCCGAGCTCGACGTCGGCGTACGCGGCTCCGTGAGGCTCGGCGACGGCAACGACGTACAGATCGAGGGGAGAGGCACCATCCTCTTCGAGTGCCGAAACGGTGAGCACCTGACTCTGTCGGAGGTGTATTTCATACCTCGTCTACGCAGCAACATCATCAGCTTGGGTCAGATGGACGAGCTCGGGTGTGAGACCAACATCCGCCACGGGCTGCTGCGGCTTCGCGATCAAGAAGGCCGCCTCATCGCGCGCATTCAGAGGAACAGCGGACGGCTGTACGTGCTGCACCTGACGGCGGGGCGCCCTGTCTGCCTGCTATCACGCGGTGCGGACGAGGCGTGGCTGTGGCACGGCCGCTACGGCCATCTGAACTTCCGCGCGCTACGTGATCTGGGCCGCCTGGGCATGGCGGACGGCGTCCCCGTCATCGACCGCGTCGACCAAGTGTGCGATGGGTGCGCCCTGGGCAAGCAGCATCGGCTGCCGTTTCCCCAGGCCACGACGTACCGCGCGGAGCGCGCTCTGGAGCTCGTCCACAGCGACCTTTGTGGCCCGATCAAGCCGGCCACAGCGGGAGGTAACCGGTACTTTCTCCTGATCGTTGATGATTACTCACGGTACATGTGGCTTGAGGTGCTCCAGTCCAAAGACGAGGCGTTTGAACGCTTCAAGAAGATCAAGGCTCGGGCAGAGGCCGAGTCGAGCTGCAACCTCCTGGCGTTCCGCTCGGATCGGGGCGGCGAGTTCAACTCGATCGCCTTCCGCAAGTACTGCGACGACGGCGGCATCAAGCACTGCACCACCGCGCCGTACACGCCCCAACAGAACGGCGTGGTCGAGCGGCGCAACCAGACAGTGGTCGAGATGGCCCGCTGTTTGCTGAAGGCCATGGCGGTGCCGGCGACGTTCTGGGGAGAGGCGGTGAAGACTGCAGTCTACCTCCTGAACCGTGCGCCCACGCGCAGCCTCGACGGACTGACGCCGTACGAGGCTTGGCACAAACGGAAGCCGGCGGTGCACCATCTTTGCGTTTTTGGTTGCGTGGCGCACGTGAAGCGGCTCGGCCCCGGCATCGACAAACTGGCCGACCGTTCCACGCCGGCGATCTTTGTCGGGTACGAGGACGGCGCCAAGGCTTACAGGGCCTACGATCCGTCGAGCAAGCGGGTGATCATAACCCGCGACGTCACCTTTGAGGAGAAGAGGAAGTGGGACTGGACGACCACGGCCAACGAAGACGCCGCGACCACGGTCGAACACCTTGTGATCACCTACAGTGACGAAGAGCACAACGAGCTGTCATCGCCGGCGCGCACTGGCTCTCCGGCAGCCTCTCCGGCGGTCTCCGCTACACCAATCAGCGCCAACTCTTCGTCCTCCGGGGCGGCAGGGTCGCCTCCCATGGCGTCAGCAGGCAGCACGCCCATGTCCGTGGAGGACGGTTGGGCCACGCCGCCGGACGACGACAGTGAGCGCCACGACCTCGACTACACTCCGACCCACTACCGCAAGATGAAGCATGTACTCGCGGAGCTGGATGCGGCGGCGAGGGAAGAGCACGTCGGGCTGTGCCTCGTGGCTGCGGAGGAGCCGGACAGCATCGATGAGGCACTTGACGAGGCGTGCTGGAAGCGTGCCATGGGCGCCGAGCTCGCGGCGATCCGCGACAATGGCACGTGGGAACTCGCCACGCTCCCGCCCGGCCACAGAGCTATAGGGCTCAAGTGGGTATACAAGATCAAGAGGGACGCCGCCGGCAACATGGTGAAGCACAAGGCGAGGCTGGTGGCGAAGGGGTACGCGCAGCGGCAAGGCGTGGACTACGACGAGGTGTTCGCTCCGGTAGCGCGCATGGAAACTGTGCGGCTGCTGTTAGCACTCGCGGCGCATCGAGGCTGGCAAGTCCATCACATGGACGTGAAGTCCGCATTTCTGAATGGTGATCTCCGTGAAGAAGTGTACGTGCACCAGCCGCCGGGTTTCGTCATCGGCGGCGACGCGGGAAAGGTGCTGCGCCTCCGGAAGGCACTGTACGGCCTGAAGCAGGCGCCTCGGGCTTGGAATGCCAAGCTCAACGTGTCGCTCGTGTCACTCGGCTTCGAGCGCAGCCCCCTTGAGCACGCGGTGTACAGGAGGGGTGCGGGCGCATCGACTCTGCTTGTCGGCGTCTATGTCGACGACTTGATCATCACCGGCGTCGGCGACGAAGAAATTGCAGCGTTCAAGGAGCAGATGAAGAATCTGTTTGACATGAGCGACCTTGGGCTTCTGTGCTACTACCTTGGCATAGAAGTTCAACAGAAGGCCGGCGCGATCACCCTCTGCCAGGGCGCGTACGCGGCCAAGATCTTGGATGCAGCAGGGATGAGGGGGTGCAACCCTGCAGACACGCCGATGCAGAATCGGCTGAAGCTTGGCAAGACCGGCGCCGGCGAGCCCGTGGATGCCACACGATACAGAAGCATCATCGGGAGCCTGCGGTACCTCTGCAACACAAGGCCAGACATCTCGTTCTCTGTTGGCATGGTGAGCAGGTACTTGGAGGCGCCGGCGGAGGCGCACTGGGCTGCTGTCAAGCAAATACTGCGCTACGTCAGTGGCACACTGAATCATGGCTGCTGTTACAAGCAAGGTGGTGCAGCAGCGCCGGAAGTGATCGGCTACAGCGACAGCGATCACGCCGGCGACGTTGACGATCGGCGGAGCACAACGGGAGTGGTCTTCTTCCTCAACTCCAGCCCGATCACATGGACTTCTCACAAGCAGAAGGTCGTCGCCGTCTCGTCTTGCGAGGCTGAGTACATGGCGGCGGCAACCGCAGCCTGCCAAGGCGTGTGGCTGTGCAGGCTCCTCGGCGAGCTCACCGGCGACACTCCGACGAGGGCGAAGCTGCGCGTCGACAACAAGTCGGCGATTGCTCTGAGCAAGAACCCGGTGCACCACGACAGAAGTAAGCACATTGACATTCGATATCATTTCATTCATGAGTGCATCGAAGACGGCAAGGTGGACGTCGACCACGTCGGCACTGACGGACAGCTTGCTGATTTCCTCACCAAGGCGCTCGGCCGGATCAAGTTTGTTGAAATGAGGCAGAAGGTTGGCGTCGGAATGGTGAGCACCGGGCGTCGGAATTAGGGGGTGAAATGTTGAACCTGTATTTCCTAGCCCGGTTCAGTCGCTAGCCTAGTTTTCTTTCAGTTAGCAAATAAACGACCGAGTCACGTGTGCTTGTACACGACGAGGCCGATCCTAGTTTCAGTTAGTAGTTAGCTAGCTTGGCGCGCCCGCCAGTGTTGCATGGGATGGCATGCAGCGTAGCTCGCGGCACGCGCGCATCACTCGCACGTCGAGCGTCGTGGGATGGCACGGCCGGTCTGCTCGCGTGTGGAGTTGATCTTTTCTTCTGTAATCTCAGTATAAATAAGAGAAGAGGAAAACAGAAAAGCTGCAACAGTACGCAGCACAAAAACCACCTGAGTCATCGTTCTCCTCTCGCCATTGTTGCCGTGAGCTAGAGCTTGTAGGTGTTCTTGGTTCCAACAGTCCCATGCAGACGAGCGACAGCGAGCGCCCGCACAGGACGTCGCCGCCGTTAAGCAGGAGGAAGACGCTGGACCCATCGCGGTGCAGGAGCACGCGGAAGGGCGTCTTCTTCTCCAGCGTGACGTCCAAGCGCTGGCTGCCGCCGCGCACGATCACGGCGGACGCGGCGTGGCTGTCGCGTATGTGGGTGTACAGCTCCAGGCCTTGGTAGGTGCAGCCGTCGAACGGGCAGTGGTACGGCGCGAACGGGCACACCTTCTCGTGGCTCCTCCTCCCGGAGTAGCTGACGATCTCCTTGCATCCGTAGGTCACATAGGCGCAGGGCCTGGTCATGGCCGCCAGGATCTTCTCCAGCGGCCGGCACCGGATGTCGCCGATGGGCTCGGTGCAGAAGCAGAGCCGGTCCATGCGGATGCAGCAGGTTCCGCATGCAGGATGCCCATTCTTGCACTTGAACCAAGACAGATAAAATGCTAGTACATAATTAGCTGATTGATAGCAACACACGCAGATGGAAACACACGTACTGGCACCAACCATGAAGATCTGGTCGCCAAAAGGTTCGAAGCAGATCTCGCATCCCAATCCGTCCGCCTCCACGGTGTATTCTTGGCACGTTCTTCCTCGAGGCATGTTGGAAGCATTGGTGGATTCTTCTTCTTGGGGCACATTTGGCGGCGGCGTCCTCGCCTACTTCGCGCTCTGCGTCTCACTGGTAGAAAAACACCTAATAGTTTCGGTTTGTAAGGGCCTTTAGTCCCGGTTCATGAACCGGGACTAATGAGTCGTTACTAATACCTTCATCCATTAGTTCCGGTTCAAACACGAACTGGGACCAATGTGCTTCCACGTGGCCCTGTGCGCCGAGCCCAGTCAGGGGGCCTGTGGTCCCGGTTGGTGGAGTCCATGTTTTTTTTGGAAAGTGGCTGCTTTACGGGTTTTGGGGGTTATTTTTAGGTTGTTATATTAGCTAGCTAATAAAGAGAAGTGTCCTTTCTTATATCTTCGTTCTTGGTTTACCAACGTTGTTGCTATGTATGTTCATTTTACCCGCTGATATAATAACTCATGCATGCTCGCATACATCAGCATATATAATAACAAGTACTCGTCCTACTAATCATGCATCATCATACAACTTCTACTCGTTATTAATAATAAGTCATACGATCATCATCCTCATAGTCATCGAACCCAACCCTACATAATTGTTCTTAGCACATGATCATCAGTATCAGGTAGGACCTAAACACCCTTAAGGTAAAATAGCATAAAACAATATAGACCCTGACTCTCCATTATGAAGAATGGCGATCATCCTGTCTCCAATTTTTGCCCTTCGCTGAATGTTGCTTCCAAGAAGCTCCTTACGACTGTCCATACATTTTTTTCATTCTTTGATTGTCATGTCTCCACTTCTTTTAGAAACCCGGTATGGACAGTTTAGATTCGTAGGAAGACCTGGTTGTATGATCAAAATATGAAGGCTACCGTGTGTATACATCAGATGAGGCACACAATCATTCGGGATTATCTGTTGAAAAATATAGTAATAACTTCATAGTTAGCAATGATATGATGTACTAGTTTTAAAAGTGTGCAAAAAGATGCACGGATGTCGTAATAGTAAAAAATCTTACCAGGGTATCTCCATGGTAGTTACCGTAGTTCAACACGTGCACTAGTGGCACGTATTGACCATAATGTTGAGGAGTTCGATTGTAGACATTGTAATTCTCAAGATCAGTACAAAATGCGACCAGATGATTTTTCTCCTGATAAGTTCGTTCGGAGCCTTCGGTGTAGTAGGTTCTGTCTACCATCTTCCGCACATTCTTTGAAGAATAAAAATAAGCTGTCAATGAAGAATAAGTTGTCAACTATTTTGAAATAAACAATATAAATTACTTAATAACTATGTTAAGCTCACATGGGGGAAGAATTGGAGGTGTATCCACAAGGACGAAGATCGTAGGTCTCTCTTGCGCGATGGTAGGATCACCATGATGGGTACTTAGGATAATTTTTTTGATTTCCATACTTTCATGGTCTTCAAAACCCATCCTCTCCAAGACATAGCGTCTTGCAAAGCATGGGATAAGCTAGTCGAATTGGAAAAGATGAAAAATACACGTTAAAATAGTTGAAGTCGTGCTTAATTACGAAAAAAATCTATTGTCGTCGTTGCGTACCGTATGAACATCGAAGGTCTCCTCGAGCTTAATGCTGAAGCGCCGATCTTCGTCCAGCTCAATGAACCTGTCGCGCATACCTCGGTCATCGTGGCACCAGTCGCACTCCCCCGGGCGGTTTTTATCGTCCGAGTACGACATTTCCGGCCTAAGTTCATAATTCAAATATTAAATATATGTACTAAAAAACCTAAATTAGATCATTATTCATAATCACGGGTTGACTATCGGTGATGGTATGTAGCTCCTCCTTTCATTCCCGAGTGCATTATTACAACAAATTGTCTAGCACACGGGAATGAAGAAGAAGCTACTGACGGCGTAAACCAAATATGAGCATTCAAAGTAGGAGTACTTTTCTAATATGAGCATTCAATAAGCAAAACCAAATCGTAAAATAAAGTAGTATTCAAATTAGCATGCATTCAATTATAACCAAAAGTACATCATCTCTTGTGTCCGTACATCGTCGAATACTCCTCGAATACTATCATACATATAGCATCGCTAATTAATACAGCTAGAACCGTAGCGCCCGACGGGTATCGTCGCGGGCGGTGGACACCCAAAGATAAGGAACGTTCACAGGATCATAGCTCCAGTGAGATCCCTGAAGAACCTGCCAGGTATTGTCGAACCTGCCCTCCAACGCAACCATGTAGCGACGGACGTGCTCGTCCTCCTCGCTGACACGGTGACGTACCATCTCCGCGGTGTCCGGAAGCCTCGGCACCGTCACTGGCCCACGCGACCGCCACCAAACAAGGATCGGGTCAACAACGGGCTGCCTCCTCACCAACCTACGTCCCCCAGAAGGTAGCACCTCCCAATACCAGCCCGGCGGAGCCTAGTCCCGAACATGGCCCTGATCAAGCAGGCCTCCACCGCCGAGTCGACGAGGACGAGGATGCGGGATAGGCATCGCCGACGTCGATGCGGGAACTACGTACTTCTATATAGTTAAATAAAGTAGTTTTATTAATTAAATCAACTATCTAGTTCAACTACTAAGCACTTACTATAAATAAATAAAGTAGTAATTATATTTTTCTAACTAGCTAGTTCAATTATAGTACTTAATTAGTAACACAATCTAAATATCACCAAAAAAATCTATTAACAATAATATCACCAAACATACTATGAACAAATTAATACCAAAAAAATCTATTAACAGAAAAAAATCTAACACAATATGAACACATTAATTACACCAAAAAAATCTATTAACAGAAAAAAAATCTAACACAATACGAACACATTAATTACACCAAAAAAATCTATTAACAGAAAAAAATCTAACACAATATGAACACATTAATTACAC
>NC_041386.1:656963976-657021708 GCF_002162155.2 Triticum dicoccoides | reverse complement strand
GCGACGGCGTCGGGGCGGGGCGGGTTGGCAACGGCGTCGGGGCGGTGCGGCGATGGCGTCGGGGCGGGGCGGCGACGGCGAGGTGGCGGCAGACGACGGCGTCGGGAGATTGAGAGGAGGAGGAGAGATCAAAGTGGGGATGCGGTTCTAAAATTTTCCTTATATAGCAAAGCCTTTAGTCCCGGTTGGTGGCACCAACCGGGACCAATGACCCCTTTAGTCCCGGTTGTTACCACCAACCGGGACCAAAGGTCACTTTTCAGCAGCCCAAATGGCGGGAAGCAGAGGGCTTTGGTCCAGGTTGGTGCCACCAACCGGGACTAAAGGGTGGGCATTGGTCCCGGTTGGAGCCACGAACCGGGACCAATGGTCGTGTGCTGGCACGGTGCGGCACGAAAGTTTAGTCCCACCTCGCTAGCTGAGAGGGGCGCGCAGTGGTTTATAAGCCCCACTGCCGCACCCCTCTCGAGCTCCTCTCCACTGCAGGCTTATGGGCCTACTTACTACCGCGTTGCCTGATGGGCCTACTGGGCCACCTGCGGACCTGAATCCTGGCCCATGGTGGGTTTCTAGTCGTATTCAGGCCGTGGGTGCCCAGTAGGAGGCACTTTTTTCCCTTTACTTATTGTTGCTATTTTTATTTTTTTCCTAGATTTTTTGTTTTGTTTTCTGCATTATTTATTTTCTTTTGTTTTTTTGCTTTATTTTTTAATTAATTTTGCTTTTAGTTTGAGAACAATTTTAAACTTTCTGTTAGTGCCATTAGTTCTCAAATTTGAAAACACTTTTTTTGTTTTTTTGTTTTGTTTCGTGCTTTATTTATTTTATTTTGTTTCTACTTACAACAAAATACTTATTGTTGCTATTTTTATTTTTTCCCAGATTTATTCTTTTGTTTTCTGCATTATTTATTTTCTTTTGTTTTTTTGCTTTACTTTTTAATTATTTTTGCTTTTAGTTTTAGAAAAATTATAAACTTTCTGTTAGTGCCATTAGTTTTCAAATTTGAATACACTTTTTTTTGTTTTCTTTTTGCTTTACTTTTTATTTTTTTTCCAGTTTTTTTCTTTTTTTTCTGCATTATTTATTTTCTTTTGTTTTCTGCATTAAAGCATTTCAAATGAACTCTGAAAAAGTTGAAAGTTGAAAGTTGGCATGGTATCACGAGGGCCGAACCATAATGGCTTGCCTTTGGTCCCGGTTCGTCCCACCAACCGGGGCCAATGGTGGTCGGTCAGGACCAAGGCCCATTGGTCCCGGTTCGTCCCACCAACTGGGACCAAAAGGTCCAGACGAACCGGGACCAATGGCCCACGTGGCCCGGCCGGCCCCCGGGGCTCACGAACCGGGTCCAATGCCCCCATTAGTCCCGGTTCTGGATTGAACCGGGACTAATGGGCTGACCCGGCTGTCCTGGACCATTGCCCCATTTTTAGTCCCACCTCGCCAAGCGAGAGGCACTCGCAGCTGTTTATAAGCCCTGAGTGCAGAGACGATGAAGAAGAGGCTCAATGCTCACCTGCACGTTGGTTGGCTTCAAGCCTTGAGGAATAGGGTAGACTGCACGGAGCTATGTGCAGTGCAGTTTACACTATTCCGAAAGGCTTGAAGCGAATTAACTAGCATTGCGCCTCTTTTTTATTTTTAATGACTCACAGAAATAAATAGAAAAAATAAATATAGCAGAAAAGAAAAAAAACTATATAAAAAACTACTCAAAAATAATTAGAAGAAAAAATAGTTGTGATTAACTTTACTAAAATCTTTTTTATTTTTAATAACTTATTACAACTCACAAATAAATAGAAAAAAATAAATATAGCAGAAAAGAAAAAAAACTATATAAAAAACTACTCAGAAATGAGTATAGATGCGCTTATAGAGAAAATTAGACCTAAATTCATAATAAATTTCTACTAACTTCAGAGAAATTCAATATGAATTTAGGTCAAATTTCCTATATAAGGGCATCTATTTTCACTTTGAGAGCAGCTCAACAAGGCAGAGAGGGAGGGGCTTATAAACCGGTGTGAGCCCCCTTCGGTTGGCGAGGTGGGACTAAACTCTGGCCGCAACGAGGACCACCCCTTTAGTCCCGGTTCGTGCCACCAACCGGGACTAATGGGCTGCCTTTGGTCCCGGTTCGTCCCACCAACCGGGGCCAATGGTGGTGGGCCAGGACCAAGGCCCATTGGTCCCGGTTCGTCCCACCAACCGGGACCAAAAGGTCCAGAAGAACCGGGACCAATGGACCACGTGGCCCGGCCGGCCCCCAGGGCTCACGAACCGGGTCCAATGCGCCCATTGGTCCCGGTTCTGGATTGAACCGGCACTAATGGGCTGACCCGGCCTGGACCATTGCCCCCTTTTCTACTAGTGTCTCCATCCATGTATCAAGTTTGCAAATAATTGAGGAAAGAAATTAGTGAGATTCATCCATTCACTTTATATTCCCAGTTCCATAATAACGAAAATCAACTACTGAACGACGATCTGGGTAAGAAACAGAGATGCATATGCAAGAATCCACAAGCACGAAATGGCCGCAGAGCAGAACCCAGCAACGGCAACAAAAAGGCTCGCTTGGGTACAAGAATAGTGCCCCAGGGCTGAATGCGGACATTAACAACGGTGAAGGAAAGATGCAGGTAGCAGAGAGGCGCGATGCTCACCTGCGCGCGAGCTGCTTAGCCTCGAGGATTAGTGGCAGTAGAGACAATGGTGTTGAAGGCTTTTGGGGAGGGGAGCCAGCTGGAGATTGTTAGACTAGCCACAGTGGGAGTAACTTCGGTAGTAACATGGAGTCCAACTCAGCAAATTTTCTTATGTGGCAATGAGTTAATGAGAAGAGATGTAGTACTAGTAACTTAGCTAGTTACTGTAACATCACATGTCCCAATGCAATATGAGTCTATAACCTAATAAATGAAGCTTTGCATGTTACCACACTCATGTTACTACCCACTATTGGGGTAGTAACATAGTCTAGGGATATGTGCATGTTACTAGTGTATGTTACTCTCCATTGTGGCTAGTCTTATAGAGCAGAGTCCGTGAGATAGAGCAGAGCAAAAGAGTGACACATGCACTGGTGGTGCCGGGCGTGAAAAGTCCAATGGACTGGAGGGAGCACCGGTTCACCTCGAGGGTTGCTCGCAGCTCAGAGAAAAATTAATGACACTGTAGGTGTTGTCATGTCTGTCAAGTCGTGAACAGTTGAGTGACTCGAGAAGTCGAGAGGGCGGGCTTGGGCAAAAACAATAATCCTAAGAGCATCTCCAACCGTTGTGCCTCCCAGGAGGCGTTTTTTCGGCCTCCTGGGGAGGCACCGCCGGATTTTTTGCATCTGGGACAAGAAATTTTCCAGCCGCCCCCACCCGACTGACGAACGCACTGCGCACGAGCCCACGAGCTCGACCGCCGCCACTCCGTCCTCGTGCCCCGCGTGCCCGGTGAGGAACCCGGCGATCATGGACGCGGGCGTGACTCGTGGGGTGACCATGGAGAACACGACGCCCGAGCACGGTGGGGGGCGATGTTGCTTGCCCGTGAAGCCCGACAGCGGAGGCAACTTGAGGCCGAGGCAGCTTGCCGGTGACTCGCAAACCGGCGAAGGTGCGGACGCGCATGGATGGAGGCGATGCCCGGCGCCGCACACTGTCTCCCGCACCGTCTTGTAGTCGCACCCGGCGCCGCACACCCTCGCGTCCGCGGGGAGCCCCTTGGGCACGCCGAGCGCGTCCACGTCGCCCCCCGAGGTCGCGGGCGAAGGCCAGTACCCGTCGCGCTTCGTCTGCTGCGGCACCCAGACGGACGTGTCGTCGTCGTACCGCTTTAGCGCGGCGAGCATGGAGATGTAGTTGCTGTTGACGTTGATGTTGTCGTTGAGGTATGCCATGGCGTCGTAGATGGTCCGGGAGAAGTTGACGTACTTGTAGGTGGGCCAACAGTCGTAGAGGTGGAGGAGCGAGGCGGAGGCGGGCATAAGCGCCGACGGCGAGGGCGGCGGCGCGAGACGGTTCGAGGAGAGGGAGAGGGTGGTGAGGCAGTTGGTGGCGGCGGTGGTGAGGTTGACGTTCTTGGAGGAGGCGAGGACGGAGTGCGCGGTGGAGACGGCCGGCGGGAGGCGAGGGCGAAGGGGAGGTGGAGGAGGAGGAGGAGGGCGAGGAGGCGAAGGGGAGGAAGCATTGTTGATGCTGGAATCCGGCACCGACATGAGCTCTTCGAGCACAAGCGGCGGCCTCGCCACCGCGCCGCCATGGCTCCCCATCTGGCCATGCGCGCTCTGTTGGAAATATGCCATAAAGGCAATAATAAAAGGATTATTATATTTCTTTGTTCATGATGGTTGTCTTTTATTCATGCTATAATTGTATTATCCGAAAATCGTAATACACGTGTGAATACTTAGACCACAACATGTCCCTAGTGAGCCTCTAGTTGACTAGCTCGTTGATCAACAGATAGTCATGGTTTCCTGACTATGGACATTGGATGTCGTTGATAACGGGATCACATCATTGGGAGAATGATGTGATGGACAAGACCCAATCCTAAGCATAGCACAAGATCGTGTAGTTCGTCTTGCTAGAGCTTTTCCAATGTCAAGTATCTCTTCCTTAGACCATGAGATCGTGCAACTCCCGGATACCGTAGGAGTGCTTTGGGTGTACCAAACGTCACAACGTAACTGGGTGACTATAAAGGTGCACTACAGGTATCTCTGAAAGTGTCTATTGGGTTGACACGGATCGAGACTGGGATTTGTCACTCCGTATTACGGAGAGGTATCACTAGGCCCACTCGGTAGTGCATCATCATAATGAGCTCAAAGTGACCAAGTGTCTGGTCACGGGATCATGCATTACGGTACGAGTAAAGTGACTTGCCGGCAACGAGATTGAACGAGGTATTGGGATACCGATGATCGAATCTCGGGCAAGTAACATACCGTTTGACAAAGGGAATAGTATACGGGGTTGCTTGAATCCTCGACATCATGGTTATTCCGATGAGATCATCGAGGAGTATGTGGGAGCCAACATGGGTATCCAGATCCTGCTGTTGGTTATTGATCGGAGAGCCGTCTCGGTCATGTCTACATGTCTCCCGAACCCGTAGGGTCTACACACTTAAGGTTCGGTGACGCTAGGGTTGTATGAATATGAGTATGCAGCAAACCGAATGTTGTTCGGAGTCCCGGATGAGATCCCGGACATCACGAGGAGTTCCGGAATTGTCCGGAGGTAAAGAATTATATATAGGAAGTGTTGTTTCGGCCATCGGGAAAGTTTCGGGGTCACCCGGTATTGTGCCGGGACCACCGGAAGGGTCCCGGGGGTCCACCGGGTGGGGCCACCTATCCCGGAGGGCCCCGTGGGCTGAAGTGGGAGGGGAACCAGCCCCTAGTGGGCTGGTGCGCCCCCCTTGGGCCCCCCTGCGCCTAGGGTTGAAAACCCTAGGGTGGGGGGCGCACCCCACTTGCCTTGGGGGGCACTCCAACCCCCCTGGCCGCCGCCCCCCTTGGAGATCTGATATCCAGGGACGGCGCCCCCCTGGGGGCCTATATAAAGGAGGGGGGAGGGAGGGCAGCCACACCTAAGTCTTGGCGCCTCCCTCCCCCTGCTACACCTCTTCCTCCTCCCGCAGTTGCTTGGCGAAGCCCTGCCGTAGTCCTGCTGCATCCACCACCACGCCGTTGTGCTGCTGGATCTTCATCAACCTCTCCTTCCCCCTTGCTGGATCAAGACGGAGGAGACGTCACGCTGACCGTACGTGTGTTGAACGCGGAGGTGCCGTCCGTTCGGCGCTAGGATCTCCGGTGATAGGATCACGACGAGAACGACTACCTCAACCCCATTCTCTTGAACGCTTCCGCATGCGATCTACAAGTGATATGTAGATGCATCTCTCTCCTATCACTCGTTGCTTAGATGAACTCATAGATGGATATTGGTGAAACCGTATGAAAAATTTTATTTTCTGCAACGTTCCCCATCACTGGCATCATGAGCTAGGTCTATGCGTAGTTCTCTATTGCACGAGTAGAACACAATTTTGTTGTGGGCGTAGATCTTGTCAACTTGCTTGCCGCTACTAGTCTTATTTTGCTTCAGTGGTATTGTGGGATGAAGCGGCCTAGACCGACCTTACACGTATGCTTACGTGAGACAGGTTCCACCGACTGACATGCACTAGTTGCATAAGGTGGATAGCGGGTGTCTGTCTCTCCCTCTTTAGTTGGAGCGGATTCGACGAAAAGGGTCCTTATGAAGGGTAAATAGAAGTTGACAAAAATCACATTGTGCTTATTCATAGGTAAGAAAACGTTCTTGCTAGAACCCAATTGCAGCCACGTAAAAGATGCAACAACAATTAGAGAACGTCTCACTTGTTTTTGCAGCAATTGTCATGTGATGTGATATGGCCAGAAGTTGTGATGAATGATGAATGATATATTGTGATGTATGAGATCATGTTCTTGTAATAGGAATCACGACTTGCATGTCGATGAGTATGACAACCGGCAGGAGCCATAGGAGTTGTCTTTATTTTTTGTATGACCTGCGTGTCATTGAAGAACGCCATGTAAATTACTTTACTTTATTGCTAAACGCGTTAGCCATAGAAGTAGAAGTAGTCGTTGGCGTGACAACTTCATGAAGACACGATGATGGAGATCATGATGATGGAGATCATGGTGATGGAGATCATGGTGTCATGCCGGTGACGAAGATGATCATGGAGCCCCGAAGATGGAGATCAAAGGAGCTATATGATATTTTCCATATCATGTCACTATTATATAATTGCATGTGATGTTTATTATGTTTATGCATCTTGTTTACTTAGAACGATGGTAGTATATAAGATGATCCCTTATAATAATTTCAAGAAAGTGTTCCCCCTAACTGTGCGCCGTTGCTAAAGTTCGTCGTTTCGAAGCACCATGTGATGATCGGGTGTGATAGATCCTTACGTTCACATACAACGGGTGTAAGACAGTTTTACACATGCAAAACACTTAGGGTTAACTTGACAAGCCTAGCATGTACAGACATGGCCTCGTAACATAAGAGACCGAAAGGTCGAACATGAGTCGTATGGAAGATACGATCAACATGGAGATGTTCACCGATGATGA
The DNA here is from genome assembly GCF_002162155.2 of Triticum dicoccoides. Lineage (NCBI taxonomy): Eukaryota > Viridiplantae > Streptophyta > Magnoliopsida > Poales > Poaceae > Triticum > Triticum dicoccoides. The sequence continues at coordinate 657,014,564 of NC_041386.1, read as the reverse complement.
CTAGTCCGTCTCATGTGATGATCGGACACGGCCTAGTCGACTCGGATCATGTAACACTTAGATGACTAGAGGGATGTCAATCTGAGTGGGAGTTTATTAAATAATTTGATTAGATGAACTTAATTATCATGAACTTAGTCTAAAATCTTTGCAAAATATGTCTTGTAGATCTAATGGCCAACGCTCATGTCAACATGAACTTCAACGCGTTCCTAGAGAAAACCAAGCTGAAAGATGATGGCAGCAACTATTCGGACTGGGTCCGGAACCTGAGGATCATCCTCATAGCAGCCAAGAAAGATTATGTCCTAGAAGCACCGCTAGGTGAAGCACCCATCCTAGAGAACCAAGACGTTATGAACGCTTGGCAGTCACGTGCTGATGATTACTCCCTCGTTCACTGCGGCATGCTTTACAGCTTAGAACCGGGGCTCCAAAAGCGTTTTGAGCGACACGGAGCGTATGAGATGTTCGAGGAGCTGAAAATGATTTTTCAAGCTCATGCCCGGGTCGAGAGATATGAAGTCTCCGACAAGTTCTATAGTTGTAAGATGGAGGAAAACAGTTCTGTCAGTGAGCACATACTCAAAATGTCTGGGTTGCACAACTGCCTGTCCCAGCTGGAGATCAACCTCCCGGACGAGGCGGTCATTGACAGAATCCTTCAGTCGCTCCCACCGAGCTACAAGAGCTTTGTGCTGAACTACAATATGCAGGGGATGGTGAAGACCATTCCTGAAGTATTTTCAATGCTGAAGTCAGCAGAGGTTGAAATCAAGAAAGAACATCAAGTGTTGATGGTCAATAAGACCACTAAGTTCAAGAAGGGCAAGGGTAAGAAGAACTTCAAGAAGGACGGCAAAGATGTTGCGGCGCCCGGTAAGCCAGTTGCCGAGAAGAAGTCAAAGAATGGACCCAAGCCTGAGACTGAGTGCTTTTATTGCAAAGGGAAGGGTCACTGGAAGCGGAAATGCCCCAAATACTTAGCGGACAAGAAGGCCGGCAACACTAAAGGTATATGTGATATACATATAATTGATGTGTACCTTACCAGTACTCGTAGTAACTCCTGGGTATTTGATACCGGTGCCGTTGCTCATATTTGTAACTCACAGCAGGAGCGGCGGAATAAGCGGAGACTGGCGAAGGACGAGGTGACGATGCGCGTCGGGAATGGTTCCAAGGTCGATGTTATCGCCGTCGGCATGCTACCTCTACATTTACCCACGACATTAGTTATGAACCTCAATAATTGTTATTTAGTGCCAAGTTTGAGCATGAACATTGTATCTGGATCTCGTTTAATACGAGATGGCTACTCATTTAAATCCGAGAATAATGGTTGTTCTATTTATATGAGAGATATGTTTTATGGTCATGCCCTGATGGTCAATGGTTTATTCTTAATGAATCTCGAACGTAATTTTACACATATTCATAGTGTGAATACCAAAAGATGTAAAGTTGATAACGATAGTCCCACATACTTGTGGCACTGCCGCCTTGGTCACATTGGTGTCAAGCGCATGAAGAAGCTCCATGCTGATGGACTTTTAGAGTCTCTCAATTATGAATCATTTGACACATGCGAACCATGCCTCATGGGTAAAATGACCAAGACTCCGTTCTCCGGAACAATGGAGCGAGCAACCAACTTATTGGAAATCATACATACTAATGTGTGTGGTCCAATGAGCGTTGAGGCTCGCGGAGGATATCGTTATGTTCTCACTCTCACTGATGACTTGAGTGGATATGGGTATGTCTACTTGATGAAACACAAGTCTGAGACCTTTGAAAAGTTCAAGGAATTTCAGAATGAGGTAGAGAATCAACGTGAACGAAAGATAAAATTCTTATGATCAGATCGTGGAGGAGAATATTTAAGTCACGAATTTGGTACACACTTAAGAAAATGTGGAATCGTTTCACAACTCACGCCGCCTGGAACACCTCAGCGTAACAATGTGTCCGAACGTCGTAATCGCACTCTATTAGATATGGTGCGATCTATGATGTCTCTTACCGATTTACCGCTATCATTTTGGGGATACGCTCTAGAGACAGCTACATTCACTTTAAATAGGGCACCGTCTAAATCCATTGAGACGACACCGTATGAATTATGATTTGGGAAGAAACCTAAGTTGTCGTTTCTAAAAGTTTGGAGATGCGATGCTTATGTCAAGAAACTTCAACCTGAAAAGCTCGAACCCAAGTCGGAAAAATGCGTCTTCATAGGATACCCTAAGGAAACCATTGGGTATACCTTCTACCTTAGATCCGAAGGCAAGATCTTTGTTGCCAAAAACGGATCCTTTCTGGAAAAAGAGTTTCTCTCGAAAGGAGTAAGTGGGAGGAAAGTAGAACTCGATGAAGTACTACCTCTTGAACCGGAAAGTAGTGCAGCTCAGGAAAATGTTCCTGTGGTGCCTACACCGACTGGAGAGGAAATTAATGATGATGATCAAGGTACTTCGGATCAAGTTGCTACTGAACTTCGTAGGTCCACAAGGACACGTTCCACACCAGAGTGGTATGGCAACACTGTCCTCGAAATCATGTTGTTAGACAACGGTGAACCTTCGAACTATGAAGAAGCGATGGCGGGCCCAGATTCCAACAAATGGCTTGAAGCCATTCAATCCGAGATAGAATCCATGTATGAAAACAAAGTATGGACTTTGACTGACTTGCCCGATGATCGGCGAGCGATAGAAAACAAATGGATCTTTAAGAAGAAGACGGACGCGGATGGTAATGTCACCATCTATAAAGCTCGACTTGTTGCTAAGGTTTATCGACAAGTTCAAGGGGTTGACTACGATGAGACCTTCTCTCCCGTAGCGAAGCTTAAGTCTGTCCGAATCATCTTAGCAATTGCCGCATACTATGATTATGAGATATGGCAGATGGACGTCAAAACGGCATTCCTTAAACGGTTATCTTAAGGAAGAGCTGTATATGATGCAGCCGGGAGGTTTTGTCGATCCTAAGAATGCTAACAAAGTATGCAAGCTCCAGCAATCCATTTATGGGATGGTGCAAGCATCTCGGAGTTGGAACATTCGCTTTGATGAAATGATCAAAGCGTTTGGGTTTATGCAGACTTATGGAGAAGCCTGCGTTTACAAGAAAGTGAGTGGGAGCTCTGTAGCATTTCTCATATTATATGTAGATGACATACTTTTGATGGGAAATGATATAGAATTCTTGGACAGCATTAAGGCCTACTTGAATAAGTGTTTTTCAATGAAGGACCTTGGAGAAGCTGCTTACATATTAGGCATCAAAATCTATAGGGATAGATCGAGACGCCTCATAGGTCTTTCACAAAGCACATACCTTGATAAGATTTTGAAGAAGTTCAAAATGGATCAGTCCAAGAAAGGGTTCTTGCCTGTATTGCAAGGTGTGAGATTGAGCTCGGCTCAATGCCCGACCACGGCAAAAGATAAAGAAGAGATGAGTGTCATCCCCTATGCCTCAGCCATATGATCTATTATGTATGCCATGCTGTGTACCAGACCTGATGTAAACCTTGCCGTAAGTTTGGTAGGAAGGTACCAAAGTAATCCCAGCAAGGAACACTGGACAACGGTCAAGAATATCCTGAAGCACCTGAAAAGGACAAAGGACATGTTTCTCGTTTATGGAGGTGACGAAGAGCTCATCGTAAAGGGTTACGTCGACGCTAGCTTGGACACAGATCTGGATGACTCTAAGTCACAAACTGGATACGTGTATATGTTGAATGGTGGGACAGTAAGCTGGTGCAGCTGCAAGCAAAGCGTCGTGGCGGGATCTACATGTGAAGCGGAGTACATGGCAGCCTCGGAGGCAGCGCATGAAGCAATTTGGGTGAAGGAGTTCATCACCGACCTAGGAGTCATACCCAATGCATCGGGGCCGATCAAACTCTTCTATGACAACACTGGAGCTATTGCCCTTGCCAAGGAGCCCAGGTTTCACAAGAAGCCCAGGCACGTCAAGCATCGTTTCAACTCCATCCGTGAAAATGTTCAAGATGGAGACATAGGTATTTACAAAGTACATACGGATCTGAATGTTGCAGATCCGTTGACTAAACCTCTTCCGCGAGCAAAACATGATCAACACTAGAACTCTATGGGTGTTCGATTCATCACAATGTAACTAGATTATTGACTCTAGTGCAAGTGGGAGACTGTTGGAAATATGCCCTAGAGGAAATAATAAAAGGATTATTATTATATTTCTTTGTTCATGATGGTTGTCTTTTATTCATGCTATAATTGTATTATCCGGAAATCGTAATACACGTGTGAATACTTAGACCACAACATGTCCCTAGTGAGCCTCTAGTTGACTAGCTCGTTGATCAACAGATAGTCATGGTTTCCTGACTATGGACATTGGATGTCGTTGATAACGGGATCACATCATTGGGAGAATGATGTGATGGACAAGACCCAATCCTAAGCATAACACAAGATCGTGTAGATCGTTTTGCTAGAGCTTTTCCAATGTCAAGTATCTCTTCCTTAGACCATGAGATCGTGTAACTCCCGGATACCGTAGGAGTGCTTTGGGTGTACCAAACGTCACAACGTCACTGGGCGACTATAAAGGTGCACTATAGGTATCTCCGAAAGTGTCTATTGGGTTGACACGGATCGATACTGGGATTTGTCACTCTATATTACGGAAGGTATCACTGGGCCCACTCGGTAGTGCATCATCATAATGAGCTCAAAGTGACCAAGTGTCTGGTCACAGGATCATGCATTACGGTACGAGTAAAGTGATTTTCCGGCAACGAGATTGAACGAGGTATTGGGATACCGACCATCGAATCTCGGGCAAGTAACATACCGTCTAACAAAGGGAATAGTATACAGGGTTGCTTGAATCCTCGACATCATGGTTCATTGGATGAGATCATCGAGGAGTATGTGGGAGCCAACATGGGTATCCAGATCCCGTTGTTGGTTATTGACCGAAGAGCCGTCTCGGTCATGTCTGCATGTCTCCCGAACCCGTAGGGTCTACACACTTAAGGTTCGGTGACTCTAGGGTTGTATGAATATGAGTATGCAGCAAACTGAATGTTGTTCGGAGTCCCGGATGAGATCTCGGACGTCACGAGGAGTTCCGTAATGGTCCGGAGGTAAAGAATTATATATAGGAAGTGTTGTTTCAGCCATCGGGAAAGTTTCGGGGTCACCCGGTATTGTACCGGGACCACCGGAAGGGTCCCGGGGGTCCACCGGGTGGAGCCACCTATCCCGGACGGCCCCGTGGGCTGAAGTGGGAGGGGAACCAGCCCCTAGTGGGCTGGTGCGCCCCCCTTGGGCCCCCTGTGCCTAGGGTTGAAAACCCTAGGGTGGGGGCGCACCCCACTTGCCTTGGGGGGCACTCCAACCCCCCTGGTTGCCGCCCCCCTTGGAAATCTGATCTCTAGGGCCGCCCCCCTGGGGGCCTATATAAAGGAGGGGGGAGGGAGGGCAGACACACCTAAGTCTTGGCGCCTCCCTCCCGCTGCTACACCTCTTCCTCCTCCTGCAGTTGCTTGGCGAAGCCCTGCCGTACTCCTGCTGCATCCACCACCACGCCATTGTGTTGCTGGATCTTCATCAACCTCTCCTTCCCCCTTGCTGGATCAAGACAGAGGAGACGTCACGCTGACCGTACGTGTGTTGAACGCGGAGGTGCCGTCCGTTCGGCGCTAGGATCTCCGGTGATAGGATCTCGACGAGAACGACTACCTCAACCCCGTTCTCTTGAACGCTTCCGCACGCGATCTACAAGTGGTATGTAGATGCAACTCTCTCCTATCACTCGTTGCTTAGATGAACTCATAGATGGATCTTGGTGAAACCGTAGGAAAAATTTTATTTTCTGCAACGTTCCCCATCAGTGGGATCATGAGCTAGGTCTATGCGTAGTTCTCTATTGCACGAGTAGAACACAATTTTGTTGTGGGCGTAGATCTTGTCAACTTGCTTGCCGCTACTAGTCTTATTTTGCTTCAGTGGTATTGTGGGATGAAGCGGCCTAGACCGACCTTACACGTACGCTTACGTGAGACAGGTTCCACCGACTGACATGCACTAGTTGCATAAGGTGGATAGCGGGTGTCTGTCTCTCCCACTTTAGTTGGAGCGGATTCGACGAAAAGGGTCCTTATGAAGGGTAAATAGAAATTGACAAAAATCACATTGTGCTTATTCGTAGGTAAGAAAACGTTCTTGCTAGAACCCAATTGCAGCCACGTAAAAGATGCAACAACAATTAGAGAACGTCTAACTTGTTTTTGCAGCAATTGTCATGTGATGTGATATGGCCAGAAGTTGTGATGAATGATGAATGATATATTGTGATGTATGAGATCATGTTCTTGTAATAGGAATCACGACTTGCATGTCGATGAGTATGACAACCGGCAGGAGCCATAGGAGTTGTCTTTATTTTTTGTATGACCTGCGTGTCATTGAAGAACGCCATGTAAATTACTTTACTTTATTGCTAAACGCGTTAGCCATAGAAGTAGAAGTAGTCGTTGGCGTGACAACTTCATGAAGACACGATGATGGAGATCATGATGATGGAGATCATGGTGTCATGCCGGTGACGAAGATGATCATGGAGCCCCGAAGATGGAGATCAAAGGAGCTATATGATATTGGCCATATCATGTCACTATTATATAATTGCATGTGATGTTTATTATGTTTATGCATCTTGTTTACTTAGAACGACGGTAGTAAATAAGATGATCCCTTATAATAATTTCAAGAAAGTGTTCCCCCTAACTGTGCGCCGTTGCTAAAGTTCGTCGTTTCGAAGCACCACGTGATGATCGGGTGTGATAGATCCTTACGTTCACATACAACGGGTGTAAGACAGTTTTACACATGCAAAACACTTAGGGTTAACTTGACGAGCCTAGCATGTACAGACATGGCCTCGTAACACAAGAGACCGAAAGGTCGAACATGAGTCGTATGGAAGATACGATCAACATGGAGATGTTCACCGATGATGACTAGTCCGTCTCACGCGATGATCGGACACGGCCTAGTCGACTCGGATCGTGTAACACTTAGATGACTAGAGGGATGTCAATCTGAGTGGGAGTTCATTAAATAATTTGATTAGATGAACTTAATTATCATGAACTTAGTCTAAAATCTTTGCAAAATATGTCTTGTAGATCTGATGGCCAACGCTCATGTCAACATGAACTTCAACGCGTTCCTAGAGAAAACCAAGCTGAAAGATGATGGCAGCAACTATTCGGACTGGGTCCGGAACCTGAGGATCATCCTCATAGCAGCCAAGAAAGATCATGTCCTAGAAGCACCGCTAGGTGAAGCACCCATCCTAGAGAACCAAGACGTTATGAACGCTTGGCAGTCACGTGCTGATGATTACTCCCTCGTTCACTGCGGCATGCTTTACAGCTTAGAACCGGGGCTCCAAAAGCGTTTTGAGCGACACGGAGCGTATGAGATGTTCGAGGAGCTGAAAATGATTTTTCAAGCTCATGCCCGGGTCGAGAGATATGAAGTCTCCGACAAGTTCTATAGTTGTAAGATGGAGGAAAACAGTTCTGTCAGTGAGGACATACTCAAAATGTATGGGTTGCACAACTGCCTGTCCCAGCTGGAGATCAACCTCCCGGACGAGGCGGTCATTGACAGAATCCTTCAGTCGCTCCCACCGAGCTACAAGAGCTTTGTGCTGAACTACAATATGCAGGGGATGGTGAAGACCATTCCTGAAGTATTTTCAATGCTGAAGTCAGCAGAGGTTGAAATCAAGAAAGAACATCAAGTGTTGATGGTCAATAAGACCACTAAGTTCAAGAAGGGCAAGGGTAAGAAGAACTTCAAGAAGGACGGCAAAGATGTTGCGGCGCCCGGTAAGCCAGTTGCCGAGAAGAAGTCAAAGAATGGACCCAAGCCTGAGACTGAGTGCTTTTATTGCAAAGGGAAGGGTCACTAGAAGCGGAAATGCCCCAAATACTTAGCGGACAAGAAGGCCGGCAACACTAAAGGTATATGTGATATACATATAATTGATGTGTACCTTACCAGTACTCGTAGTAACTCCTGGGTATTTGATACCGGTGCCGTTGCTCATATTTGTAACTCACAGTAGGAGCGGCGGAATAAGCGGAGACTGGCGAAGGACGAGGTGACGATGCGCGTCGGGAATGGTTCCAAGGTCGATGTTATCGCCGTGGGCACGCTACCTCTACATTTACCCACGGCATTAGTTATGAACCTCAATAATTGTTATTTAGTGCCAAGTTTGAGCATGAACATTGTATCTGGATCTCGTTTAATACGAGATAGCTACTCATTTAAATCCGAGAATAATGGTTGTTCTATTTATATGAGAGATATGTTTTATGGTCATGCCCCGATGGTCAATGGTTTATTCTTAATGAATCTCGAACGTAATTTTACACATATTCATAGTGTGAATACCAAAAGATGTAAAGTTGATAACGATAGTCCCACATACTTGTGGCACTGCCGCCTTGGTCACATTGGTGTCAAGCGCATGAAGAAGCTCCATGCTGATGGACTTTTAGAGTCTCTCAATTATGAATCATTTGACACATGCGAACCATGCCTCATGGGTAAAATGACCAAGACTCCGTTCTCCGGAACAATGGAGCGAGCAACCAACTTATTGGAAATCATACATACTAATGTGTGTGGTCCAATGAGCGTTGAGGCTCGCGGAGGATATCGTTATGTTCTCACTCTCACTGATGACTTGAGTGGATATGGGTATGTCTACTTGATGAAACACAAGTCTGAGACCTTTGAAAAGTTCAAGGAATTTCAGAATGAGGTAGAGAATCAACGTGAACGAAAGATAAAATTCTTACGATCAGATCGTGGAGGAGAATATTTAAGTCACGAATTTGGTACACACTTAAGAAAATGTGGAATCGTTTCACAACTCACGCCGCCTGGAACACCTCAGCGTAACAGTGTGTCCGAACGTCGTAATCGCACTCTATTAGATATGGTGCGATCTATGATGTCTCTTACCGATTTACCGCTATCATTTTGGGGATACGCTCTAGAGACAGCTACATTCACTTTAAATAGGGCACTGTCTAAATCCGTTGAGACGACACCGTATGAATTATGATTTGGGAAGAAACCTAAGTTGTCGTTTCTAAAAGTTTGGAGATGCGATGCTTATGTCAAGAAACTTCAACCTGAAAAGCTCGAACCTAAGTCGGAAAAATGCGTCTTCATAGGATACCCTAAGGAAACCATTGGGTATACCTTCTACCTTAGATCCGAAGGCAAGATCTTTGTTGCCAAAACGGATCCTTTGTGGAAAAAGAGTTTCTCTCGAAAGGAGTAAGTGGGAGGAAAGTAGAACTCGATGAAGTACTACCTCTTGAACCGGAAAGTAGTGCAGCTCAGGAAAATGTTCCTGTGGTGCCTACACCGACTGGAGAGGAAATTAATGATGATGATCAAGGTACTTCGGATCAAGTTGCTACTGAACTTCGTAGGTCCACAAGGACACGTTCCACACCAGAGTGGTATGGCAACACTGTCCTCGAAATCATGTTGTTAGACAACGGTGAACCTTCGAACTATGAAGAAGCGATGGCGGGCCCAGATTCCAACTAATGGCTTGAAGCCATGCAATCCGAGATAGAATCCATGTATGAAAACAAAGTATGGACTTTGACTGACTTGCCCGATGATCGGCGAGCGATAGAAAACAAATGGATCTTTAAGAAGAAGACGGACGCGGATGGTAATGTCACCATCTATAAAGCTCGACTTGTTGCTAAGGGTTATCGACAAGTTCAAGGGGTTGACTACGATGAGACCTTCTCTCCCGTAGTGAAGCTTAAGTCTGTCCGAATCATGTTAGCAATTGCCGCATACTATGATTATGAGATATGGCAGATGGACGTCAAAACGGCATTCCTTAAACGGCTATCTTAAGGAAGAGCTGTATATGATGCAGCCGGGAGGTTTTGTCGATCCTAAGAATGCTAACAAAGTATGCAAGCTCCAGCAATCCATTTATGGGCTGGTGCAAGCATCTCGGAGTTGGAACATTCGCTTTGATGAAATGATCAAAGTGTTTGGGTTTATGCAGACTTATGGAGAAGCCTGCGTTTACAAGAAAGTGAGTGGGAGCTCTGTAGCATTTCTCATATTATATGTAGATGACATACTTTTGATGGGAAATGATATAGAATTCTTGGACAGCATTAAGGCCTACTTGAATAAGTGTTTTTCAATGAAGGACCTTGGAGAAGCTGCTTACATATTAGGCATCAAAATCTATAGGGATAGATCGAGACGCCTCATAGGTCTTTCACAAAGCACATACCTTGATAAGATTTTGAAGAAGTTCAAAATGGACCAGTCCAAGAAAGGGTTCTTGCCTGTATTGCAAGGTGTGAGATTGAGCTCGGCTCAATGCCCGACCATGGCAAAAGATAAAGAAGAGATGAGTGTCATCCCCTATGCCTCAGCCATATGATCTATTATGTATGCCATGCTGTGTACCAGACCTGATGTAAACCTTGCCGTAAGTTTGGTAGGAAGGTACCAAAGTAATCCCAGCAAGGAACACTGGACAACGGTCAAGAATATCCTGAAGCACCTGAAAAGGACAAAGGACATGTTTCTCGTTTATGGAGGTGACGAAGAGCTCGTCGTAAAGGGTTACGTCGACGCTAGCTTGGACACAGATCTGGATGACTCTAAGTCACAAACTGGATACGTGTATATGTTGAATGGTGGGACGGTAAGCTGGTGCAGCTGCAAGCAAAGCGTCGTGGCGGGATCTACATGTGAAGCGGAGTACATGGCAGCCTCGGAGGCAGCGCATGAAGCAATTTGGGTGAAGGAGTTCATCACCGACCTAGGAGTCATACCCAATGCATCGGGGCCGATCAAACTCTTCTGTGAGAACACTGGAGCTATTGCCCTTGCCATGGAGCCCAGGTTTCACAAGAAGCCCAGGCACGTCAAGCAATGTTTCAACTCCATCCGTGAAAATGTTCAAGATGGAGACATAGGTATTTGCAAAGTACATACGGATCTGAATGTTGCAGATCCGTTGACTAAACCTCTTCCGCGAGCAAAACATGATCAACACTAGAACTCTATGGGTGTTCGATTCATCACAATGTAACTAGATTATTGACTCTAGTTCAAGTGGGAGACTGTTGGAAATATGCCCTAGAGGCAATAATAAAAGGATTATTATTATATTTCTTTGTTCATGATGGTTGTCTTTTATTCATGCTATAATTGTATTATCCGGAAATCGTAATATACGTGTGAATACTTAGACCACAACATGTCCCTAGTGAGCCTCTAGTTGACTAGCTCGTTGATCAACAGATAGTCATGGTTTCCTGACTATGGACATTGGATGTCGTTGATAACGGGATCACATCATTGGGAGAATGATGTGATGGACAAGACCCAATCCTAAGCATAACACAAGATCGTGTAGATCGTTTTGCTAGAGCTTTTCCAATGTCAAGTATCTCTTCCTTAGACCATGAGATCGTGTAACTCCCGGATACCGTAGGAGTGCTTTGGGTGTACCAAACGTCACAGCGTCACTGGGTGACTATAAAGGTGCACTATAGGTATCTCCGAAAGTGTCTGTTGGGTTGACACGGATCGATACTGGGATTTGTCACTCCGTATTATGGAAGGTATCACTGGGCCCACTCGGTAGTGCATCATCATAATGAGCTCAAAGTGACCAAGTGTCTGGTCACGGGATCATGCATTACGGTACGAGTAAAGTGATTTTTCGGCAACGAGATTGAACGAGGTATTGGGATACCGACCATCGAATCTCGGGCAAGTAACATACCGTCTAACAAAGGGAATAGTATACGGGGTTGCTTGAATCCTCGACATCATGGTTCATTGGATGAGATCATCGAGGAGTATGTGGGAGCCAACATGGGTATCCAGATCCCGTTGTTGGTTATTGACCGAAGAGCCGTCTCGGTCATGTCTGCATGTCTCCCGAACCCGTAGGGTCTACGCACTTAAGGTTCGGTGACGCTAGGGTTGTATGAATATGAGTATGCAGCAAACCGAATGTTGTTCGGAGTCCCGGATGAGATCTCGAACGTCACGAGGAGTTCCGTAATGGTCCGGAGGTAAAGAATTATATATAGGAAGTGTTGTTTCGGCCATCGGGAAAGTTTCGGGGTCACCCGGTATTGTACCGGGACCACCGGAAGGGTCCCGGGGGTCCACCGGGTGGAGCCACCTATCCCGGAGGGCCCCGTGGGCTGAAGTGGGAGGGGAACCAGCCCCTAGTGGGCTGGTGTGCCCCCCTTGGGCCCCCCTGCGCCTAGGGTTGAAAACCCTAGGGTGGGGGCGCACCCCACTTGCCTTGGGGGGCACTCCAACCCCCCTGGTTGCCGCCCCCCTTGGAAATCTGATCTCCAGGGCCGCCCCCCCTGGGGGCCTATATAAAGGAGGGGGGAGGGAGGGCAGCCACACCTAAGTCTTGGCGCCTCCCTCCCGCTGCTACACCTCTTCCTCCTCCTGCAGTTGCTTGGCGAAGCCCTGCCGGAGTCCTGCTGCATCCACCACCACGCCGTTGTGTTGCTGGATCTTCATCAACCTCTCCTTCCCCCTTGCTGGATCAAGACAGAGGAGACGTCACGCTGACCGTACGTGTGTTGAACGCGGAGGTGCCGTCCGTTCGGCGCTAGGATCTCCGGTGATAGGATCTCGACGAGAACGACTACCTCAACCCCGTTCTCTTGAACGCTTCCGCACGCGATCTACAAGTGGTATGTAGATGCATCTCTCTCCTATCACTCGTTGCTTAGATGAACTCATAGATGGATCTTGGTGAAACCGTAGGAAATTTTTTATTTTCTGCAACGTTCCCCATCAGTGGCATCCTGAGCTAGGTCTATGCGTAGTTCTCTATTGCACGAGTAGAACACAATTTTGTTGTGGGCGTAGATCTTGTCAACTTGCTTGCCGCTACTAGTCTTATTTTGCTTCAGTGGTATTGTGGGATGAAGCGGCCTAGACCGACCTTACATGTACGCTTACGTGAGACAGGTTCCACCGACTGACATGCACTAGTTGCATAAGGTGGCTAGTGGGTGTCTGTCTCTCCCACTTTAGTTGGAGCGGATTCGATGAAAAGGGTCCTTATGAAGGGTAAATAGAAATTGACAAAAATCACATTGTGCTTATTCGTAGGTAAGAAAACGTTCTTGCTAGAACCCAATTGCAGCCACGTAAAAGATGCAACAACAATTAGAGAACGTCTAACTTGTTTTTGCAGGAATTGTCATGTGATGTGATATGGCCAGAAGTTGTGATGAATGATGAATGATATATTGTGATGTATGAGATCATGTTCTTGTAATAGGAATCACGACTTGCATGTCGATGAGTATGACAACCGGCAGGAGCCATAGGAGTTGTCTTTATTTTTTGTATGACCTGCGTGTCATTGAAGAACGCCATGTAAATTACTTTACTTTATTGCTAAACGCGTTAGCCATAGAAGTAGAAGTAGTCATTGGCGTGACAACTTCATGAAGACACGATGATGGAGATCATGATGATGGAGGTCATGGTGTCATGTCGGTGACGAAGATGATCATGGAGCCCCGAACATGGAGATCAAAGGAGCTATATGATATTGGCCATATCATGTCACTATTATATAATTGCATGTGATGTTTATTATGTTTATGCATCTTGTTTACTTAGAACGACGGTAGTAAATAAGATGATCCCTTATAATAATTTCAAGAAAGTGTTCCCCCTAACTGTGCGCCGTTGCTAAAGTTCGTCGTTTCGAAGCACCACGTGATGATCGGGTGTGATAGATCCTTACGTTCACATACAACGGGTGTAAGACAGTTTTACACATGCAAAACACTTAGGGTTAACTTGACGAGCCTAGCATGTACAGACATGGCCTCGTAACACAAGAGACCGAAAGGTCGAACATGAGTCGTATGGAAGATACGATCAACATGGAGATGTTCACCGATGATGACTAGTCCGTCTGACGTGATGATCGGACACGGCCTAGTCGACTCGGATCGTGTAACACTTAGATGACTAGAGGGATGTCAAAATCTGAGTGGGAGTTCATTAAATAATTTGATTAGATGAACTTAATTATCATGAACTTAGTCTAAAATCTTTGCAAAATATGTCTTGTAGATCTAATGTCCAACGCTCATGTCAACATGAACTTCAACGCGTTCCTAGAGAAAACCAAGCTGAAAGATGATGGCAGCAACTATTCGGACTGGGTCCGGAACCTGAGGATCATCCTCATAGCAGCCAAGAAAGATCATGTCCTAGAAGCACCGCTAGGTGAAGCACCCATCCTAGAGAACCAAGACGTTATGAACGCTTGGCAGTCACGTGCTGATGATTACTCCCTCGTTCACTGCGGCATGCTTTACAGCTTAGAACCGGGGCTCCAAAAGCGTTTTGAGCGACACGGAGCGTATGAGATGTTCGAGGAGCTGAAAATGATTTTTCAAGCTCATGCCTGGGTCGAGAGATATGAAGTCTCCGACAAGTTCTATAGTTGTAAGATGGAGGAAAACAGTTCTGTCAGTGAGCACATACTCAAAATGTCTGGGTTGCACAACCGCCTGTCCCAGCTGGAGATCAACCTCCCGGACGAGGCGGTCATTGACAGAATCCTTCAGTCGCTCCCACTGAGCTACAAGAGCTTTGTGCTGAACTACAATATGCAAGGGATGGTGAAGACCATTCCTGAAGTATTTTCAATGCTGAAGTCAGCAGAGGTTGAAATCAAGAAAGAACATCAAGTGTTGATGGTCAATAAGACCACTAAGTTCAAGAAGGGCAAGGGTAAGAAGAACTTCAAGAAGGACGACAAAGATGTTGCCGCGCCCGGTAAGGCAGTTGCCGGGAAGAAGTCAAAGAATGGACCCAAGCCTGAGACTGAGTGCTTTTATTGCAAAGGGAAGGGTCACTGGAAGCGGAACTGCCCCAAATACTTAGCGGACAAGAAGGCCGACAACACTAAAGGTATATGTGATATACATGTAATTGATGTGTACCTTACCAGTACTCGTAGTAACTCCTGGGTATTTGATACCGGTGTCGTTGCTCATATTTGTAACTCACAGCAGGAGCTGCGGAATAAGCGGAGACTGGCAAAGGACGAGGTGACGATGCGCGTCGGGAATGGTTCCAAGGTCGAGGATCATCACGCCGTGCTCGTCCTCTCGCCCATGCCTGCAGGCGGCTATCTCCTCCAGGGCTCGATGCTGCCGGACCATCTCGTCACGGAGGTAGTCGTCCCGCGCCCACTTTTGGGCCTGCTCATCGGAGAAGTCGCGTCGGTCTATGGCCTCGTACTCCACGGGGAGGCCGGACTCCGCCTTCGGACTGACGAGGACGAGGCGTCCAGAGGTGGGGGAGGAGTCGGTGATGCGGACGCCAGAGCTGCGGGTGCGGTGGCTGACCGGCATGTCCTGGGGCTCCGGATTGATGGGGCGGAGGTAGGGAGAGCCGGTAGAGCTAGTGACCGGACGAGGAGGAGGACGCCCCCGGGTCCATGCGCCTCAGCGTCCACGAGCTCCCACACCGGCGGGAGAAGGACGATGGAGCGGGGTACTCCAGCCTGGGCATGTTGCCGCCCTCGATGTACTCGAGGAGGGCCTCCAGCGTGCGTCCGGGCACGCCCCACATCGGCGGCGGCCTTCGGAGTTGAGCCTCCCGGAGGGAACGACGCCGTTGGTGGTCTCAAGCTGCTCGGTGAGGCAGCGACGGAAGTAGGGCTCCAACATCGGGCTGTCGGGGACGTACCGTGGATCTTCCCTCGCCGCCTGCGGCAGAGAGGCACAGATACGCGCGATCTTCACATGCTGTGCCACCCCAGTTGGCGGTGGTGGCACTGGGACCCCGCCAGCGCTGATCCCCCACGCTTCGGGCACCCGCATGTCCGGCGGGACCGGGTACTCGGCCTCAAAGAGGAGCCGAGCTTCGTCCTCGTGAAGGTGGCGCGACAGCGTGCGACAGCTTTCGCATTGATTCGCCGCGGGAACCGAGGTGATGAGGACAACGAAGCAGCGAGAAGAGTCGAGTCGCTGCTAAGGAGGGCCCGCCGGTTTTTGCGCCAAAAATGTTTCGGCCGGCGCCCCCAAGCGCCCCCCAGCGCGCCGGGTTCGGCCTGGGTCCGCCGGCGCCAATTTCGGTCCGAGCCGGCGAAAAATGGACCTTTGGGGACGCGAGGGCCGTTTTTTCGGCGCCGGCGTGAAAAAAGCGCCTGGAGAGGCCGTTTTGGGGGCGCCGGCTGGAGATGCTCTAAACCTACATAACCTCCCTACGTACTCTATGTAAACTTCCACATCTAATACTCTTTGGCCCCTGATTTTCAGATGGGTGGGGCCGGGCAATTTTTTCTTCCAATCAATTATTGACAAGCCAGCTCTTACGCAAGCTTACTAGAATATTTACGTGGATGCAGCAAAGCCCGACAGAAAATGGGTTGGAAAGCGGAGCTATCATGGGCTACGTGGCGCTTGCATGCACTCTCCTCTATTTCTATCTCGCCGCGTGTGGTCTGTGCTCGGCATCGCTGATGATAGACCGCGAACGGTCGAACGAGCGATTGGACGTGGCTCCACGAGGGCCGGCAAGTTGATGCAAAGCTCTAGAAACATGCTCGTCACTCCTGTACAGATAAAAGGACAAAGTACACGGCCGAATGATAGAAAATGAAAAGGTAACTCCCTTACATAGTAGATCCCGAGATAACGGGAGCGAGACTACACTACTAAAAGAGAACACGGGGAAATCAGAGTACATTGCCCCACCATGCCCTAGCGCACCTAGTCTCCACGACAACACCCTCAAGAGGGAGAACGGTGCCGAGCGTCGCCGCTGCCAAGTCCGAAGCGGACATGGGTTCACCCGAAGCCTTGGCACGGAGAGGAGAACCAGAACGACGTCTTCAAGAAGATAGCAACGCCAGTTGAGCGTCGTTGTTGGTGTCAAAACCGGCGGATCTCGGGTAGGGGGTCCCGAACTGTGCGTCTAAGGCTAATGGTAACAGGAGGCTGGTGACACGATGTTTACCTAGGTTCGGGCCCTCTCGATGGAGGTAATACCCTACTTCCTGCTTGATTGATCTTGATGATATGAGTATTACAAGAGTTGATCTACCACGAGATCAGAGAGGCTAAACCCTAGAAGCTAGCCTATGGTATGATTGTTGTTGTTGTTGTTGTGTCCTACGGACTAAACCCTCCAGTTTATATAGACACTGGAGGGGGCTAGGGTTACAAAGGGTCGGTTTACAGAGAAGGAGATCTACATCCGAATAGCCAAGCTTGCCTTCCACGCCAAGGAGAGTCCCATCCAGACACAGGACGAAGTCTTCAATCTTGTATCTTCACAGTCCAACAGTCCGGCCTAAGCATATAGTCCGGCTGTCCAGATACCCCCTTATCCAGGACTCCCTCAGTAGCCCCTGAACCAGGCTTCAATGACGATGAAACCAGCGCGTAGATTGTCTTTGGCATTGCGAGGCGAGTTCCATCTCCGAATACTTCAAGATAAATTCCAAACACAAGGACCTTGTCCGGCTCTGTAAGATAAATTACATATACCACCGTAGAGAGAATAATAATCCACGAATCCGATCTGCTGACAACTCTTTATAGTGTGACATCACGCCACGGCTCGGTAATTATTCAAACCGTTCTTTACAACCTGCTTCCGCACATATCGCGAGGCAGTTTCTTTGGCACGTCTTGTCAAAGCAGAGATCGTGTCCCCTCATCGTGGGATCTCCATCAATACGGGCATGGGTAACCCAACCAACGCCATCAATCGAGGCGCTTGGAAAAATAAGAGATTTTGAGAGGCAAGTGGGGAGGCGCACATTCTGCATCGCCTTTATAAAGGGACAGAGATCTCCCGTTTTCACCCACGCCTTCTTCCTCCTTTGCTCATCCTTCTCGCGCCCTCGAGCTCCAGCACCCAAGTTTTCACCTTCTCCGTAGGACCGCCGGAGCGGGAGGCAAGTGGATGGCCTCCTCCGTCACAGAGGAGAACATCACCAAGCTTCAGGAGGCCGGATACCTGGCCAAGAGCATCACGCAGAGGCTTCCGGCAGAGGGACAGATTACCCCCACTCCGAAGTCTCAGGAGAGAGTAGTATTTCTCCCTCATTTCGTCCGCAGACTAGGATTTCCACTCCACCCGTTTGTCCACGGGCTCATGTACTACTATGGGCTGGATTTTCACGATCTGGCCCCTAATTTCGTCCTCAACATCTCGGCATTCATCATTGTATGCAAGGCCTTCCTCCGCATCAAACCTCACTTCGGGCTGTGGTTGAAAATCTTCTGCGTGAAGCCGAAGATCATGAGCGGTCAACAGGCGGAGTGCGGAGGTGCCATGGTAGGCAAGATGCCCAATGTCACATGGCTTGACGACTCCTTTGTGGAGACCATAAAAGGGTGGCAATCAGGGTGGTTCTACATCACCGAGCCGCGCGACGCCAACTGGGTGGCGGCCCCCAAATTCAGATCCGGAATCCCCATGCGGCTTACTTCTTGGGAGAAGAAGGGCCTGGCCTGGGGAGAACCCACAGAGCTGACCGGACTCGAGACCTGCATCAGAAGTATGAGGGACAAGAAGATCAAGCTTGTCAACGTGGTCCAGGTCATGCTCATTCGCCGGATTCTCCCGTGTCAGAGACGGGCATTTGATATGTGGGAGTTCGACCCGGCCGAACACCAGATGCTGCTGGAGCTCTTTGACACTACGCACAAAGAAATCTGGAAGGTGTTGTTCAAGACCGGCGAAGTTCTTCCTCCCCTTTCCGAGGACCGTGGGCTCAGCGCAACGTGCCTGGCCAATCCGGTAAGTCCTCTGATTATCACAAGATGTTTCTTTCCCAGTATATTTGTGGGAGGGTTTTTAAGTCACCATGATGACCAAATAGGACTGGGTGGAGATGGTGGAGCGGATTGACTGTCCGGCTCCCTTGCCCAAGGACCCAGTAGACGCACTCCTGGCGGAGATGCTGGTTCCGGCGCCTTACAAGGTGCCGGAGAAAAAGGCCGAAAAGAAAGCCACGGGGACCCGGAAGGGTCTTCGGCACGAGGCTGCACCCGACGCCTCGCTATAAGAAGACGAGGCGCACTCTTCCCACCAAGGGGAGGAGAGGAAGAAGAAGGCTGCCTCAACTGAGGGGGCCAAAGGGCCCAAGAAGGCGGTCGCGGGGACCAGAAGAAGTCTCCGGCGCAGGGCGTGATAGAGTCATCATCCGAAAATGACGAAGAAGATTCCCCTCTGAGTACAGGGGGAAACGTGAAGAAATGCCCCCTCCCCGTACTGGGGAGGGGAAGAAAAGGAAGGCCGCCCCGTCGCGGGAGGCCGGGACGCTGAAGAGGGGAAAGGTGACCCTTCCAGATCCCTCCACTACCACCGCTTACAGCCCAGGGGCAAGCCCCCGGCGAGGTCGTAAGTATCCGCATTCCATAATATTTTTCATGCAATTCTGACCTCATGGTTTGCAATAACACTGAATACGTATATGCAGTCCGGCCGGGTCCAATCTCAGGGTGTCCTCATCGGAGGAATCTCTGGACGAATCGGAGATGAGTTCACTCCCGACGGCCACCTCCCCACAACCTGCGGATGACACCGAGGTGTTGTCCCGGAGGATGCCAGAGCAGGAGGCGACGGTTCCGGAGACGCCCCAAGGCAAAATCCCGGGTGCCGGACACATGGGGGGTAAGACCCCCATGGATTGTGAAGACGGGAGCCAGAGCAAGCCTGGCTCCCAGCGGTTACTGCGCCGGAGCCTCCAAAGGCTCCGGATTCCAGAAGGCAGCCCCTCGCGAAGTAGAGAGAGCCGGCCGTGCCGATGACCTCCGCCCAGCCGAAGGCACCGGATAAGTTGTTGGAAGTGCTTCGAGGCGCTTCCATCGATGACGAGCACCGTACTCTCATGAGTACGGTGATTGAGAAGGTTCGGTTCGCCAAGAGCGGATTGACCGAAGCCTGCACCAGCCTGCTAACAGGCTTTGAGGTAAGTAATGAAAAAGTGTGAGGAAATATCACCTGATAGACAGTAGCCCCTGATAGTCTGGTTGGTGTTCGGAAAGAAAAGCCAAACGGAGGGTCAACTAAGAAACCGCAGGAAGCTAATAGTACTTGTCTGTATGAACGAACAGGCACTGCTGCTGACCGCTGCTGCGCGCATGGCTAAGGTTGCCGGACTCAAGCTCGGCCTCGTGAAGAAGCAGCTCGAGGAGAAGAAGGTAAGTGAAACCCCGTCCGTATGTCGTATAGAGGAGAAAAAGTTGATGATGCTAACAAGAAGCATCATGGCTTTTGATAGGGACCGCGACCGAAGTGGTGGCCCTGAAGGAAGCTCTATCCACGGCTGAAGCCAAGGCGGATACGGAGCGCACCGAGCGCGAGAAGCAAGATGCTCGGGTGGGAGAGGTACAGCAAGAGCTCCAGGAGCTCGGCAAGAAGTTAGAGTCCTTGGAGCAAGACTTCAAGACGCAAGAGTCTGAGCTTGCGAAGGCCCTACAGAGTGCGACAGACGCCAAGGCCGAAGCCCAGAAGGCCCTCCAGGAGATCCAGGTGGCCAAGAAGATAGCGGAGGGTAAGGCATTCTTTATGCAAAGCAAGCATGTGGAGGAGTCATTTCTTTTACTTACACGACTTTGGAGCTCTCCAGGGGAATTCACAGATCTGCCACACAGCATTTCAGATGCCGTGGAGTTCTATCGTGCTGAGGAAGGGAGCTCGACGAAGAAGCTGTTCTGGTCCCAGTACATTGGAACCGAACACCCGATACCTCTGAGTGACCAACTGAAGCAATTGATCGAACTCCACAATGCAGCCGAACTGGCCATGAAGAACCTCATAGTCCAGATGTGGCCTGGCGAGCCCCTGCCCGACAGCTACTTTGGCCTGGTAAAGCGGATAGTGAATGCCTGTCCACAGCTAGAAGCTATCAAGCAATCTGTCTGTATTGAGGGCGCCCGACGGGCCTTTGCCCGCGCGAAGATGCATTGGGCCAAACTGGATGCTGAGAAGCTCGTGAAGGCCGGACCCCCGGAGGGTAAGGAGCATCGCTACCCCGAAAAATATTATGATGACGTTATGAAAGGCGCTCGGCTTGTGGCAAATGAGTGTCCTAAGAACATAATTTTTGAGTGAATGTACACATGTCGTCTTTGTAATATGAGAACGAGTTTGTTTGCACTATATAACGCTTTGTTTGACTTAAAATATTACCTTCTCTGCGGCCGTTTATCAAAATCTGAAAGTAGGCCAGGTGCCGGCTTCCGCCCCCTTGTAACTAGTACTGGGGTGTTCATGGAAACCCAAACACTCTTTATCCAAAGTTTTGGTCCTTTAAGGAGGTGTTTAGCGCAGCGAACAAGGCAATCGGACTATTCGGCTTTATAACTCTCACTTGGGCATAGAAGTCTACAATTTTAAATTTCGGCGAAGCCCCTAGTATTCGGAAAGCCAAACTGGGGCGTTATACACGCCTAAATCGGGCAGGGCCGATTCCTCGCCTTAAGCGGAAAAAATCTTTAAGGATTTAGTACCTCGCAAACAGCGACCAGCTCTCGTCGCATCATGACGGTCAATTTTCGGCTTTCTCTACTGAGGTGCTCGTCCGGAAGAACTGGGACACAATCGCAGTAGTTCTCCCTGCGCTACCTTAGCCGATATAACGGAACGTAAGGTACCAAAACAAGGGAGCCGGGCTAACCCAACTATTGACCCAAGACATGATTCGGAGCTGATGCATATAATGCTATAAGTTCGGGGTGCCGCACTGTCAAAAGTGTTCGGACTTTTCCTGCCATATTATGGGGCTTGACAAGAAGCCCCTGACAAGCTAAGCGTACCAAAATGTACGGATGCAATATTGAATAAATATTCAACGGGAAATATGAAGATAGTAATAAGAAGCTGACGTTGTGTACTACGTCCAATTTATTTGGACAATACGGCAAGGCATAGGTGTACAATTAATGCATTAAGCAGAAATAGGACTATTTGACATGTCCTATCCGAGGGTAGGCTACATGCAGGTATGTAAGAACAGGTATAATGATCATTAAAGAAGACCACCTGCGTATTCCCTTGTGTGCAAAAGCCTCTTGCCTCCTTGGTGTTCCCTCTTTAATGATTCCAGTTATCCGATCTCTCTGAAGGGGCTGCCCGAAAGTAGGGTCCTAAAAAGAAAAGAAAAATGGTATGCGAGCTTCATGGCGGCTGAACCGCACTCTGGCCGCATTGTCGTCTCGCCTCCACCTATGCCCATGGTATTTGAAGCGCGTATTTATGTACGCGTGGCATGAACGCCGCCTGAATGGGGCTGGGGTGGAGGCCGGATTGCTAATCGAGCTTCTGACGTGCCTGACGGTCCTGTTGCAGGGTGCTCCGTACTCGCTTGACGGTGTTCGGGGTTGTTGTCACCAAATTGGTTGTTTGTCGAAGTAGGCTGCTTTGTACTTCTGCTGCGAGGGCCGCCGTATGCTCTTACGTATGGAGGGAGCGGTCTGTATTTCTGTTTACTGTTATGACTCTGTGAGGTCCTGGCATTTTGAGCTTGAGGTATGCATAGTGTGGTACCGCATTGAATCGAGCAAACGTGGTTTGTCCAAGTAGTGCATGATAGCCACTACGGAAAGGGACGATATTGAAGATTAACTCCTTGCTTCAGAAGTTATCCGGAGATCCGAAGACCACTTCTAGTGTTATTGAGCCCGTGCAGCGGGCTTCTACTCCTGGAATTACACCTTTGAAGGTGGTTTTTGTGGGTTTGATCCGTGACGGATCGATGCCCATTTTGCGCATTGTGTCCTGATAAAGCAGGTTTAGGCTGCTGCCACCGTCCATGAGGACTCGCGTGAGGTGGAATCCATCGATGATTGGGTCAAGGACCAATGCGACTGAGCCTCCGTGACGAATGCTGGTGGGATGGTCCCTACGATCAAAGGTGATCGGGCAGGATGACCATGGGTTGAATTTTGGGGCGACGGGCTCCATCGCATAGACGTCCCTAAGTGCACTCTTTCGCTCCCATTTGGGGTTGTGAGTGGCATAGATCATGTTCACCATTTTCACGTGGGGAGGAAATTTCTTCTGTCCTCCAGTGTTCGGACACCGGGGCTCCTCGTCATCATCGCTGTGCAGCCCCTTGTCCTAGTTCTCGGCGTTTATTTTGTCGGCCTGTTTGAACACCCAGCAATCTCTGTTAGTGTGATTGGCTGGTTTATCAGGGGTGCCATGAATCTGGCACGAGTGGTCGAGTATGTGGTCCAGACTGGACGATCCCGGATTGTTTCTTTTGAACGGCTTCTTCCGCTGACCGGATTTTGAGTTGCTGAATCCGGCATTGACTGCCATATCCTCGGCATTGTCGCTGTTGTTTTGGTGCTTGTGTGTGTTGCGCCATGGCTTTCTGTTACTGTCACGGATATCTGAAGTGCCAGGGTTTCCTGGCACGGTGTTACTGCGAGCCAGCCAGCTGTCCTCACCCGCACGAAAGCGGGTCATTAGTGTCGTGAGGGCCGCCATGGTCTTCGGTTTTTCTTGGCCGAGGTGTCGGGCAAGCTACTCGTCGCAGATATTATGCTTAAAGGCCGCCAAGGACTCAGCGTTCGCATAGTCGACAATTTGGTTCTTTTTAGTTAGGAACCGAGTCCAGAATTTCCTGGTTGAATCTCCGGGCTGTTGGGTAATGTGACTTAAGTCATCAGCATCCGGTGGTCGCACGTAGGTGCCCTGGAAGTTATCGAGGAATGCGTCCTCAAGATTTTCCCAACTGCCAATGGAGTTTGCTGGCAGGCTGTTCAGCTAGTGTCTGGCTGGCCCTTTGAGCTTGAGCGGGAGATACTTGATGGCGTGTAGGTCATCATCACGGGCCATATGAATGTGGAGAAGGAAATCTTCAATCCACACCACGGGGTATGTTGTGCCATCATATGACTCAATGTTGACGGGCTTAAACCCTTCTGGGAATTCATGTTACATTACTTCATCAGTGAAGCAGAGGGGGTGTGCGGCGCCGCTGTGCCGGGCTATGTCGCGGCGCAGTCCATTAGGTCTGGTCGGTTATGTTCGGCCCGGCCGGATTTATCAGTATGTTATCCGGCATGACGATCAGTGTCATGAGTTGTGGCGCGCCCCCGTGATCCGTAGATCAATCTTGGTTGTCCTGCGTTGTTTTCCAATATGTCTCGCAGGTCCTGCATATTGCCCAGGGCCGTAGTGAACCGGCGCGGGGGTGCGGGCTGGTATCCGGCCTGATATGCCGTTTTATCCCGGCCACGAGGTGGCCGGTCGGCCTCATCTTGTGCTGGAAGTTCGGCCCCTTCGGCCTCTTCTTCTAGCGGTTTGTGCTTTGGGTATCCCCTGCTAGGGGGCTTGAGTCCGTATTCCTCGGCCGCCAGGACTTCGGTCCATCTGTCAGCGAGCAGATCTTGATCAGCTTGGAGCTGCTGCTGCTTCTTTTTCAGGCTTCTGGAAGTGGCTATAAGCCGGCGCTTGAAGCGCTCCTGCTCTATGGGATCCTCGGTATGCCGAATTCTTCGTCACCAAGGCTCACCTCGTCTTCAGAGGGAGGCATATAGTTATCGTCCTCCAAGTATCCGTCCATCGCCTGTTCGTCTGGGCTACCTTGCCCGTGTTCCTGTTCGGCTTGCTTGAAGGTGGGTTGATCATGATCGTATTCCTCTTCGGCACCATTTGGATTTTCTTCTCCGGTGCCGGCGTTGCTGGGGCGGGGCTTGGAGTGGCGCAGATGACGCCCATGCTTTGATTTCTTCCCCGAGGGGTTATCTCCTGTTGCCTCATCACCATTGTTTTCTTTGGGAGTGTCCACCATATATATATATCATATGAAGAGGTGGCAGTCCAGCGCCCTGTGGGCGGTGGTTCCTGTTCTTCTCCCGCATCATCGTCTATACCGTCGATGTCTTTGAAATCAAAGGTAAGCACGCCGGTTAAGTCATTGACCGTGGCTATTAAGTGGGTGGTGGGTGGGTAACGAATTTCTTCATTGCCAACTTCCCACTCGAGTCGGACATAGTTCGGCCAGGAGTCTCCTGACAGAGAGAGAGAGAGAGACCTTAATGAGTCTAGCACGTCTGTCGGTGTCAAAACCGGCGGATCTCGGGTAGGGGGTCCCGAACTGTGCGTCTAGGCGGATGGTAACAGGAGACAAGGGACACGATGTTTTACCCAGGTTCGGGCCCTCTTGATGGAGGTAAAACCCTACATCCTGCTTGCTTGATATTGATGATGTGGGTATTACAAGAGTAGATCTACCACGAGATCAAGGAGGCTAAACCGTAGAAGCTATCCTATGGTATGATTGTTGTTCGTCCTATGGACTAAAGCCATCCGGTTTATATAGACACCGAAGAGGGCTAGGGTTACACAGAGTCGGTTACAATGGTAGGAGATCTACATGTCCGTATCGCCAAGCTTGCCTTCCACGCCAAGGAAAGTCCCATCCGGACACGGGACGAAGTCTTCAATCTTGTATCTTCATAGTCTTGGAGTCCGGCCGATGATGATAGTTCGGCTATCCGGACACCCCCTAGTCCAGGACTCCCTCAGTAGCCCCTGAACCAGGCTTCAACGACGATGAGTCTGGCGCGCATATTGTCTTCGGCATTGCAAGGCGGGTTGCTTCTCCTAATAATTTATAGAAGACTGTGAACACCAGGATAGTGTCCGTCTCTGCAAAATAAATTCCACATACCACCGTAGAGAGAATAATATTTACACAAGTTCAATCTGCTGACGTATTTTGTGGCGTGACATCACACCACTACCAAGCCTTTACTCGAATTGTTTTTATTGTACCACCTCAGCGCGTTTAGTGAAGTGGTTTCCTTGGCACGTCCTGTCGAAGCAGAGATCATGTTCCCCTTATTCCGGGATTCCCATCAATACGGACGTGGGTAACCCAACCGCGCCATTGATTGCGGCGCTTGGGAGATAAGCGAGTTTTATCAGGCCGGTGGGGACGCATGGTTTCGTCCGCCCATATAAGGGGATAAAGATCCAACCCTTTTACCTACGCCTTCTTCCTCCTTTGCTTATCCATCTCCGTGAACTCGAGCTCCAGCGCCCAAGTCCGCACATCTTACCTCAACCTTCTCCAACTATGTCCGGAGCGGGAGGCAAGTGGATGGCCTCCTCCGTTACGGAGGGGCACATCCAGAAGCTGCGCAGCGTCGGATATCTGTCCAGCGACATCGCGCACCGGCTCCCCGACGAGGGGGAGCTCATCCCCACCCCCAGGCCCCATGAGAGGGTAGTATTTCTTTCCCATTTCCTCCGCGGACTGGGCTTCCCACTCCATCCCTTTGTCCGGGGGCTCATGTTCTACGACGGCCTGGATTTCCATGATCTGGCCCCGAATTTCATCCTCAACATCTCGGCGTTTATCGTCGTGTGTGAGGCCTTCCTTTGCATCCAGCCCCACTTCGGCTTGTGGCTCAAGACCTTCAGTGTCAAGCCGAAGGTTGTGAAGGGCAGCCAAGCAGAGTGCGGAGGTGCCATGGTGGGCAAGATGCCCAAAGTTACTTGGCTCGAGGGCACCTTCGTGGAAACCATTAAGGGGTGGCAATCGGGGTGGTTCTACATCACCGAGCCGCGTGACCCTGAATGGGCAGCGGCCCCCGAATTCAGATCTGGCATCCCCATACGGCTCATCTCCTGGAAAGAGAGTGGCCGGACATGAGGTGATTCGGAGGAGCTGACCGGACTTCAAGCCTGCATCCAAAAGCTAGTGAACAAGAAGCTCAAGCTTGTCAACGTAGTCCAGGTCATGCTCATCCGCCGGATTCTCCCGTGCCAACAACGGGACTTCAATATGTGGGAGTTCGATCCGGCGCAGCACCAGACTTTGAGCGGGCTCTTCGACACTACGTACAAAGAGGCCTGGAGGGTGCTGTTTAAGGGCGCCAAGGCTCCCGCATCCGCTACCGAAGATCGCGGATTTAGCTCGCAGCGTCCGGCTAGCGAGGTAAGCGATTTTGCCCTTTACGGGACACTTGTTTTCCATAGTTTGACTCTATGCGGGATCTAAACTCCCCCTCCTTTGACAGGACTGGCTGAAGAAGGCCGAACAGACTATCTGTCCGGCCCCATTGCCAGAAGACCCAGCGGACGCCCGATTAACGGGGCTGCTGGCTCCGGCACCCCACGTGGTGCTGGAGAAGAAGGCCAAGAAGAAGGCCACAGGCACTCGAAAGAGTTCCCGTTTTCAGGTGTCATCGGACGATGACTCCGAGGCAGACTCCTGCCACAAAGGCGAGGAGGAGAAGAAGGAGGCCTCTCCCCTAGCGGGGGGAGGGAAGAAAAGGAAGGCCTCCCCAACGAGGGAGGCCGAAGGGTCCAAGAAGGGAAGGACTCTTCCCCCGGACTGCTCTGCCAACGCCGGCGACGACGACGAGGATTGGCCTCCAAGGGCCAAGCCCCTGACGAGATCGTAAGTATCCGGATTCCCGAATAACTTCATGATTTCTCGCCACATGGTGTCTTTCTAATGCCGCATACAACCCTGCAGTCCACCCAAGGACGATCTTCCCGTTTCGTCGAGCGGGTCCTTGGGTGCGTCGGATATGGATTCTCTTCCGACCGCCTCCACCCCCCGTGATGCGGACGATGCCGAGGTGGGATCCCGGGAAGGGACTCGCCAGGAGGAGGAGGCCCCGGAGGTGCCGCAGGGCAACCTCCCGGACTTTGCACCGGACTCCGCCCCGGAACCTGTAGTGACTCCGGAGTCCGGCGGGCGGCCCCTTCGTAAGAAGGGCAAGACCGTGACGCCGGCGGCCTCCGTCCAACCGGAGGCGCCGGATAGCTTGCTGGAGGCGCTCAACGGCGCCTCCATCGAAAAGGAACACCGCACTGTCATGAGTACGGTGATTCAGAAGGTTCAGCTTGCCAAGAGCGGGCTAACCGAAGCCTGCAGCAGCCTTCTAACAGGCTTTAGGTAAGAATTTTGATATATGCAAAATAGTACCGCATAGACAGTAGCCCCTGATGCTCGGTTCGGTATTCGGAAAGAAAAGCCGGATTGAGGATCTAAAAAGATATACGCAGGAGTCATAAAAAGAAATATGTCAATATGGGACTGCAGGCTGTGCTGCTGACCTCTGCCGCCCTGACTGCGGAGGTCAATACTTTGAAGCAAAGCCTCGAGCGGTCCGAGAACGAGCTCGTCCGTGCCAAGAAGTAGCTCGAGGATAAGGAAGGTGAGTAACACCTTATTAAAATTGTACCTTACAGAAAAGGATTTGGTTGCAAGAAGGATGACAAGGATAACATGGGTATTGCAGGGGCCACGAACGAGGTGGCGACCCTGAAGGAGGCGGTGTCCGCGGCCGAACGTAATGCAGCCGCGGAGCGCACCGAGCGAGAGAAGCAGGAGGCGCGGGTGGCGGAGGTACAGCAAGAGCTCCAGGCTCTCGTGAAAAAACATGAGAATTTGGAGCGTGACTCGAAGACTCGAGAGTCCGAGCTTGCATCGGCTCTTGAGAGTGCCAAAGCCGCTAAGGCCGAAGCCTACAAGGCCCTCCAGGAAATCGAGGCTTTGAAGAAAATAGCGGCGGGTAAGGCATTTTTCATGCAAAGTAAGCATGTGAGTGTGAATTATCTATCACTTACCCGAATTCGGAGCTCTCCAGGAGCGTTCACAGATCTGCCCTGCAGCATGTCCGATGCTGCCGCTTTCTATAGGGCCGAGGAGGGGAGCTCGATGGAGAAGGTCTTCTGGTCTTAGTATGCTGAGGCCGGACATCCGGTGCCCCTTAGCGACCAGCTGAAGCAGCTGGTCGAGCTCCACAAGGTGGCCGAAAAGGCCATGAAGGGCCTCATAGTTCGGCACCTAAGGAGGCCATGCCTGGGAGCTACTTCAGCCTGGTGCGGCGGCTGGTGGATGCGTGTCCAGGGTTGAAGTCATCAAGCACTCCGCCTGCATTGAAGGTGCCCGTCGGGCGCTTGCCCGCGCAAAGGTGCAATGGGGCAAGATGGATGCTGAGAAGCTTGTGACGGACGCGCCACCGCCGGGCAAGGAGTATCGCACGCCCAAGATGTATTATAAGAGTGTCCTGAAGGGTGCCCGCATTATTGTGGGTGAGTGCTCCAAAGATGTAATATTTGAGTAGACTCGCATTTTGTTATCCTGTGCGCTGAAAACTTTGTTCATATGCGCTAAGCAACGCTTGTTAATTTAAAATATTACCTTCTGTGCGGCCGGTTATGAAATCTGAGAGATGGCAAGTCGTCGGCTTCAGCCCCCATGCCACGAGTGCTGGGGTGTTTGGGATAAATTTGAGCACTCTTGTTCCCATTTTCGGGTCCATCTAGGGAGGTGCTCAGCACAACGAACAAGGCAACCGGACTTATAATGCTTGAACACTCTCACTTAGCCATAGAATTCTACAATTTTAAATTTCGGCGAAGCCCCTAGGTTCCGAAGGTCGAATTTGGGGCGCTATCCACGCCTGGGCTGGAGAAAGCCGGTTCCTCTCTCTAAGCGGCATAAGTCTTTAGGGACTCGAAAAAACCTCTCGAACAGCGACCGGCTCTCGCCTCATCATGACGGTCAGTTTTAGCTTTCTCCACTGAGGCGCTCACCCAGCTCAACTGGGGCGCAATCGCAGTGGTTCTCCCAGTGCTACCTTAGCCGATACAACGGAACATAAGGTACCAAAACATGGGAGCCGGGCAAACCCAACTATTGACCCAAGACATGATTCAGAGCCGATGCATATAATGCTATAAGTTCGGGGTGCCGCACTTGTGAAAGTGTTCGGACTTATCACACCATGATGCGGGAAGCATAAGCCCCTGGTGTATTTAGCCGTACCAAAGTGTACGGATGCAACATGTCATATATGTATAAGAAAGAAATGCAATTATAAGCAAAAAGGTGATGCATTGTTTATTCAAGAAATACTGCTGTGAATGCAGAACGATACAAATGGTGCGATAAGCAAGGGATGGGACTATTAAACATGTCCCCCTCCAGGAGTAGGCTGCGGAATGGTGTATTAAACAGATTTAATGCTCGTAATGGAGACCACCTGGATATTCGTCATAGCCTTTCTCCTTTCCTGGCTGTTGCATCGTGAGTTCGGCAGGTCTACTGCCAGACAGGGCCTCTGATGAACAGAGACCTGTGGGTAAAAAAAAGAAAGAGAGAGAAAACAAGAACGACACACTTGAGAGCCCCTGGTGTGGTTGAGCCGCATTCTGGGCCTATCGTGGTCGTGCCCCTCCCCCGATGCCCATGGTATCTCCGGAGCGTAATGATGTACGCGAAGGACCTGTCTTAAAATTTTGCAGGGGTTGGGGTTGGGGACGCATTGCTACGCGTGCTCGGAACGTGCCAGGTGGTCTTGTTGTAGGTTACTCCGGGCGCGTTTAGCCGTGTCCGGTCGCTTAACGGCCGGACTCGAGAATTGCCTTAAGAGGCTGCACTGCACTTCTGCCGCGAGAGCCGCTGTATGTTCCTCCGTTCGGAGAGAGCGTTCAGTGTTTCCATTGACCGTGATGACTCCTCGAGGGCCTGGCATCTTGAGCTTGAGGTATGCGTAGTGCGGCACCACGTTGAACTTTGCAAACGTGGTACGTCCGAGCAGAGCATGATAGCCGCTGCGGAACGGAACTATGTCGAAGATTAACTCCTCGCTTCGGAAGTTATCCGGGGATCCGAAGACCACTTCCAGTGTAACTGAGCCTGCACAATTGGCCTCTACACCTGGTATGACGCCTTTAAAGGTCGTCTTTGTAGGTTTAATCCTTGAGGGGTCTATGCCCATTTTGCACACTGTATCTTGATAAAGCAGGTTCAGGCTGCTGCCGCCGTCCATCAGGACTCTGGTGAGGTGAAATCCATCGACGATTGGGTCTAAAACCAATGCAGCGAATCCACCGTGGCGGATGCTGGTGGGGTGGTCCCTTCGATCAAAAGTGATCGAGCAGGAGGACCATGGATTGAACTTCGGGGCAACTGGCTCCATCGCGTATACATCCCTGAGTGCATGCTTCCGCTCCCTTTTGGGTATGTGGGTTGCGTATATCATGTTCACCGTCCGCACTCGTGGGGGGAAACCCTTCTGTCCTCTATTGTTCGGCGGTCGGGTCTCTTCCTCGTCATCGCTATGCAGCCCCTTCTCGTTGTTTTCGGCAATTAACTTGCCTGCCTGCTTGAATACCCAACAGTCCCTGTTGGTGTGGTTAGCTGGCTTTTCGGGGGTGCCGTGTATCTGGCACGAGCGGTCGAGTATTCGGTCCAAATTGGACGGACCCGGAGTAGTTCTTTTGAATGGCTTTTTCCACTGACCGGGTTTAGAGCCTCTGAATCCGGCATTGACTGCCATATCCTCACTATTGTCGCCGTTAATGCGGCGTTTGTTTTTGTTGCGACGCGACCTGCCATTACGGTCCTTGATATCCGGACTGCCAGAATTTTTGCTGAGGTTGTTGCTGCGGGCTAGCCAGCTGTCCTCACCCGCGCAGAAGCGGGTCATGAGTGATGTGAGGGCTGCCATGGATTTCGGCTTTTCTTGTCCTAGGTGCCGGGCAAGCCACTCGTCGCGGATGTTATGTTTG
Source organism: Triticum dicoccoides (assembly GCF_002162155.2). Lineage (NCBI taxonomy): Eukaryota > Viridiplantae > Streptophyta > Magnoliopsida > Poales > Poaceae > Triticum > Triticum dicoccoides. The sequence continues at coordinate 656,982,885 of NC_041386.1, read as the reverse complement.
AAGGCCGCGAGGGCCTCCACATCCGGATAGTCGACGATTTGATTTTTCTTAGTTAGGAACCGTGTCCAGATTTGTCTGGCCGATTCTTCTGGCTGCTGAATTATATGGCTTAGGTCGTCAGCGTTTGGTGGTCGCACATACGTGCCTTGGAAGTTATCGAGGAATGCGGCTTCCAGGTCTTCCCAACTCCCAATTGACTCTGCTGGCAAGCTGTTAAGCCAATGCCGGGCTGGTCCTTTAAGCTTGAGTGGGAGGTATTTGATGGCGTGAAGATCATCACCGCGGGCCATGTGGATATGAAGGAGATAGTCTTCGATCCAAACCGCGGGGTCCGTTGTGCCATCATAAGATTCAATATTCACGGGTTTAAACCCTTCGAGGATTTGATGATCCATTACTTCATCTGTGAAGCATAGTGGGTGTGTGGCGCCTCTGTATTGGGCGATATCACGACGAAGTTCAAAAGAGCTTTGTCTACTGTGTTCGGCCTGGCCGGACTTACTGTGTCCGGCGCGACGGTTGTCGTCACGTATCATGGGGCGCCCATGCGATCCATAGATCGATCTTGATTGTCTTGCCTTATCCTCCAATATGTCTTGCAAGTCCAGAGCGTTCCCCTGTGGCCTTGTGCTTTTCGAGCGATGTCGGGGTACGGTTCTAGTGGGGGGCCTAGAGGCCTCTCTGTCGCGGACATGGGGTGGTCGGTCAGCCGTATTGTCCGCTGGTGATGCAGGTTCATATGCCTCCTCCTCTCATCGGGGGAGAAACTTGCGTTTAGGGTAGCTTTTGGAGGGGCGTTCGAGCTCATGCTCTTCGGCCGCAAGGACTTCAGTCCATCTGTCGGCTAGCAGATCTTGATCAGCTCTAAGCTGCTGCTGCTTTTTCTTGAGGCTGTTTGTCGTGGCCATAAGCATGCATTTAAAACACTCTTGTTCGACGGGATCCTCAGGCACGACGAATTCGTCGTCGTCGAGGCTTGCCTCGTCTCCGGAGGGAGGCATGTAATCCTCTACCTCTTCGTCTGCTGCTCTCTCATGAGGGCTGGCATCTCCGTCCTCCTGTGCTGAATCTTGCTGGAGGGGGTTGTCTTCGGCACTATCTGGGGTGTTATTATCTTCGGTGCCGGAATCTCCATTCTTGCTGTGGCGGGATTTGGAGCGGCGCCGCTGACGCCGGTGCTTGGGCTGTTTTTTGGAGGGGTCATCCTCCGCTGTTCCTTCGCCATTCCCATCCTTTGGGATATCCACCATGTGTATGTCATATGATGAGGTGGCTTTCCAGTGCCCAGTAGGTGCTGGTTCTTGGTCATCTCCGGCATCGTCGTCCATACCGTCGATGTCTTCGGAGTCGAAGTCTAGCATGTCGGTTAGATCGTCGACAGTGGCTACTAAGTGGGTGGTGGGTGGGCTTTGAATTTCTTCATCGTCCGCATCCCAACCGTCCTGACCGTAGTCCGGCCAGGGCTCTCCTGATAACGAGAGATACTTTAGCGAACTCAAGATGTCACCGAAAGGTGAGTGTTGAAAGATGTCCGCAGCGGTGAATTCCATGATCGGCGCCCAATCGGATTCGATTGGAGGGGGCGCGGGAGGTTCGGAGTTCGGCGAGGAGTCCGGCACCTCGGAGTCACGAGCTTCATGAGGGACAAGGTCAGTGTTCAGCTCCATCGCTGTAGAGGTTGCAGCCCCAGAGGCGGTGTCTAGCCACCCGTCCTCGATCTGCGTAGCCGGCTCCGAATTGAGGATCGGAGCGGACTCGTGTGCAGCCTCCAGGGCACTGTCCGGCTGCGGAGCTAAATCATGCCCATCGTGACAGTGCGGCGCGCTCGGCTGTGGCTCGAATACATCGAAGATCAAGTCTCCGCGGATGTCAGCCGTGAAGTTCAAACTTCCAAATCTGACCTGACGGCCAGGGGCGTAGCTTTCGATCTACTCCAGATGGCCAAGTGAATTGGCCCGCAGTGCAAAGCCGCCGAATATGAAGATCTGTCCAGGGAGAAAGGTCTCACCCTGGACTGCGTCGTTGTTGATGATCGAAGAAGCGATCGAGTCTATCGGTGACGACACAGAGGAACTCTCAATGAAAGCACCAATGTCGATGTCAAAACCGGCGGATCTCGGGTAGGGGGTCCCGAACTGTGCGTCTAGGCGGATGGTAACAGGAGACAAGGGACATGATGTTTTACCCAGGTTCGGGCCCTCTTGATGGAGGTAAAACCCTACGTCCTCCTTGATTGATATTGATGATGTGGGTATTACAAGAGTAGATCTACCACGAGGCTAAACCCTAGAAGCTAGCCTATGGTATGATTGTTGTTCGTCCTATGGACTAAAGCCATCCAGTTTATATAGACACCGGAGAGGGCTAGGGTTACACATAGTCGGTTACAATGGTAGGAGATCTACATATCCGTATCGCCAAGCTTGCCTTCCACGCCAAGGAAAGCCCATCCGGACACGGGACAAAGTCTTCAATCTTGTATCTTCATAGTCTTGGAGTCCGGCCGATGATGATAGTTCGGCTATCCGGACACCCCCTAGTCCAGGACTCCCTCAACGTCTCCGAAGGGTGAGTGCTGAAAGATATCCGCGGCAGTGAATTCCATAACCGGAGACCAGTTAGATTCGACGGGCATGGATGCGCTCGGTCCGGAACATACGGCCGGAGACGAGTCCGGGTGTCCGGAAATACAGACTTCCTTAGGAGAGGAATCTATGTTTGGCTCCAACGCCGATGAGTGTGCGGCCTCCGGGGCGGGGTCCATCCACCCGTCCTCGGAAGGCACGACCTGCTCTGGAACAAAGTCCGGAGCCGTAGCAGGTGCGATGTTCCGAATACTTTCTGACGACAGATCTAGGTCATGCACATCGCGATCGTTCGGCGCTCCTGACATGGGCCCAAATCCGTCGAAGATCAAGTATCCGCGGATGTCGGTAGTGTAGTTTAGGTTTCCGAACCTGACCTGATGTCCAGGGGCGTAGCTATCGATCTCCTCCAGATGGCCAAGCGAGTTGGCCCGCAGTGTGAAGCTGCTGAACACGAAGATCTGTCCGGGGAGAAAAGTCTCACCCAGAACGGCGTTGTTGAAGGTTGGAGAAGCCATCGAGCCTTACAGCAGCGACACAGAGGAACTCTCAATGAAAGCACCAATGTCGGTGTCAAAACCGGCGGATCTCGGGTAGGAGGTCCCGAACTGTGCGTCTAAGGCTAATGGTGACAGGAGGCTGGGGACACGATGTTTACCCAGGTTCGGGCCCTCTCAATGGAGGTAATACCCTACTTCCTGCTTGATTGATCTTGATGATATGAGTATTACAAGAGTTGATCTACCACGAGATCAAAGAGGCTAAACCCTAGAAGCTAGCCTTTGGTATGATTGTTGTTGTTGTTGTTGTTGTTGTGTCCTACGGACTAAACCCTCCGGTTTATATAGACACCAGAGGGGGCTAGGGTTACACAGGGTTGGTTTACAGAGAAGGAGATCTACATCCAAATCGCCAAGCTTGCCTTCCATGCCAAGGAGAGTCCCATCCGGAAACGGGACGAAATCTTCAATCTTGTATCTTCACAGTCCAACAGTCCGGCCAAAGCATATAGTCCGGCTGTCCGGATACCCCCTTATCCAGGACTCCCTCAGTCGCTGTCGGCGACGCCAAAACGCGGAGCTTTCACTCAGTAGCTCACCCGTGGCATCACGATGACGCCAGGCCATGCGTGGCGAGTTCCAACTACCAGATCTGGATCTAGGCGACACATATGCCCATGACATGAAGCGTGCCCGAGCCACCAAACGCTACCCCTTGCCGCCAACACGACCAAAAGTGTAAGCCACCACCGTCGCCATTAGGCCCGCCGGAGAGCCAACCATGGGGACCATCGTCTAGGTCCGCCACCCCGGCATCCATAACCCATGACATTGCCACCCAACTACCTCACGACACACCAACCACAGCAGGAAAAGTAGAAGGCCTTGCTTCCACTCCTAGCCCAACATCATTCTTTGGATCTGGGTCCGCGCCACCACGGTCGTAGGCGTTGACACCTGCATCCCCATCTAGTCCCAGTGAACCATGGGGACACAGGCCTAAGAATGTCGATGATTGCCATGTAGGCCTTGGAGAGCCAGCACAACGCCTAATCTATGGCCATCAATGACGACCCGTATGTTGGAAATATGCCCTAGAGGCAATAATAAAATGATTATTATAATAATTCCTTGTTCATGATAATTGTCTATTATTCATGCTATAATTGTATTAACCGAAAACCGTAATACATGTGTGAATACATAGACCACAACATGTCCCTAGTGAGCCTCTAGTTGACTAGCTCGTTGATCAATAGATGGTTATGGTTTCCCGACCATGGACTGTGTCATTGATAATGAGATCACATCATTAGAAGAATGATGTGATGGATAAGACCCAATCCTAAGCATAGCACAAGATCGTGTAGTTCGTTTGCTAGAGCTTTTCTAATGTCGAGTATCTTTCCTCAGACCATGATATTGTGCAACTCCCGGATACCATAGGAATGCCTTGGGTGTATCAAACGTTACAACGTAACTGGGTGACCATAAAGGTGCACTACAGGTATCTCCAAAAGTGTCTATTGGGTTGGCATGAATCAAGACTGGGATTTGTCACTCCGTATGATGGAGAGGTGTCTCTGGGCCCACTTGGTAATGCATCATCATAATGAGCTCAATATGACTAAGGAGTTAGTCACGGGATCATGCGTTACAGAACGAGTAAAGAAACTTGTTGGTAACGAGATTGAACGAGGTACGGGAATACCGACGATCGAATCTCAGGCAAGTAACATACAATGGACAAAGGGAATTGTATACGGGATTGATTGAATCCCCAACATAGTGGTTCATCCATGAGATCATCATGGAACATGTGGGATCCAATATGGGTATCCAGATCCCGCTATTGGTTATCTACCAGAGAGGTATCTCGGTCATGTCTGCATGGTTCCCGAACCTGTAGGGTCTACACACTTAAGGTTCGGTGATGCTAGAGTTTTAATGGGAATAGTATGTGGTTACCGAAGGTTGTTCGGGGTCCTAGATGATACCACAGACGTGACGAGGATCTCCGGAAAGGTCCGGAGGTGAAGATCGGTATATTGGATGAAGGGTATTGGAGTCCGGAAGTGTTCCGAGGGTACCAGGCTATGGCCATCATGACCGAAAGGTGTTTTCGAGGGCCCCGACAAGTGTTGGAGGGCCTCATGGGCCAAGGGGAGGGGCAAACCAGACCACTAAGGGGCTATGCGCCCCCACACCCTTTCCCACGTTGCTTGGGGAGGTGGGGCGCCTCCACCTGGCTTAGGAGGGAAGCCTCCACCTGCTTGGCTTGGGGGGCAAGTCTCCCTAGGGTTTCCCTAGGGAGACCCAATCTGCCTTAGCCACTCGGTAATGCTTGGATGATTTATATGCCTTTTTGTTCTATTCTATGTCTTTTTTGGGACTAACCTATTAACCGAGTGCCTAGTGCCAGTTGCTGTTTGCTGCTTGTTTTTAGTTTTCCATAAAATCAATACCAACCGGAGTCGAAACGATATGAAACTTTGTGACGATTTTTTTGTGGACAAAAGAGACCCTAGAAACTTCGGGAGGAGACCAGAAGGCGAACGAGGAGATGGCAGGGTCACACCCTGTTACCTTATTGGCCCCACGAGTCTCCGTCTGACCAAACTACACTTCTCTAAATTCTCTAAAATTGGGAAACCCCCAGAGAGGCACCTGAAACCTTTTTTCCACCGCCACAATTTTCTTTTTTTCCATGATACTATCTGGAGGCCTTTTCCGGTACTCTGCCAAAATGGGAATCGATCACGGAGGGCTTCTACATCATCATTGCTGCCTTCTGATGATGTGTGAGTAGTTTACCATAGACTTATGGATCCATAGCTAGTATCTAGATGGCTTCTTCTCTCTCTTTGATTTTCAACACAATGTTCTTCTCAATCTCCTTGGAGTTCTATCTGATGTAATCTTTTTTTGTGGTGTGTTTGTTGGGATCCGATGAATTGTGGGTTTATGATCATATTTTCACTAAAAGTAATTGAGTCTTTTCTAAACTTTATTATGCATGATTGTGATAGCTTTGTATTTCTGTCTAATCTATCTAATTGGTTTGGCCAACTAGATTGAATTATCTTTAGCGGGAGAGGTGCTTTGTAGTGGATTCAATCTTGCGGTGCTCTATAACCCAGTGACATAGTAGAGGACAAGACATGTCTTTGTATTGTCGCCATTAAGGGTAAAACGATGGAGTTTATTCATATTGATTGGGTTCACTTTGTCTACATCATGTCATCTTGCTTAAGGCGTTACTCCATTTGTTATGAACTTAATACCATGGATGTATGCTGGATAGCTGTTGTCCCAACAGTAATTTATTCACCCATCATATGCTATGTGTTCAAGAGAGAAGCCTCTAGTGAAAACTATGGCCCCTATGTCTACCTTTACCATATTATAGAAACTAAAAGTACCTTGCTGCAATTTATTTATTTTTATTTTATTTTGCAATTTACTTTTATATCTATCACTATTGGAATTAATCCTTGCAAGTAACGAGTCCAAGGGGATTGACAACCCTCTTGTCAGTGTTGGGTGCAAGTATTTGCTTTTGTGTGTGTAGGTGCTGCTTAGGGAAGTTTTTTTGGTTCTCCTGTTGGTTTGACAATCTAGGTTCTCATGGAGATAAATACTTATCTCTAATGTACTGCATCTCCCCTCCTCTTCGGGGAAATCCCAACGTAGTTCACAAATAGCAGGAAGAATTTCTGGCGCCATTGTCGGTGAGGCATCATAAAATTCTCGTCGGGTTCCTACGTACAAACTATCATCTACTCGCTTACTTTTTATTTGCCTCTCTTTTTCATCTCCCTCCACTTCTCATAAAAACCGAAAAACGCAAAAAATATTTGCTTTGCTTGTTTGCATGCTTTGCCATTATGACTAGTTCTTCACTTGTCGCTTGTACCCCTGGAAATGAAGTGCTTAATTTTAAACAAAGGGGAAGTGAAAGTTTAAAAGATGCTTGGTATAGAATTTTCCATGCTCAAACTAGATCAACTCGGAAGCAATCCACTACAGTTCTTCTTCGTAATTTTTATGTGGGTATTACTACTTGTTATAGATTTGTGCTAGACACTATTACTAGAGCGATATTTTGAGTAGTCACCCAATTGATGCTTTCAATGCCGTGAAAAATTTAGTGGGATCACCACTTATTACTAATAATGAAATGACATTGACTTCGGAATATGTTATGCAAAGATTAGAATCTATTGAAAATAAGATGCCTACCTTTCAACATATCAAAAACCGAGATAAGAAGGTTCATAATCATATTACTCATTTGACTCGAAAGGTAAGAACTACATTAGAGATGCTAAAGGAGAAGGAACCCATAATCAACGAGAGAATAGAACAAAGTCCTTCTAGAATTGAAGAAATTATTAATAATTTAGGTTCTGCTTTTTCTTCCACTAAAACTATTGAGAACACTCACCCTAATAAGGATCCTAAGTTCATGTATGTTCCTAAAAATAAAGGCGCCACATCTAGTAGAGGGGAGGATCTTAAAATGATTAGTGTGGATCCCAATTTCATTGATTTGATAAAGGAACCCGTTGTTAAAAAAAATCAACGTTGTCCCTAAGAGTGTGATTATTAAAAACTTGCATGATAGGTCTCCTAGTAAACACTTATGTGCAATTGAGGATTTGGAAACTATGAATAACAATACTTGAAGCATTGCTTTACACCTAGCTAGAAGCGTAAAATAATAGTGCTTGTTGGGAGGCAACCCAATAGTTATCTTAATTTTTTATTTTTTCTATCTGTTTTTTAGTGTTGTCACAATTATTGCTACTATTATGATTCTGTTTTTATGTTTTTATTAGAGTTTGTTCCAAGTAAAACCTTTGGGATGATTTGGTTGATAGTTGACTTGATTCTGTGAAAAAATAGAAACTTTTGCACCCAGTACTAGATTTCTTATAATTCACTTGAACGTGATAAAATTATCAAAATAATTACACATGATTGATATACAAATTGCCCATGTTATCCAAAGATTTTAGATTTTTTTTTGAAGTTACAGAAGTATAGTGTTTGTTCAGATCATTATAGATTGTTCTGTTTTAGACACATTCTATTTTCTATTACATAGTTTGCTTGTTTTAATGATGCGATGGATTATATCAGGGGTATAAGCCATAGAGAAGTTAGAATACAATAGGTATTATACAAGAATAAAATATAATTGTGTTCACAATAGTATCTAAATTTTATGATTTGCTTATTGTACTAACGGATCTCATGAGGTTTCTATTGAGTTTTGTGGTTGCATCTCCATCGTCTAGGTTGGCAAGTGCATCAGCGGTGGCTGTGGTGCCCCCAGTTCCCACCCGGATCCTAGTTCGTGTCCCTGCCCTTCTTAGGAGGTGGTAGGTGATCGAATGTTAAAGCTATTTTCTCCCTGCCTCTTTGGACGCGACGGTGCACGCTACGGGTTGCCGAGTTGATCTTGTGGGAGGTCACCACCTCTGGTTCCTCCTCCGGATCTTGTAGTACTCTAAACTAGATTGAGATTGTGCCTTGGCGCAAGGATGCTGGTCCCATTGTTTTGGTCAAGCAGGTAATGCTAAGTTGGTAGGAATCCAGGTTTAGCATATGCATTCATAAATCATAACAATAAAATGAATTAAAGACATTCAATTATGATAGAAGCAAGATAGGGAGCGCGTGTGTGGCCTAGTCCATACGTAAAATCTAAATCAATATCGTATGAAATCAATGCATGTTTCAACACCCAAAGTAATGCACCATGTCCCAATCAAGTAAATATCACCAAATACAATTGAGGCGCATCAAGTTTGGCACAAAGGAATAGACCAAAAGCAGCATCTTCGAGCAAGTCATTTACATAAAAAGGAATGCATTCCATAGATCAAAAGTTGTTCATAATAATTAGAGCACCATCATGGGCAATTCTTGGAAAAGGGAAGATCTGTGTCTTGGACCAGACATGGAAGGTGTGGACGGCCACATCATGGTCAGCCCCATACATGCTTCAGACATCGACATAATCCATGTTGGTCATGTGGCACAACAAGGCATAATTGATACACCACAAAGAAACCAACAATAAATTAGTTGTTCCCCTCAATACTTAAAGTACATGGAAAAGAAATTACAATACTATAGTAAGAATAAAAAGAACTTCTGAATTACTGTCTTCATAACCAACAAGCGAACGTTAATGTTCCACTTTCACGAAGCTGGGAATTTTGAAATGCATAGGAAAGACGTAAATGGAGCATAGGACCCTGAGCAATATATACAAAAATATAGAACATGATGTATGTCGATGTGAAACGACACCTATGGGATCACAAGAATCCCTACTACGGTTGCGGGGCACGGGGTCGTGAGAAGAGCAGGACTAGTAGACAACACAAAGGGGATTTACCCAAGTTCAGGCCGCAAAGATGCGTAAAACCCTACAATCCAGCTTTGGTGGATGTATTTTGTGTTCTTGAGCTCTTGAACTAGCTCTGGGTGTTGCTAGGTTCCGAAGAGCCGAATCCCTCTTCGGTGCGCCATGGGCCTCCTTTTATAGGCGAAAGGGGTTGCCACAGTGGCACACAGGAGGTGGAAAGTGCTACAACGTTATGAGCTTATCGCTAGTATTATAGGACAAAGCGCATTTAATGCGGGGCTTAGGTGTCCTTCACTTTATCGGGGACGGGGGTGAGGCCCGTCCCATCCGTCGACGCCCCTCCTAGCTTTGACACATGCCCTGGCCAGAGGTGCATGCAGTGCCATGTAGGCAGGCAGGCAGCTGAGGTGGTGCGGTGGTGGAGCCTCCACGAAGGGCTGCATGTTGCCACGCAGGTGCATGCCCAACTGGTTGGGCTGGCAGCTGCATGCGAACGGCGGCGGTAGAGACTTGCTAGCGCGGTCCTGGTGAGGGCCTTGCCAGGTGCCCGGCAAGGCTCTTGCCACGGCACGACATCGTCCCCGGCAAGGACCTTGCCGGGGGTCTCGTGGGTTTCCTCAGCAAGGACCTTGCCGAGGATTGTTGCCTTCCTCTCCTCATTTGATCTAGGGTGCTCTTTGTCTTCACAAAGATCTACATGCCACCACGGAGGTGCCTCCTGAACCCTGCCCCAACGCGTCTGCTTAGCGTTGGTGGGCTCGAAGGTGGCTCGCTCAGCTGGAGTTGATGAGCTGCCCCGGCAAGGGTCTTTGCCGGGGCTGCTCAGGCTGCCCTCGGCAAGGGTCCTTGCTGGGGCAACCTGCGTTGCCCGTGTGACCTTTGTGGCCTTGGTCCTTGATGTTGCTTTGTTCGTCTTGTGCCTTCAGCTTCTCTCCGACTTCCCTCTCTTGCCCTGTTTATGCATGGTCGTGGCGGGCGGCTCTGACTGCCCGTGCACAAGTAAAGGGGTCAAAAGCAGAGCCCCTACTTTTGTACACCGACAGGAGCCCCCGGGCCTGGGCCATACATAAACGCAACACGTTGTTGGGCCAGAGGATAAAAAAGGCCAGGACTTTGGCGGGTGGCCAGCCCTCGACAGGCACCTCTGGCACGCCACTGGTGGTGTCGAGCATCCCGGACAGCAGCCCCCAGCCCAGCCCCCAGCGTGAGTCCACCACCCACCCTCCATCAGCGTGCGTCATGCGCGAGGCTTTAGTGCTAACCATGCCATGGATGTAGGAGCAGCACCAAGGGGAGCCACAAAGGGCTTCTCCTATCGTGCCGCCTCCGTCGACCACACCGCCCCGAGGGGCGTCCTCGGCAAGGGCACCAAGCCCCGAGGCCATGCACACGGAGGAGGGGGGAACGCAGGCGCTGGTGGCTTTGCTTCGGCGCCGGACCTTGGCGGAGAAAGGGCTTCCGCCTCTCGGCCTGAGGCGGGTAAGCCATTTGCTCTCCGCCTCCGCATGCATCTTTCCTTCTTTTCTTTGCTCTGTCGTCAATTTTGTCTTGTTTCCATCTCTGGCGTCTAGATTCCTCCTCGATGGATCCGGAGGACGTCGACACCATGATTAAGGACATCGCCGAGGATGCCGCGGCGGAGGTCGCAAGATTGCCGCTGAGGAGAGCGCTCAGGGCGCCATTGAAGACGCCGCCAAGGGGCCCACTGAAGGGCCCGGCAAGGGGCATGCTAAGGAGCCCGGCAAGGGGCCTACCGAAGACACCGGCAAAGCAACTGCCGAGGAGGCGGCGGTCGACGACCAGCCCTCCTCCTCTGCTGCCTCTGGCTCCGGCAAGTACCTGAAGGTGGGCGAGGACCTCTTCGTCCATCTTCCAGGCGCGTCAAGCTCCAGGGCCCCCATCGAGGGGGAGTTTCTCAACGGCGAGGTGCTTGCCGTTGCCGGGCTTGACGTTGTCGACGAGCCGGGCGTCGACGGGGATGGCTCCCAGGAGGAGCGGCTGCTCCGGGCCATGGGTGCCAACTTCCAGAAACTCCAGGCTCTCCACCGCGCTCGCCTGGACAAGGCCAAGTCCAAGACAGCGGTGGTGGAGAAAGTGGAGGCAGACTTCGAGGGGCACATCGCCGAGGCGCAAGATTGGTGGCGCCAGGCTCAGGACGAGCTGAAGGCCGCTCAGAGCGAGCTAGCCAGGCGTGACGTGGAGCTCACGATGAAGTTGTCCGACATCGAGAAGGCCCAGGAGACGGCGAGGGCCCTGGCCGCCGGAGCCGAGGCGGCCCGGTCCCAGCGTGAGGCCGCACTGAACTCCCAGGAGGAGCATCTTCCCGCGTGCGAGGAGAAGCTTGCCGCCACGCTCTGTAGCAAGGATGAGGAGGTGGACAGACTCGTCATGCAGCGGACCCAGGAGCTGGAGCAGAGGCATCAAGAGGCACTCAATGCTCAGGCCCAGGTCTACGCTGGCAAGGTGAAGGAGCTGGAGGAGCAAGCTTTGAAGCTGTCCCAGGAGAAGGACACGCTCAACAGCGCCCTGGTGGAGGCGCAAGGCGCGGTCATCAGCAAGACCAGAGAGCTCTCCGATGCCAACAACTCCATCAGAGACCTCCAGCAGAAACTGGGGGATCTTGAGAAGATGCTGTCGGAGGCCAGGACCCGAGAGGAGATCCTGACCAAGGACCTGGCGACGGAGATGCAGCTGCGGATGAACGAGACTGCCAGCCTCAATGATCAAGTGGCGGGCGAGAAGCGCTAGCTCGAACGTCTTGCCGCCGTTGCAGATTCGGCCGCCACTCAGTTGGCCATCATGGGGGTGTCGGGCATGGGGTACGCCCCGGAGGTGAACCTGAGCCCCAACGCCAGCCTGACCATATACTTTGAGAGGGTTGTTGGCGCCCTGAAGCGGCTCCGCTCCAACTGGGCGGCCTCCCTGGCCGAGGAGTCCCGGATTCTCTGCTGGGGTGCCATCACCAGGGTGCTCGTCAAGATAGCGCATTGGCATCCTGACCTCAACTTTGAAGCGGTGCTGAAGAGCTTGCCGGAGGATGCTGACATCGCATTGCTCAATGAGCGTATCCAGCCCATCCTCAGTCGCATCGATAAAATCAAGAGGTTGGAGGGCTAGCGCCGAGACTGAGCACCCCGTTTCTTATCGCCGCTGCAGGTTCATGACCAAGACAATGCTATCTTTAGTTAGAACCGCGGCGGCAATTTATGTAATATAACTCTACAGTACCCCTGAAATTATGCATGTTATTTTCATGTTTGATTTTCCTTTGTGTGTATGCCCCACGTCGACTGGGTAGGCTTGCCGGCACGTAAACCCAGGGCGGCGTCTTGAGGACGGATCCTCATTAGCCTGCCGGGTGTGCTTGCTGCCAGGCGAAGCACCTTACTGCCCCCAACGCGGTCGCTCGATCTGTCGAGCTTGACTCGAGTTAGAAACGAGAGTGTAGCTGCTGGCGAAAGGCTACCCTGCCGCTCTCAACGCGGCCGCTCGAACTATTGAGTGGACTCAAAACAGAACAAGGGCATTGCCAATCGCAGGAGGGCCCCTCCGCGTACAGGTTTTCCATACATAGGCAGAACCGTCGAGGATAACAGACTTATATTTAAGGATAAAAGCTTAAAGTTCAGCATGGCTTAGCTCTCTCGTTGCCGCCTCGGCGTCCTTCGCGCCAAAGGGAAGCGCCGCCCTCTTGGCCGCTTTCTCCGCAGGAGCCGTGGCGATGATGAACTGTCGTGCCAACCACTAGACCAGATTCTCACAATTTGCGCCCCCTACCTGGTGCGCCAAAGATGTCGGTGTGAAACGACACCTATGGGATCACAAGAATCCCTACTACAATTGCGGGGCGCGGGATCGTGAGAACAGCGGGACTAGTAGATATTACAAAGGGGATTTACCCAGGTTCGGGCCGCAAAGATGTGTAAAACCCTACGATCCTGCTTTGGTGGATGTATTTAGTGTTCTTGAGCTCTTGAACTAGCTCTTGGTGCTGCCAGGTTCCAAAGAGCCGAATCCCTCTTCGGTGCCCCATGGGCCATAGGTGAAAGGGGCTGCCACAGTGGCACATAGGAGGTGGAAAGTGCTACAGCGTTATGAGCTTATCACTAGTATTATAGGACAAAGCGCATTTAATGCGGGGCTTAGGTGTCCTTCACTTTATCGAGGACGAGGGTGAGGCCCGTCCCGTCCGTCGCCACCCCTCCTGGCTTTGACACGTGCCCTGGCCAGCGGTGCATGCAGTGCCATGTAGGCAGGCAGGCAGCTGAGGTGGACCGGTGTGGAGCCTCCCCGAAGGGCTGCATGTTGCCATGCAGGTGCCTGCCCAGCTGGTTGGGCTGGCAGCTGCATGCGAATGGCGGCGGTGGAGACTTGCTGGCGCGGGCCTGGTGAGGGCCTTGCCAGGTGGCCCGGCAAGAGTCTTGCGCGGCACGCCATCGTCCCCGGCAAGGACCTTGCCGGGGGTCTCGTGGGTTTCCTCGGCAAGGACCTTGCCGAGGATTGTTGCCTTCCTCTCCTCATTTGATCTTGGTTGTTCTTTGTCTTCACAAAGATCTGCATGCCACCACGGAGGTGCCTCCTGAACCCTGCCCCAACGCGTCTGCTTAGCGTTGGTGGGCTCGAAGGTGGCTCGCTTAGCTGGTGTTGACGAGCTGCCCCGGCAAGGGTCTTGTCGAGGCTGCCCTCGGCAAGGGTCCTTGCCGAGGCAACCTGTGTTGCTCGTGCGACCTTTGTGGCCTTGGTCCTTGATGTTGCTTTGTTCGTCTTGTGTCTTCAGCTTCTCTCTGGCTTCCCTCTCTTGCCCTGTTTATGCGTGGCCGGGGTGGCATCTCTGACTGCCCGTGCACAAGTAAAGGGGTCAAAAGCAGAGCCCCTACTTTTGTACACCGACAGTGTACAAAGTAACCACAGCCGACCAAAGGCGTAACTACCAGATAGGAACGTGAGGCAGCAGTCCACACCCAAGCCACAACGATAAGTACCTGCAGAACAACAGACAGTGTCAATCAGGTGAAGAGAAGGCAAGCAAAAATGAAAGAAGGAAGAGGAAGAGAAAGAGGGGGAAACTAAATCCAAGAAAAGAGCATCAAAGATGTAGCCAAAATAGGCAAATGAAATAATCCAAAAGAGAGACAGAAGAAAGGGGAAGAAACTAAATAGTGGAATAGAAGATCAGAATGGCGATAAAATCACATGAGCATGTCCTCGTGTATGACTATCATGTATCACAATATTTCTTCTTTTTCCTATCACAAGAAGAGAACTTTATCCAAATGGTAAGTAACCTATGTCTGTTGATGGTCTTTCAGTTCGTTACTCGCATCGTAGCCTGTAGAAAGAGGAGGCAGAGGCAACAACAGAGCATATGCATGAAAAGAATAATATGCTAACAACCTACATTGGAAAAGCAATGGAAAGAGTTGGCTGAAAACATCTGGAAATTCAATGTACTCCTAAGTTTGCCCATTCGAAAGAATCCGCTAGACCAACATTTCTTAATTGTCTCTCATTTATTTTTGAAATCGTTGCGGAAGTGTAAATATACATCGGAACTTAATTGAGCATTCCATAAAAAAAAGGTGCTTCTCTAAAGTGTTAGGTGAGTTGTTCTAGTTGGGTCTGACTATTTATTCATATACATGTAAATATATAAACATTTAGATAGAAAAGCTAAGTACAATCTCTTATTTAGTGTGATTAGATCATGAATGGTTATAATAGTGTATCAAGACACTTATATGTAGAAAAAGAAGGAGGAGTATGTGTAAGAATGTGAACTGGAGTTAAACCGATATAATCATGAAGTGGTATTTTCCTCAAAAATTTAATCATACAGAGAGAGAAACAAAAATCAGTGGATAGAAAGGCAATCAGCATGCCGAATCGCATTGTTATTATATGTACGGGCACAATGTCAAACATGAGCTTATTTATCATCACCTTACTTTGGCGAGAACACTTGTCTCTTATTGCTCAACCTTCAACATGGTGATCTGCTCAACATCACAAATCCATCTACAATCACAAAAGCCAAGCATACGCATCCGAATAGGTGGATGATGTAAATGTTTGATCTTTCAGATAGATGGAAGCCGGTAGTAAAGACCAGTCTCTAATCACCCTTCCAAGACATGCATGTATATGGTCTATAGGACAGGGAAAGATCAGGTAGTGGAAGATACATATGTAAATAAATCAGAGGAGACCCAAAATTTAAATCCTAATTCGATGGCAACACACACTCCACACACATAGGCGTCTTTGCCATGAACAGAAGATGAAGAAAAGATCAGCTACATTACTAAAGAGCGACAAAGGACAATCATCTGCATTTAAGCCTTGCTTATTAGCCAATTTAAGAATCAGCTTCCTATAAGGCTATAAGTACCAATGAGCCAGGATAGAACAATATCTACCTTTTTATAAAACTAGAGAAGTAGTGGACCAGCGGCTCGAGATGAAGTGGACCAGTCCAAATTTCCATGTTGCAGAACGGAGTGGTGATATGTCTCCAACGTATCTATAATTTTTGATTGTTCCATGCTATTATATTATTTGTTTTGGATTTTTTATATGCATTAACATGCTATTTTATATTATTTTTGGGAATAAACTATTAACCTAGAGCCCAATGCGAGTTTATGTTTTTCCTTGTTTTCGAGCTTTGCAGAAGAGGAATACCAAACGGAGTCCAAACGGAATGAAACATTTCCAATGATTTTTCTTGGACCAGAAGACACCCAGGAGACTTTGAGATCAAATCGTAAGAGCCACAAGGCGGCGACAAGGGGGGAGGGCACGCCCCCTGCCTTGTGGCCCCCTCGTGAGTCCACCGACCTACTTCTTTGTCCTATATATTCTCAAATATCCCCAAACCACCAGAAGCAGCCATGAAAACACTTCTCCGCCGCCGCAACCTTCTGTACCAGTGAAATCCCATCTAGGGGCCTTTTCTGGCGTCCCACCGGAGGGGGATTCAATCACGGAGGGCTTCTACATCAACTCTATTGCCCTTCCAATGAAGCATGAATAGTTTACCTCAGACCTACGGGTCCATAGCTAGCTAGTAGCTAGATGGCTTCTTCTCTCTCTTTGATTCTCAATACCATGTTCTCCTCGATGTTCTTGGAGATCTATCCGATGTAATCTTCTTTTGCGGTGTGTTTGTTGAGATCCAATGAATTTTGGATTTATGATCGGCTTATCTATGGATATTATTTGAATCCTCTCTGAATTCTTATATGCATGATTTGATATCTTTTTAATTCTCTTTGAATTATTGGTTTAGTTTGGCCAACTAGATTAGTTTTTCTTGCAATGGGAGAAGTGCTTAGCTTTGGGTTCAATCTTGTTGTGTCCTTTCCCAGTGACAGTAGGGGCAGCAAGGCACGTATTGTACTATTGCCATCGAGGATAAAAAGATGGGGTTTACATCATATTGCTTGAGTTTATTCCTCTACATCATGTCATCTTACTTAATGCGTTACTCTGTTCTTCATGAACTTAATACAATAGATGCAGGGAGGAGTGGGTCAATGTGTGGAGTAATAGTAGTATATGCAGGTGGGAGTCGGTCTACTTGACATGGACGTGATGCCTATAGTTCATAATCATTGCCTTAGATATCGTCATAACTTTGCGTTTTTCTATCAATTGCTCGACAATAATTTGTTCACCCACCATATTATTTGCTATCTTGAGAGAAGCCACTAGTGAAACCTATGGCCCCGGGGTCCATTTTCCATCGCATAAGTTTCCGATCTACTATTTTGCAATCTTTTAGTTTCCGATCTATACACCAAAAATATTTTTCTTTTTGTTTATCAATCTCTATCAGATCTCACTTTTGCAAGTAATCATGAAGGGATTGACAACCCCTTTATCACGTTGGGTGCAAGTTGTTTGATTGTTTGTGCAGGTCTTGGTGATTTGTGCATTGTCTCCTACTGGATTGATACTGTGGTTCTCTAACCGAGGGAAATACTTATCTCTACTTTACTGCATCACCCTTTCCTCTTCAAGGGAAAAACCAGCGCAAGCTCAAGAAGTAGAAGGAAGAATTTCTTGTGTCGTTGCCGGGGAGATCTACGCCAAGTCAAGACATACCAAGTACCCATCATAAAACTCTCATCTCTTGCATTACATTATTCGCCATTTGCCTCTCGTTTTCCTCTCCCCCACTTCTAAAATGATTTTCGAAAAGATTTGCCCCTTTTCTACGCCCCTCTTTCGTTCGTCTTTTCGGTTGCTTTTTTGTGCTCGTGTGTTGGATTTCTTGCTTTGTCACGATGGCTCAAGAGAATACAAAATTGTGTTATTTTCCAACACTAATAACAATGATTTTATTAGTACTCCGATTGCTCCCGCCACTAGAGCGGAATCTTATGAAATTAATGCCGCTTTGCTGAATCTTGTTATGGAAGATCAATTTTTCGGCCTTCCTAGTGAAGATGCCGCATCCCATCTAAATAGTTTCGATTAGTTCTGCGATATGCAAAATAAGAAATATGTGGATAATGATATTGTTAAATTGAAGCTATTTCCGTTTTCACAAAGAGATCATGCTAAAACTTGGTTTTCATCTTTGCCTAAAATAGTATTGATTCATGGAATAAGTGTAATGATGCTTTTATTTCCAAGTATTTTCCTCCTGCTAAGATCATCTCCCTTAGGAACGATATTATGAATTTTAAGCAACTTGATCATGAAAATGTTGCACAATCTTGGGAGAGGAAGAAATTGATGATACAAAATTGCCCTACTCATGGTTTGAATTTATGGATGATTATAAAAAAAAATTATGCCGGATTGAATTTTGCTTTTAGAAAGCTTTTAGATTAAGCCGCGGGAGGCACTTTTATGGAAATTACTTTAGGAGAAGCTACTAAACTCCTACATAATATTATGGTTAATTATTCTCAATGGCACACCGAAAGATCTTCCACTAGTAAAAAAGTGCATGCGATTGAAGAGATTAATGTTTTGAGTGGAAAGATGGATGAACTTATGAAATTATTTGCTAGCAAGAGTGCTTCTATTGACCCTAACACTACTGGACTCCGGTTATTTACTGTCTGCTAGTTCATTGTCGTCAGCTAGCTGACGACAAAGAGGCTCTTTCCCGTCCTCTTCCACAAAGCGGACAGCAAAGAAAGGGCTGGTGGCAAAAAGGCTAGCTATTTCTTTGCCATCAGAGCTGGAAGGCAGACGGCAAAGGGCCAGGTGGGCCCCATAGGACACGGCGTGGCTAGGTCAGGTTCTTTGCCGTCCGCCAGCGGACGACAAAGAGGAGACGTAGGCCAGCCCTAAATAGCCGCCCTCTTTGTCGCCTGCTACCAGACGGCAAAGAAGGCCCACTTAACGGGCCGAGTCGTATCCCCTCTCTCTGTTTCTTTGTCTCCCTCCCGACCGCCCACCTCTCTCCTTCCCCGCCGCTGCCGCC